>NW_028175417.1:0-450973 GCF_965226575.1 Pagrus pagrus
TATTTTTGGTGAATATTTTAGTCAGAGGGACAATCTTTCATGAGGCCTGGCTTAAGGCTGAGGCTAGGGTTAGGGTTAGGGTTAGGGTTAGGGTTAGTGATTGGCTGGACCGATTGACTCGAAATCGATCAGGCATGTCCTCCTCACTGGTGTAAGCAGGGTCGCCAGTTTTGGTTGGATTCCGGTGGAATTTGTATTTTACATGAATATTTTAAAGAAAAGGCCATTTTTCACGAAAAAATACCCCCATTTATTTCAATAGCTTCCAGGTCTTTGGACCGATTGACTCCAAACTTCTCCAGACGTGCTCCTCATACTGGCTGAACGAGACACAGCAGTCCCCGTTGGATTCGGTGGGAATTTTTATTTTGGTGATGTGATATTTTAGTGAAAGGGGCCATTTTAAATGAGGCTGGCTTAAGGCTGCTGTTAGGGCTAGGGTTAGGGTTAAGGGGCTGGGGTTTCGGACCACGGCCGTCTTTTGACCGATTGACTCGAAATTGATCACGCATGTCCTCCTCACCGGTGGAATGAGGCTGGCCAGTTTTGGTTGGATTCTGGTGGAATTTGTATTTTACATGAATATTTTAAAGGAAAAGCGGCCATTTTTCATCAAAACCTCGGCCGATTTTTTCAATAGCTTCCCGGTCTTTGGACCGATTGACTGGAAATTTCCCCCAAACGTGCTCCTGTAGCGGCTGAACGAGACACAGCAGTCCCCGTTGGATTCGGGTGAAATTTGTATTTTTGGTGAATATTTTAGTCAGAGGGACAATCTTTCATGAGGCCTGGCTTAAGGCTGAGGCTAGGGTTAGGGTTAGGGTTAGGGTTAGTGATTGGCTGGACCGATTGACTCGAAATCGATCAGGCATGTCCTCCTCACTGGTGTAAGCAGGGTCGCCAGTTTTGGTTGGATTCCGGTGGAATTTGTATTTTACATGAATATTTTAAAGAAAAGGCCATTTTTCACGAAAAAATACCCCGCCCATTTATTTCAATAGCTTCCAGGTCTTTGGACCGATTGACTCCAAACTTCTCCCAGACGTGCTCCTATACTGGCTGAACGAGACACAGCAGTCCCCGTTGGATTCGGGTGGAATTTGTATTTTTGGTGAATATTTTAGTGAAAGGGGCCATTTTAAATGAGGCTGGCTTAAGGCTGCTGTTAGGGCTAGGGTTAGGGTTAAGGGGCTGGGGTTTCGGACCACGGCCGTCTTTTGACCGATTGACTCGAAATTGATCACGCATGTCCTCCTCACCGGTGGAATGAGGCTGGCCAGTTTTGGTTGGATTCTGGTGGAATTTGTATTTTACATGAATATTTTAAAGGAAAAGCGGCCATTTTTCATCAAAACCTCGGCCGATTTTTTCAATAGCTTCCAGGTCTTTGGACCGATTGACTGGAAATTTCCCCCAAACGTGCTCCTGTAGCGGCTGAACGAGACACAGCAGTCCCCGTTGGATTCGGGTGAAATTTGTATTTTTGGTGAATATTTTAGTCAGAGGGACAATCTTTCATGAGGCCTGGCTTAAGGCTGAGGCTAGGGTTAGGGTTAGGGTTAGGGTTAGTGATTGGCTGGACCGATTGACTCGAAATCGATCAGGCATGTCCTCCTCACTGGTGTAAGCAGGGTCGCCAGTTTTGGTTGGATTCCGGTGGAATTTGTATTTTACATGAATATTTTAAAGAAAAGGCCATTTTTCACGAAAAAATACCCCGCCCATTTATTTCAATAGCTTCCAGGTCTTTGGACCGATTGACTCCAAACTTCTCCCAGACGTGCTCCTATACTGGCTGAACGAGACACAGCAGTCCCCGTTGGATTCGGGTGGAATTTGTATTTTTGGTGAATATTTTAGTGAAAGGGGCCATTTTAAATGAGGCTGGCTTAAGGCTGCTGTTAGGGCTAGGGTTAGGGTTAAGGGGCTGGGGTTTCGGACCACGGCCGTCTTTTGACCGATTGACTCGAAATTGATCACGCATGTCCTCCTCACCGGTGGAATGAGGCTGGCCAGTTTTGGTTGGATTCTGGTGGAATTTGTATTTTACATGAATATTTTAAAGGAAAAGCGGCCATTTTTCATCAAAACCTCGGCCGATTTTTTCAATAGCTTCCCGGTCTTTGGACCGATTGACTGGAAATTTCCCCCAAACGTGCTCCTGTAGCGGCTGAACGAGACACAGCAGTCCCCGTTGGATTCGGGTGAAATTTGTATTTTTGGTGAATATTTTAGTCAGAGGGACAATCTTTCATGAGGCCTGGCTTAAGGCTGAGGCTAGGGTTAGGGTTAGGGTTAGGGTTAGTGATTGGCTGGACCGATTGACTCGAAATCGATCAGGCATGTCCTCCTCACTGGTGTAAGCAGGGTCGCCAGTTTTGGTTGGATTCCGGTGGAATTTGTATTTTACATGAATATTTTAAAGAAAAGGCCATTTTTCACGAAAAAATACCCCGCCCATTTATTTCAATAGCTTCCAGGTCTTTGGACCGATTGACTCCAAACTTCTCCCAGACGTGCTCCTATACTGGCTGAACGAGACACAGCAGTCCCCGTTGGATTCGGGTGGAATTTGTATTTTTGGTGAATATTTTAGTGAAAGGGGCCATTTTAAATGAGGCTGGCTTAAGGCTGCTGTTAGGGCTAGGGTTAGGGTTAAGGGGCTGGGGTTTCGGACCACGGCCGTCTTTTGACCGATTGACTCGAAATTGATCACGCATGTCCTCCTCACCGGTGGAATGAGGCTGGCCAGTTTTGGTTGGATTCTGGTGGAATTTGTATTTTACATGAATATTTTAAAGGAAAAGCGGCCATTTTTCATCAAAACCTCGGCCGATTTTTTCAATAGCTTCCAGGTCTTTGGACCGATTGACTGGAAATTTCCCCCAAACGTGCTCCTGTAGCGGCTGAACGAGACACAGCAGTCCCCGTTGGATTCGGGTGAAATTTGTATTTTTGGTGAATATTTTAGTCAGAGGGACAATCTTTCATGAGGCCTGGCTTAAGGCTGAGGCTAGGGTTAGGGTTAGGGTTAGTGATTGGCTGGACCGATTGACTCGAAATCGATCAGGCATGTCCTCCTCACTGGTGTAAGCAGGGTCGCCAGTTTTGGTTGGATTCCGGTGGAATTTGTATTTTACATGAATATTTTAAAGAAAAGGCCATTTTTCACGAAAAAATACCCCGCCCATTTATTTCAATAGCTTCCAGGTCTTTGGACCGATTGACTCCAAACTTCTCCCAGACGTGCTCCTATACTGGCTGAACGAGACACAGCAGTCCCCGTTGGATTCGGGTGGAATTTGTATTTTTGGTGAATATTTTAGTGAAAGGGGCCATTTTAAATGAGGCTGGCTTAAGGCTGCTGTTAGGGCTAGGGTTAGGGTTAAGGGGCTGGGGTTTCGGACCACGGCCGTCTTTTGACCGATTGACTCGAAATTGATCACGCATGTCCTCCTCACCGGTGGAATGAGGCTGGCCAGTTTTGGTTGGATTCTGGTGGAATTTGTATTTTACATGAATATTTTAAAGGAAAAGCGGCCATTTTTCATCAAAACCTCGGCCGATTTTTTCAATAGCTTCCCGGTCTTTGGACCGATTGACTGGAAATTTCCCCCAAACGTGCTCCTGTAGCGGCTGAACGAGACACAGCAGTCCCCGTTGGATTCGGGTGAAATTTGTATTTTTGGTGAATATTTTAGTCAGAGGGACAATCTTTCATGAGGCCTGGCTTAAGGCTGAGGCTAGGGTTAGGGTTAGGGTTAGGGTTAGTGATTGGCTGGACCGATTGACTCGAAATCGATCAGGCATGTCCTCCTCACTGGTGTAAGCAGGGTCGCCAGTTTTGGTTGGATTCCGGTGGAATTTGTATTTTACATGAATATTTTAAAGAAAAGGCCATTTTTCACGAAAAAATACCCCGCCCATTTATTTCAATAGCTTCCAGGTCTTTGGACCGATTGACTCGAAACTTCTCCCAGACGTGCTCCTATACTGGCTGAACGAGACACAGCAGTCCCCGTTGGATTCGGGTGGAATTTGTATTTTTGGTGAATATTTTAGTGAAAGGGGCCATTTTAAATGAGGCTGGCTTAAGGCTGCTGTTAGGGCTAGGGTTAGGGTTAAGGGGCTGGGGTTTCGGACCACGGCCGTCTTTTGACCGATTGACTCGAAATTGATCACGCATGTCCTCCTCACCGGTGGAATGAGGCTGGCCAGTTTTGGTTGGATTCTGGTGGAATTTGTATTTTACATGAATATTTTAAAGGAAAAGCGGCCATTTTTCATCAAAACCTCGGCCGATTTTTTCAATAGCTTCCCGGTCTTTGGACCGATTGACTGGAAATTTCCCCCAAACGTGCTCCTGTAGCGGCTGAACGAGACACAGCAGTCCCCGTTGGATTCGGGTGAAATTTGTATTTTTGGTGAATATTTTAGTCAGAGGGACAATCTTTCATGAGGCCTGGCTTAAGGCTGAGGCTAGGGTTAGGGTTAGGGTTAGGGTTAGTGATTGGCTGGACCGATTGACTCGAAATCGATCAGGCATGTCCTCCTCACTGGTGTAAGCAGGGTCGCCAGTTTTGGTTGGATTCCGGTGGAATTTGTATTTTACATGAATATTTTAAAGAAAAGGCCATTTTTCACGAAAAAATACCCCGCCCATTTATTTCAATAGCTTCCAGGTCTTTGGACCGATTGACTCCAAACTTCTCCCAGACGTGCTCCTATACTGGCTGAACGAGACACAGCAGTCCCCGTTGGATTCGGGTGGAATTTGTATTTTTGGTGAATATTTTAGTGAAAGGGGCCATTTTAAATGAGGCTGGCTTAAGGCTGCTGTTAGGGCTAGGGTTAGGGTTAAGGGGCTGGGGTTTCGGACCACGGCCGTCTTTTGACCGATTGACTCGAAATTGATCACGCATGTCCTCCTCACCGGTGGAATGAGGCTGGCCAGTTTTGGTTGGATTCTGGTGGAATTTGTATTTTACATGAATATTTTAAAGGAAAAGCGGCCATTTTTCATCAAAACCTCGGCCGATTTTTTCAATAGCTTCCCGGTCTTTGGACCGATTGACTGGAAATTTCCCCCAAACGTGCTCCTGTAGCGGCTGAACGAGACACAGCAGTCCCCGTTGGATTCGGGTGAAATTTGTATTTTTGGTGAATATTTTAGTCAGAGGGACAATCTTTCATGAGGCCTGGCTTAAGGCTGAGGCTAGGGTTAGGGTTAGGGTTAGGGTTAGTGATTGGCTGGACCGATTGACTCGAAATCGATCAGGCATGTCCTCCTCACTGGTGTAAGCAGGGTCGCCAGTTTTGGTTGGATTCCGGTGGAATTTGTATTTTACATGAATATTTTAAAGAAAAGGCCATTTTTCACGAAAAAATACCCCGCCCATTTATTTCAATAGCTTCCAGGTCTTTGGACCGATTGACTCGAAACTTCTCCCAGACGTGCTCCTATACTGGCTGAACGAGACACAGCAGTCCCCGTTGGATTCGGGTGGAATTTGTATTTTTGGTGAATATTTTAGTGAAAGGGGCCATTTTAAATGAGGCTGGCTTAAGGCTGCTGTTAGGGCTAGGGTTAGGGTTAAGGGGCTGGGGTTTCGGACCACGGCCGTCTTTTGACCGATTGACTCGAAATTGATCACGCATGTCCTCCTCACCGGTGGAATGAGGCTGGCCAGTTTTGGTTGGATTCTGGTGGAATTTGTATTTTACATGAATATTTTAAAGGAAAAGCGGCCATTTTTCATCAAAACCTCGGCCGATTTTTTCAATAGCTTCCCGGTCTTTGGACCGATTGACTGGAAATTTCCCCCAAACGTGCTCCTGTAGCGGCTGAACGAGACACAGCAGTCCCCGTTGGATTCGGGTGAAATTTGTATTTTTGGTGAATATTTTAGTCAGAGGGACAATCTTTCATGAGGCCTGGCTTAAGGCTGAGGCTAGGGTTAGGGTTAGGGTTAGGGTTAGGGTTAGTGATTGGCTGGACCGATTGACTCGAAATCGATCAGGCATGTCCTCCTCACTGGTGTAAGCAGGGTCGCCAGTTTTGGTTGGATTCCGGTGGAATTTGTATTTTACATGAATATTTTAAAGAAAAGGCCATTTTTCACGAAAAAATACCCCGCCCATTTATTTCAATAGCTTCCAGGTCTTTGGACCGATTGACTCGAAACTTCTCCCAGACGTGCTCCTATACTGGCTGAACGAGACACAGCAGTCCCCGTTGGATTCGGGTGGAATTTGTATTTTTGGTGAATATTTTAGTGAAAGGGGCCATTTTAAATGAGGCTGGCTTAAGGCTGCTGTTAGGGCTAGGGTTAGGGTTAAGGGGCTGGGGTTTCGGACCACGGCCGTCTTTTGACCGATTGACTCGAAATTGATCACGCATGTCCTCCTCACCGGTGGAATGAGGCTGGCCAGTTTTGGTTGGATTCTGGTGGAATTTGTATTTTACATGAATATTTTAAAGGAAAAGCGGCCATTTTTCATCAAAACCTCGGCCGATTTTTTCAATAGCTTCCCGGTCTTTGGACCGATTGACTGGAAATTTCCCCCAAACGTGCTCCTGTAGCGGCTGAACGAGACACAGCAGTCCCCGTTGGATTCGGGTGAAATTTGTATTTTTGGTGAATATTTTAGTCAGAGGGACAATCTTTCATGAGGCCTGGCTTAAGGCTGAGGCTAGGGTTAGGGTTAGGGTTAGGGTTAGTGATTGGCTGGACCGATTGACTCGAAATCGATCAGGCATGTCCTCCTCACTGGTGTAAGCAGGGTCGCCAGTTTTGGTTGGATTCCGGTGGAATTTGTATTTTACATGAATATTTTAAAGAAAAGGCCATTTTTCACGAAAAAATACCCCGCCCATTTATTTCAATAGCTTCCAGGTCTTTGGACCGATTGACTCGAAACTTCTCCCAGACGTGCTCCTATACTGGCTGAACGAGACACAGCAGTCCCCGTTGGATTCGGGTGGAATTTGTATTTTTGGTGAATATTTTAGTGAAAGGGGCCATTTTAAATGAGGCTGGCTTAAGGCTGCTGTTAGGGCTAGGGTTAGGGTTAAGGGGCTGGGGTTTCGGACCACGGCCGTCTTTTGACCGATTGACTCGAAATTGATCACGCATGTCCTCCTCACCGGTGGAATGAGGCTGGCCAGTTTTGGTTGGATTCTGGTGGAATTTGTATTTTACATGAATATTTTAAAGGAAAAGCGGCCATTTTTCATCAAAACCTCGGCCGATTTTTTCAATAGCTTCCCGGTCTTTGGACCGATTGACTGGAAATTTCCCCCAAACGTGCTCCTGTAGCGGCTGAACGAGACACAGCAGTCCCCGTTGGATTCGGGTGAAATTTGTATTTTTGGTGAATATTTTAGTCAGAGGGACAATCTTTCATGAGGCCTGGCTTAAGGCTGAGGCTAGGGTTAGGGTTAGGGTTAGGGTTAGTGATTGGCTGGACCGATTGACTCGAAATCGATCAGGCATGTCCTCCTCACTGGTGTAAGCAGGGTCGCCAGTTTTGGTTGGATTCCGGTGGAATTTGTATTTTACATGAATATTTTAAAGAAAAGGCCATTTTTCACGAAAAAATACCCCGCCCATTTATTTCAATAGCTTCCAGGTCTTTGGACCGATTGACTCCAAACTTCTCCCAGACGTGCTCCTATACTGGCTGAACGAGACACAGCAGTCCCCGTTGGATTCGGGTGGAATTTGTATTTTTGGTGAATATTTTAGTGAAAGGGGCCATTTTAAATGAGGCTGGCTTAAGGCTGCTGTTAGGGCTAGGGTTAGGGTTAAGGGGCTGGGGTTTCGGACCACGGCCGTCTTTTGACCGATTGACTCGAAATTGATCACGCATGTCCTCCTCACCGGTGGAATGAGGCTGGCCAGTTTTGGTTGGATTCTGGTGGAATTTGTATTTTACATGAATATTTTAAAGGAAAAGCGGCCATTTTTCATCAAAACCTCGGCCGATTTTTTCAATAGCTTCCCGGTCTTTGGACCGATTGACTGGAAATTTCCCCCAAACGTGCTCCTGTAGCGGCTGAACGAGACACAGCAGTCCCCGTTGGATTCGGGTGAAATTTGTATTTTTGGTGAATATTTTAGTCAGAGGGACAATCTTTCATGAGGCCTGGCTTAAGGCTGAGGCTAGGGTTAGGGTTAGGGTTAGGGTTAGTGATTGGCTGGACCGATTGACTCGAAATCGATCAGGCATGTCCTCCTCACTGGTGTAAGCAGGGTCGCCAGTTTTGGTTGGATTCCGGTGGAATTTGTATTTTACATGAATATTTTAAAGAAAAGGCCATTTTTCACGAAAAAATACCCCGCCCATTTATTTCAATAGCTTCCAGGTCTTTGGACCGATTGACTCGAAACTTCTCCCAGACGTGCTCCTATACTGGCTGAACGAGACACAGCAGTCCCCGTTGGATTCGGGTGGAATTTGTATTTTTGGTGAATATTTTAGTGAAAGGGGCCATTTTAAATGAGGCTGGCTTAAGGCTGCTGTTAGGGCTAGGGTTAGGGTTAAGGGGCTGGGGTTTCGGACCACGGCCGTCTTTTGACCGATTGACTCGAAATTGATCACGCATGTCCTCCTCACCGGTGGAATGAGGCTGGCCAGTTTTGGTTGGATTCTGGTGGAATTTGTATTTTACATGAATATTTTAAAGGAAAAGCGGCCATTTTTCATCAAAACCTCGGCCGATTTTTTCAATAGCTTCCCGGTCTTTGGACCGATTGACTGGAAATTTCCCCCAAACGTGCTCCTGTAGCGGCTGAACGAGACACAGCAGTCCCCGTTGGATTCGGGTGAAATTTGTATTTTTGGTGAATATTTTAGTCAGAGGGACAATCTTTCATGAGGCCTGGCTTAAGGCTGAGGCTAGGGTTAGGGTTAGGGTTAGGGTTAGTGATTGGCTGGACCGATTGACTCGAAATCGATCAGGCATGTCCTCCTCACTGGTGTAAGCAGGGTCGCCAGTTTTGGTTGGATTCCGGTGGAATTTGTATTTTACATGAATATTTTAAAGAAAAGGCCATTTTTCACGAAAAAATACCCCGCCCATTTATTTCAATAGCTTCCAGGTCTTTGGACCGATTGACTCCAAACTTCTCCCAGACGTGCTCCTATACTGGCTGAACGAGACACAGCAGTCCCCGTTGGATTCGGGTGGAATTTGTATTTTTGGTGAATATTTTAGTGAAAGGGGCCATTTTAAATGAGGCTGGCTTAAGGCTGCTGTTAGGGCTAGGGTTAGGGTTAAGGGGCTGGGGTTTCGGACCACGGCCGTCTTTTGACCGATTGACTCGAAATTGATCACGCATGTCCTCCTCACCGGTGGAATGAGGCTGGCCAGTTTTGGTTGGATTCTGGTGGAATTTGTATTTTACATGAATATTTTAAAGGAAAAGCGGCCATTTTTCATCAAAACCTCGGCCGATTTTTTCAATAGCTTCCCGGTCTTTGGACCGATTGACTGGAAATTTCCCCCAAACGTGCTCCTGTAGCGGCTGAACGAGACACAGCAGTCCCCGTTGGATTCGGGTGAAATTTGTATTTTTGGTGAATATTTTAGTCAGAGGGACAATCTTTCATGAGGCCTGGCTTAAGGCTGAGGCTAGGGTTAGGGTTAGGGTTAGGGTTAGTGATTGGCTGGACCGATTGACTCGAAATCGATCAGGCATGTCCTCCTCACTGGTGTAAGCAGGGTCGCCAGTTTTGGTTGGATTCCGGTGGAATTTGTATTTTACATGAATATTTTAAAGAAAAGGCCATTTTTCACGAAAAAATACCCCGCCCATTTATTTCAATAGCTTCCAGGTCTTTGGACCGATTGACTCGAAACTTCTCCCAGACGTGCTCCTATACTGGCTGAACGAGACACAGCAGTCCCCGTTGGATTCGGGTGGAATTTGTATTTTTGGTGAATATTTTAGTGAAAGGGGCCATTTTAAATGAGGCTGGCTTAAGGCTGCTGTTAGGGCTAGGGTTAGGGTTAAGGGGCTGGGGTTTCGGACCACGGCCGTCTTTTGACCGATTGACTCGAAATTGATCACGCATGTCCTCCTCACCGGTGGAATGAGGCTGGCCAGTTTTGGTTGGATTCTGGTGGAATTTGTATTTTACATGAATATTTTAAAGGAAAAGCGGCCATTTTTCATCAAAACCTCGGCCGATTTTTTCAATAGCTTCCCGGTCTTTGGACCGATTGACTGGAAATTTCCCCCAAACGTGCTCCTGTAGCGGCTGAACGAGACACAGCAGTCCCCGTTGGATTCGGGTGAAATTTGTATTTTTGGTGAATATTTTAGTCAGAGGGACAATCTTTCATGAGGCCTGGCTTAAGGCTGAGGCTAGGGTTAGGGTTAGGGTTAGGGTTAGGGTTAGTGATTGGCTGGACCGATTGACTCGAAATCGATCAGGCATGTCCTCCTCACTGGTGTAAGCAGGGTCGCCAGTTTTGGTTGGATTCCGGTGGAATTTGTATTTTACATGAATATTTTAAAGAAAAGGCCATTTTTCACGAAAAAATACCCCGCCCATTTATTTCAATAGCTTCCAGGTCTTTGGACCGATTGACTCGAAACTTCTCCCAGACGTGCTCCTATACTGGCTGAACGAGACACAGCAGTCCCCGTTGGATTCGGGTGGAATTTGTATTTTTGGTGAATATTTTAGTGAAAGGGGCCATTTTAAATGAGGCTGGCTTAAGGCTGCTGTTAGGGCTAGGGTTAGGGTTAAGGGGCTGGGGTTTCGGACCACGGCCGTCTTTTGACCGATTGACTCGAAATTGATCACGCATGTCCTCCTCACCGGTGGAATGAGGCTGGCCAGTTTTGGTTGGATTCTGGTGGAATTTGTATTTTACATGAATATTTTAAAGGAAAAGCGGCCATTTTTCATCAAAACCTCGGCCGATTTTTTCAATAGCTTCCCGGTCTTTGGACCGATTGACTGGAAATTTCCCCCAAACGTGCTCCTGTAGCGGCTGAACGAGACACAGCAGTCCCCGTTGGATTCGGGTGAAATTTGTATTTTTGGTGAATATTTTAGTCAGAGGGACAATCTTTCATGAGGCCTGGCTTAAGGCTGAGGCTAGGGTTAGGGTTAGGGTTAGGGTTAGGGTTAGTGATTGGCTGGACCGATTGACTCGAAATCGATCAGGCATGTCCTCCTCACTGGTGTAAGCAGGGTCGCCAGTTTTGGTTGGATTCCGGTGGAATTTGTATTTTACATGAATATTTTAAAGAAAAGGCCATTTTTCACGAAAAAATACCCCGCCCATTTATTTCAATAGCTTCCAGGTCTTTGGACCGATTGACTCCAAACTTCTCCCAGACGTGCTCCTATACTGGCTGAACGAGACACAGCAGTCCCCGTTGGATTCGGGTGGAATTTGTATTTTTGGTGAATATTTTAGTGAAAGGGGCCATTTTAAATGAGGCTGGCTTAAGGCTGCTGTTAGGGCTAGGGTTAGGGTTAAGGGGCTGGGGTTTCGGACCACGGCCGTCTTTTGACCGATTGACTCGAAATTGATCACGCATGTCCTCCTCACCGGTGGAATGAGGCTGGCCAGTTTTGGTTGGATTCTGGTGGAATTTGTATTTTACATGAATATTTTAAAGGAAAAGCGGCCATTTTTCATCAAAACCTCGGCCGATTTTTTCAATAGCTTCCCGGTCTTTGGACCGATTGACTGGAAATTTCCCCCAAACGTGCTCCTGTAGCGGCTGAACGAGACACAGCAGTCCCCGTTGGATTCGGGTGAAATTTGTATTTTTGGTGAATATTTTAGTCAGAGGGACAATCTTTCATGAGGCCTGGCTTAAGGCTGAGGCTAGGGTTAGGGTTAGGGTTAGGGTTAGTGATTGGCTGGACCGATTGACTCGAAATCGATCAGGCATGTCCTCCTCACTGGTGTAAGCAGGGTCGCCAGTTTTGGTTGGATTCCGGTGGAATTTGTATTTTACATGAATATTTTAAAGAAAAGGCCATTTTTCACGAAAAAATACCCCGCCCATTTATTTCAATAGCTTCCAGGTCTTTGGACCGATTGACTCGAAACTTCTCCCAGACGTGCTCCTATACTGGCTGAACGAGACACAGCAGTCCCCGTTGGATTCGGGTGGAATTTGTATTTTTGGTGAATATTTTAGTGAAAGGGGCCATTTTAAATGAGGCTGGCTTAAGGCTGCTGTTAGGGCTAGGGTTAGGGTTAAGGGGCTGGGGTTTCGGACCACGGCCGTCTTTTGACCGATTGACTCGAAATTGATCACGCATGTCCTCCTCACCGGTGGAATGAGGCTGGCCAGTTTTGGTTGGATTCTGGTGGAATTTGTATTTTACATGAATATTTTAAAGGAAAAGCGGCCATTTTTCATCAAAACCTCGGCCGATTTTTTCAATAGCTTCCCGGTCTTTGGACCGATTGACTGGAAATTTCCCCCAAACGTGCTCCTGTAGCGGCTGAACGAGACACAGCAGTCCCCGTTGGATTCGGGTGAAATTTGTATTTTTGGTGAATATTTTAGTCAGAGGGACAATCTTTCATGAGGCCTGGCTTAAGGCTGAGGCTAGGGTTAGGGTTAGGGTTAGGGTTAGTGATTGGCTGGACCGATTGACTCGAAATCGATCAGGCATGTCCTCCTCACTGGTGTAAGCAGGGTCGCCAGTTTTGGTTGGATTCCGGTGGAATTTGTATTTTACATGAATATTTTAAAGAAAAGGCCATTTTTCACGAAAAAATACCCCGCCCATTTATTTCAATAGCTTCCAGGTCTTTGGACCGATTGACTCCAAACTTCTCCCAGACGTGCTCCTATACTGGCTGAACGAGACACAGCAGTCCCCGTTGGATTCGGGTGGAATTTGTATTTTTGGTGAATATTTTAGTGAAAGGGGCCATTTTAAATGAGGCTGGCTTAAGGCTGCTGTTAGGGCTAGGGTTAGGGTTAAGGGGCTGGGGTTTCGGACCACGGCCGTCTTTTGACCGATTGACTCGAAATTGATCACGCATGTCCTCCTCACCGGTGGAATGAGGCTGGCCAGTTTTGGTTGGATTCTGGTGGAATTTGTATTTTACATGAATATTTTAAAGGAAAAGCGGCCATTTTTCATCAAAACCTCGGCCGATTTTTTCAATAGCTTCCAGGTCTTTGGACCGATTGACTGGAAATTTCCCCCAAACGTGCTCCTGTAGCGGCTGAACGAGACACAGCAGTCCCCGTTGGATTCGGGTGAAATTTGTATTTTTGGTGAATATTTTAGTCAGAGGGACAATCTTTCATGAGGCCTGGCTTAAGGCTGAGGCTAGGGTTAGGGTTAGGGTTAGGGTTAGTGATTGGCTGGACCGATTGACTCGAAATCGATCAGGCATGTCCTCCTCACTGGTGTAAGCAGGGTCGCCAGTTTTGGTTGGATTCCGGTGGAATTTGTATTTTACATGAATATTTTAAAGAAAAGGCCATTTTTCACGAAAAAATACCCCGCCCATTTATTTCAATAGCTTCCAGGTCTTTGGACCGATTGACTCCAAACTTCTCCCAGACGTGCTCCTATACTGGCTGAACGAGACACAGCAGTCCCCGTTGGATTCGGGTGGAATTTGTATTTTTGGTGAATATTTTAGTGAAAGGGGCCATTTTAAATGAGGCTGGCTTAAGGCTGCTGTTAGGGCTAGGGTTAGGGTTAAGGGGCTGGGGTTTCGGACCACGGCCGTCTTTTGACCGATTGACTCGAAATTGATCACGCATGTCCTCCTCACCGGTGGAATGAGGCTGGCCAGTTTTGGTTGGATTCTGGTGGAATTTGTATTTTACATGAATATTTTAAAGGAAAAGCGGCCATTTTTCATCAAAACCTCGGCCGATTTTTTCAATAGCTTCCCGGTCTTTGGACCGATTGACTGGAAATTTCCCCCAAACGTGCTCCTGTAGGGGCTGAACGAGACACAGCAGTCCCCGTTGGATTCGGGTGAAATTTGTATTTTTGGTGAATATTTTAGTCAGAGGGACAATCTTTCATGAGGCCTGGCTTAAGGCTGAGGCTAGGGTTAGGGTTAGGGTTAGGGTTAGGGTTAGTGATTGGCTGGACCGATTGACTCGAAATCGATCAGGCATGTCCTCCTCACTGGTGTAAGCAGGGTCGCCAGTTTTGGTTGGATTCCGGTGGAATTTGTATTTTACATGAATATTTTAAAGAAAAGGCCATTTTTCACGAAAAAATACCCCGCCCATTTATTTCAATAGCTTCCAGGTCTTTGGACCGATTGACTCCAAACTTCTCCCAGACGTGCTCCTATACTGGCTGAACGAGACACAGCAGTCCCCGTTGGATTCGGGTGGAATTTGTATTTTTGGTGAATATTTTAGTGAAAGGGGCCATTTTAAATGAGGCTGGCTTAAGGCTGCTGTTAGGGCTAGGGTTAGGGTTAAGGGGCTGGGGTTTCGGACCACGGCCGTCTTTTGACCGATTGACTCGAAATTGATCACGCATGTCCTCCTCACCGGTGGAATGAGGCTGGCCAGTTTTGGTTGGATTCTGGTGGAATTTGTATTTTACATGAATATTTTAAAGGAAAAGCGGCCATTTTTCATCAAAACCTCGGCCGATTTTTTCAATAGCTTCCCGGTCTTTGGACCGATTGACTGGAAATTTCCCCCAAACGTGCTCCTGTAGCGGCTGAACGAGACACAGCAGTCCCCGTTGGATTCGGGTGAAATTTGTATTTTTGGTGAATATTTTAGTCAGAGGGACAATCTTTCATGAGGCCTGGCTTAAGGCTGAGGCTAGGGTTAGGGTTAGGGTTAGGGTTAGGGTTAGTGATTGGCTGGACCGATTGACTCGAAATCGATCAGGCATGTCCTCCTCACTGGTGTAAGCAGGGTCGCCAGTTTTGGTTGGATTCCGGTGGAATTTGTATTTTACATGAATATTTTAAAGAAAAGGCCATTTTTCACGAAAAAATACCCCGCCCATTTATTTCAATAGCTTCCAGGTCTTTGGACCGATTGACTCCAAACTTCTCCCAGACGTGCTCCTATACTGGCTGAACGAGACACAGCAGTCCCCGTTGGATTCGGGTGGAATTTGTATTTTTGGTGAATATTTTAGTGAAAGGGGCCATTTTAAATGAGGCTGGCTTAAGGCTGCTGTTAGGGCTAGGGTTAGGGTTAAGGGGCTGGGGTTTCGGACCACGGCCGTCTTTTGACCGATTGACTCGAAATTGATCACGCATGTCCTCCTCACCGGTGGAATGAGGCTGGCCAGTTTTGGTTGGATTCTGGTGGAATTTGTATTTTACATGAATATTTTAAAGGAAAAGCGGCCATTTTTCATCAAAACCTCGGCCGATTTTTTCAATAGCTTCCCGGTCTTTGGACCGATTGACTGGAAATTTCCCCCAAACGTGCTCCTGTAGCGGCTGAACGAGACACAGCAGTCCCCGTTGGATTCGGGTGAAATTTGTATTTTTGGTGAATATTTTAGTCAGAGGGACAATCTTTCATGAGGCCTGGCTTAAGGCTGAGGCTAGGGTTAGGGTTAGGGTTAGGGTTAGGGTTAGTGATTGGCTGGACCGATTGACTCGAAATCGATCAGGCATGTCCTCCTCACTGGTGTAAGCAGGGTCGCCAGTTTTGGTTGGATTCCGGTGGAATTTGTATTTTACATGAATATTTTAAAGAAAAGGCCATTTTTCACGAAAAAATACCCCGCCCATTTATTTCAATAGCTTCCAGGTCTTTGGACCGATTGACTCCAAACTTCTCCCAGACGTGCTCCTATACTGGCTGAACGAGACACAGCAGTCCCCGTTGGATTCGGGTGGAATTTGTATTTTTGGTGAATATTTTAGTGAAAGGGGCCATTTTAAATGAGGCTGGCTTAAGGCTGCTGTTAGGGCTAGGGTTAGGGTTAAGGGGCTGGGGTTTCGGACCACGGCCGTCTTTTGACCGATTGACTCGAAATTGATCACGCATGTCCTCCTCACCGGTGGAATGAGGCTGGCCAGTTTTGGTTGGATTCTGGTGGAATTTGTATTTTACATGAATATTTTAAAGGAAAAGCGGCCATTTTTCATCAAAACCTCGGCCGATTTTTTCAATAGCTTCCCGGTCTTTGGACCGATTGACTGGAAATTTCCCCCAAACGTGCTCCTGTAGCGGCTGAACGAGACACAGCAGTCCCCGTTGGATTCGGGTGAAATTTGTATTTTTGGTGAATATTTTAGTCAGAGGGACAATCTTTCATGAGGCCTGGCTTAAGGCTGAGGCTAGGGTTAGGGTTAGGGTTAGGGTTAGTGATTGGCTGGACCGATTGACTCGAAATCGATCAGGCATGTCCTCCTCACTGGTGTAAGCAGGGTCGCCAGTTTTGGTTGGATTCCGGTGGAATTTGTATTTTACATGAATATTTTAAAGAAAAGGCCATTTTTCACGAAAAAATACCCCGCCCATTTATTTCAATAGCTTCCAGGTCTTTGGACCGATTGACTCCAAACTTCTCCCAGACGTGCTCCTATACTGGCTGAACGAGACACAGCAGTCCCCGTTGGATTCGGGTGGAATTTGTATTTTTGGTGAATATTTTAGTGAAAGGGGCCATTTTAAATGAGGCTGGCTTAAGGCTGCTGTTAGGGCTAGGGTTAGGGTTAAGGGGCTGGGGTTTCGGACCACGGCCGTCTTTTGACCGATTGACTCGAAATTGATCACGCATGTCCTCCTCACCGGTGGAATGAGGCTGGCCAGTTTTGGTTGGATTCTGGTGGAATTTGTATTTTACATGAATATTTTAAAGGAAAAGCGGCCATTTTTCATCAAAACCTCGGCCGATTTTTTCAATAGCTTCCAGGTCTTTGGACCGATTGACTGGAAATTTCCCCCAAACGTGCTCCTGTAGCGGCTGAACGAGACACAGCAGTCCCCGTTGGATTCGGGTGAAATTTGTATTTTTGGTGAATATTTTAGTCAGAGGGACAATCTTTCATGAGGCCTGGCTTAAGGCTGAGGCTAGGGTTAGGGTTAGGGTTAGGGTTAGTGATTGGCTGGACCGATTGACTCGAAATCGATCAGGCATGTCCTCCTCACTGGTGTAAGCAGGGTCGCCAGTTTTGGTTGGATTCCGGTGGAATTTGTATTTTACATGAATATTTTAAAGAAAAGGCCATTTTTCACGAAAAAATACCCCGCCCATTTATTTCAATAGCTTCCAGGTCTTTGGACCGATTGACTCCAAACTTCTCCCAGACGTGCTCCTATACTGGCTGAACGAGACACAGCAGTCCCCGTTGGATTCGGGTGGAATTTGTATTTTTGGTGAATATTTTAGTGAAAGGGGCCATTTTAAATGAGGCTGGCTTAAGGCTGCTGTTAGGGCTAGGGTTAGGGTTAAGGGGCTGGGGTTTCGGACCACGGCCGTCTTTTGACCGATTGACTCGAAATTGATCACGCATGTCCTCCTCACCGGTGGAATGAGGCTGGCCAGTTTTGGTTGGATTCTGGTGGAATTTGTATTTTACATGAATATTTTAAAGGAAAAGCGGCCATTTTTCATCAAAACCTCGGCCGATTTTTTCAATAGCTTCCCGGTCTTTGGACCGATTGACTGGAAATTTCCCCCAAACGTGCTCCTGTAGCGGCTGAACGAGACACAGCAGTCCCCGTTGGATTCGGGTGAAATTTGTATTTTTGGTGAATATTTTAGTCAGAGGGACAATCTTTCATGAGGCCTGGCTTAAGGCTGAGGCTAGGGTTAGGGTTAGGGTTAGGGTTAGGGTTAGTGATTGGCTGGACCGATTGACTCGAAATCGATCAGGCATGTCCTCCTCACTGGTGTAAGCAGGGTCGCCAGTTTTGGTTGGATTCCGGTGGAATTTGTATTTTACATGAATATTTTAAAGAAAAGGCCATTTTTCACGAAAAAATACCCCGCCCATTTATTTCAATAGCTTCCAGGTCTTTGGACCGATTGACTCCAAACTTCTCCCAGACGTGCTCCTATACTGGCTGAACGAGACACAGCAGTCCCCGTTGGATTCGGGTGGAATTTGTATTTTTGGTGAATATTTTAGTGAAAGGGGCCATTTTAAATGAGGCTGGCTTAAGGCTGCTGTTAGGGCTAGGGTTAGGGTTAAGGGGCTGGGGTTTCGGACCACGGCCGTCTTTTGACCGATTGACTCGAAATTGATCACGCATGTCCTCCTCACCGGTGGAATGAGGCTGGCCAGTTTTGGTTGGATTCTGGTGGAATTTGTATTTTACATGAATATTTTAAAGGAAAAGCGGCCATTTTTCATCAAAACCTCGGCCGATTTTTTCAATAGCTTCCAGGTCTTTGGACCGATTGACTGGAAATTTCCCCCAAACGTGCTCCTGTAGCGGCTGAACGAGACACAGCAGTCCCCGTTGGATTCGGGTGAAATTTGTATTTTTGGTGAATATTTTAGTCAGAGGGACAATCTTTCATGAGGCCTGGCTTAAGGCTGAGGCTAGGGTTAGGGTTAGGGTTAGGGTTAGTGATTGGCTGGACCGATTGACTCGAAATCGATCAGGCATGTCCTCCTCACTGGTGTAAGCAGGGTCGCCAGTTTTGGTTGGATTCCGGTGGAATTTGTATTTTACATGAATATTTTAAAGAAAAGGCCATTTTTCACGAAAAAATACCCCGCCCATTTATTTCAATAGCTTCCAGGTCTTTGGACCGATTGACTCCAAACTTCTCCCAGACGTGCTCCTATACTGGCTGAACGAGACACAGCAGTCCCCGTTGGATTCGGGTGGAATTTGTATTTTTGGTGAATATTTTAGTGAAAGGGGCCATTTTAAATGAGGCTGGCTTAAGGCTGCTGTTAGGGCTAGGGTTAGGGTTAAGGGGCTGGGGTTTCGGACCACGGCCGTCTTTTGACCGATTGACTCGAAATTGATCACGCATGTCCTCCTCACCGGTGGAATGAGGCTGGCCAGTTTTGGTTGGATTCTGGTGGAATTTGTATTTTACATGAATATTTTAAAGGAAAAGCGGCCATTTTTCATCAAAACCTCGGCCGATTTTTTCAATAGCTTCCCGGTCTTTGGACCGATTGACTGGAAATTTCCCCCAAACGTGCTCCTGTAGCGGCTGAACGAGACACAGCAGTCCCCGTTGGATTCGGGTGAAATTTGTATTTTTGGTGAATATTTTAGTCAGAGGGACAATCTTTCATGAGGCCTGGCTTAAGGCTGAGGCTAGGGTTAGGGTTAGGGTTAGGGTTAGGGTTAGTGATTGGCTGGACCGATTGACTCGAAATCGATCAGGCATGTCCTCCTCACTGGTGTAAGCAGGGTCGCCAGTTTTGGTTGGATTCCGGTGGAATTTGTATTTTACATGAATATTTTAAAGAAAAGGCCATTTTTCACGAAAAAATACCCCGCCCATTTATTTCAATAGCTTCCAGGTCTTTGGACCGATTGACTCGAAACTTCTCCCAGACGTGCTCCTATACTGGCTGAACGAGACACAGCAGTCCCCGTTGGATTCGGGTGGAATTTGTATTTTTGGTGAATATTTTAGTGAAAGGGGCCATTTTAAATGAGGCTGGCTTAAGGCTGCTGTTAGGGCTAGGGTTAGGGTTAAGGGGCTGGGGTTTCGGACCACGGCCGTCTTTTGACCGATTGACTCGAAATTGATCACGCATGTCCTCCTCACCGGTGGAATGAGGCTGGCCAGTTTTGGTTGGATTCTGGTGGAATTTGTATTTTACATGAATATTTTAAAGGAAAAGCGGCCATTTTTCATCAAAACCTCGGCCGATTTTTTCAATAGCTTCCCGGTCTTTGGACCGATTGACTGGAAATTTCCCCCAAACGTGCTCCTGTAGCGGCTGAACGAGACACAGCAGTCCCCGTTGGATTCGGGTGAAATTTGTATTTTTGGTGAATATTTTAGTCAGAGGGACAATCTTTCATGAGGCCTGGCTTAAGGCTGAGGCTAGGGTTAGGGTTAGGGTTAGGGTTAGTGATTGGCTGGACCGATTGACTCGAAATCGATCAGGCATGTCCTCCTCACTGGTGTAAGCAGGGTCGCCAGTTTTGGTTGGATTCCGGTGGAATTTGTATTTTACATGAATATTTTAAAGAAAAGGCCATTTTTCACGAAAAAATACCCCGCCCATTTATTTCAATAGCTTCCAGGTCTTTGGACCGATTGACTCCAAACTTCTCCCAGACGTGCTCCTATACTGGCTGAACGAGACACAGCAGTCCCCGTTGGATTCGGGTGGAATTTGTATTTTTGGTGAATATTTTAGTGAAAGGGGCCATTTTAAATGAGGCTGGCTTAAGGCTGCTGTTAGGGCTAGGGTTAGGGTTAAGGGGCTGGGGTTTCGGACCACGGCCGTCTTTTGACCGATTGACTCGAAATTGATCACGCATGTCCTCCTCACCGGTGGAATGAGGCTGGCCAGTTTTGGTTGGATTCTGGTGGAATTTGTATTTTACATGAATATTTTAAAGGAAAAGCGGCCATTTTTCATCAAAACCTCGGCCGATTTTTTCAATAGCTTCCCGGTCTTTGGACCAATTGACTGGAAATTTCCCCCAAACGTGCTCCTGTAGCGGCTGAACGAGACACAGCAGTCCCCGTTGGATTCGGGTGAAATTTGTATTTTTGGTGAATATTTTAGTCAGAGGGACAATCTTTCATGAGGCCTGGCTTAAGGCTGAGGCTAGGGTTAGGGTTAGGGTTAGGGTTAGTGATTGGCTGGACCGATTGACTCGAAATCGATCAGGCATGTCCTCCTCACTGGTGTAAGCAGGGTCGCCAGTTTTGGTTGGATTCCGGTGGAATTTGTATTTTACATGAATATTTTAAAGAAAAGGCCATTTTTCACGAAAAAATACCCCGCCCATTTATTTCAATAGCTTCCAGGTCTTTGGACCGATTGACTCCAAACTTCTCCCAGACGTGCTCCTATACTGGCTGAACGAGACACAGCAGTCCCCGTTGGATTCGGGTGGAATTTGTATTTTTGGTGAATATTTTAGTGAAAGGGGCCATTTTAAATGAGGCTGGCTTAAGGCTGCTGTTAGGGCTAGGGTTAGGGTTAAGGGGCTGGGGTTTCGGACCACGGCCGTCTTTTGACCGATTGACTCGAAATTGATCACGCATGTCCTCCTCACCGGTGGAATGAGGCTGGCCAGTTTTGGTTGGATTCTGGTGGAATTTGTATTTTACATGAATATTTTAAAGGAAAAGCGGCCATTTTTCATCAAAACCTCGGCCGATTTTTTCAATAGCTTCCCGGTCTTTGGACCGATTGACTGGAAATTTCCCCCAAACGTGCTCCTGTAGCGGCTGAACGAGACACAGCAGTCCCCGTTGGATTCGGGTGAAATTTGTATTTTTGGTGAATATTTTAGTCAGAGGGACAATCTTTCATGAGGCCTGGCTTAAGGCTGAGGCTAGGGTTAGGGTTAGGGTTAGGGTTAGGGTTAGTGATTGGCTGGACCGATTGACTCGAAATCGATCAGGCATGTCCTCCTCACTGGTGTAAGCAGGGTCGCCAGTTTTGGTTGGATTCCGGTGGAATTTGTATTTTACATGAATATTTTAAAGAAAAGGCCATTTTTCACGAAAAAATACCCCGCCCATTTATTTCAATAGCTTCCAGGTCTTTGGACCGATTGACTCGAAACTTCTCCCAGACGTGCTCCTATACTGGCTGAACGAGACACAGCAGTCCCCGTTGGATTCGGGTGGAATTTGTATTTTTGGTGAATATTTTAGTGAAAGGGGCCATTTTAAATGAGGCTGGCTTAAGGCTGCTGTTAGGGCTAGGGTTAGGGTTAAGGGGCTGGGGTTTCGGACCACGGCCGTCTTTTGACCGATTGACTCGAAATTGATCACGCATGTCCTCCTCACCGGTGGAATGAGGCTGGCCAGTTTTGGTTGGATTCTGGTGGAATTTGTATTTTACATGAATATTTTAAAGGAAAAGCGGCCATTTTTCATCAAAACCTCGGCCGATTTTTTCAATAGCTTCCCGGTCTTTGGACCGATTGACTGGAAATTTCCCCCAAACGTGCTCCTGTAGCGGCTGAACGAGACACAGCAGTCCCCGTTGGATTCGGGTGAAATTTGTATTTTTGGTGAATATTTTAGTCAGAGGGACAATCTTTCATGAGGCCTGGCTTAAGGCTGAGGCTAGGGTTAGGGTTAGGGTTAGGGTTAGTGATTGGCTGGACCGATTGACTCGAAATCGATCAGGCATGTCCTCCTCACTGGTGTAAGCAGGGTCGCCAGTTTTGGTTGGATTCCGGTGGAATTTGTATTTTACATGAATATTTTAAAGAAAAGGCCATTTTTCACGAAAAAATACCCCGCCCATTTATTTCAATAGCTTCCAGGTCTTTGGACCGATTGACTCCAAACTTCTCCCAGACGTGCTCCTATACTGGCTGAACGAGACACAGCAGTCCCCGTTGGATTCGGGTGGAATTTGTATTTTTGGTGAATATTTTAGTGAAAGGGGCCATTTTAAATGAGGCTGGCTTAAGGCTGCTGTTAGGGCTAGGGTTAGGGTTAAGGGGCTGGGGTTTCGGACCACGGCCGTCTTTTGACCGATTGACTCGAAATTGATCACGCATGTCCTCCTCACCGGTGGAATGAGGCTGGCCAGTTTTGGTTGGATTCTGGTGGAATTTGTATTTTACATGAATATTTTAAAGGAAAAGCGGCCATTTTTCATCAAAACCTCGGCCGATTTTTTCAATAGCTTCCCGGTCTTTGGACCGATTGACTGGAAATTTCCCCCAAACGTGCTCCTGTAGCGGCTGAACGAGACACAGCAGTCCCCGTTGGATTCGGGTGAAATTTGTATTTTTGGTGAATATTTTAGTCAGAGGGACAATCTTTCATGAGGCCTGGCTTAAGGCTGAGGCTAGGGTTAGGGTTAGGGTTAGGGTTAGTGATTGGCTGGACCGATTGACTCGAAATCGATCAGGCATGTCCTCCTCACTGGTGTAAGCAGGGTCGCCAGTTTTGGTTGGATTCCGGTGGAATTTGTATTTTACATGAATATTTTAAAGAAAAGGCCATTTTTCACGAAAAAATACCCCGCCCATTTATTTCAATAGCTTCCAGGTCTTTGGACCGATTGACTCGAAACTTCTCCCAGACGTGCTCCTATACTGGCTGAACGAGACACAGCAGTCCCCGTTGGATTCGGGTGGAATTTGTATTTTTGGTGAATATTTTAGTGAAAGGGGCCATTTTAAATGAGGCTGGCTTAAGGCTGCTGTTAGGGCTAGGGTTAGGGTTAAGGGGCTGGGGTTTCGGACCACGGCCGTCTTTTGACCGATTGACTCGAAATTGATCACGCATGTCCTCCTCACCGGTGGAATGAGGCTGGCCAGTTTTGGTTGGATTCTGGTGGAATTTGTATTTTACATGAATATTTTAAAGGAAAAGCGGCCATTTTTCATCAAAACCTCGGCCGATTTTTTCAATAGCTTCCCGGTCTTTGGACCGATTGACTGGAAATTTCCCCCAAACGTGCTCCTGTAGCGGCTGAACGAGACACAGCAGTCCCCGTTGGATTCGGGTGAAATTTGTATTTTTGGTGAATATTTTAGTCAGAGGGACAATCTTTCATGAGGCCTGGCTTAAGGCTGAGGCTAGGGTTAGGGTTAGGGTTAGGGTTAGTGATTGGCTGGACCGATTGACTCGAAATCGATCAGGCATGTCCTCCTCACTGGTGTAAGCAGGGTCGCCAGTTTTGGTTGGATTCCGGTGGAATTTGTATTTTACATGAATATTTTAAAGAAAAGGCCATTTTTCACGAAAAAATACCCCGCCCATTTATTTCAATAGCTTCCAGGTCTTTGGACCGATTGACTCCAAACTTCTCCCAGACGTGCTCCTATACTGGCTGAACGAGACACAGCAGTCCCCGTTGGATTCGGGTGGAATTTGTATTTTTGGTGAATATTTTAGTGAAAGGGGCCATTTTAAATGAGGCTGGCTTAAGGCTGCTGTTAGGGCTAGGGTTAGGGTTAAGGGGCTGGGGTTTCGGACCACGGCCGTCTTTTGACCGATTGACTCGAAATTGATCACGCATGTCCTCCTCACCGGTGGAATGAGGCTGGCCAGTTTTGGTTGGATTCTGGTGGAATTTGTATTTTACATGAATATTTTAAAGGAAAAGCGGCCATTTTTCATCAAAACCTCGGCCGATTTTTTCAATAGCTTCCAGGTCTTTGGACCGATTGACTGGAAATTTCCCCCAAACGTGCTCCTGTAGCGGCTGAACGAGACACAGCAGTCCCCGTTGGATTCGGGTGAAATTTGTATTTTTGGTGAATATTTTAGTCAGAGGGACAATCTTTCATGAGGCCTGGCTTAAGGCTGAGGCTAGGGTTAGGGTTAGGGTTAGGGTTAGTGATTGGCTGGACCGATTGACTCGAAATCGATCAGGCATGTCCTCCTCACTGGTGTAAGCAGGGTCGCCAGTTTTGGTTGGATTCCGGTGGAATTTGTATTTTACATGAATATTTTAAAGAAAAGGCCATTTTTCACGAAAAAATACCCCGCCCATTTATTTCAATAGCTTCCAGGTCTTTGGACCGATTGACTCCAAACTTCTCCCAGACGTGCTCCTATACTGGCTGAACGAGACACAGCAGTCCCCGTTGGATTCGGGTGGAATTTGTATTTTTGGTGAATATTTTAGTGAAAGGGGCCATTTTAAATGAGGCTGGCTTAAGGCTGCTGTTAGGGCTAGGGTTAGGGTTAAGGGGCTGGGGTTTCGGACCACGGCCGTCTTTTGACCGATTGACTCGAAATTGATCACGCATGTCCTCCTCACCGGTGGAATGAGGCTGGCCAGTTTTGGTTGGATTCTGGTGGAATTTGTATTTTACATGAATATTTTAAAGGAAAAGCGGCCATTTTTCATCAAAACCTCGGCCGATTTTTTCAATAGCTTCCCGGTCTTTGGACCGATTGACTGGAAATTTCCCCCAAACGTGCTCCTGTAGCGGCTGAACGAGACACAGCAGTCCCCGTTGGATTCGGGTGAAATTTGTATTTTTGGTGAATATTTTAGTCAGAGGGACAATCTTTCATGAGGCCTGGCTTAAGGCTGAGGCTAGGGTTAGGGTTAGGGTTAGGGTTAGGGTTAGTGATTGGCTGGACCGATTGACTCGAAATCGATCAGGCATGTCCTCCTCACTGGTGTAAGCAGGGTCGCCAGTTTTGGTTGGATTCCGGTGGAATTTGTATTTTACATGAATATTTTAAAGAAAAGGCCATTTTTCACGAAAAAATACCCCGCCCATTTATTTCAATAGCTTCCAGGTCTTTGGACCGATTGACTCGAAACTTCTCCCAGACGTGCTCCTATACTGGCTGAACGAGACACAGCAGTCCCCGTTGGATTCGGGTGGAATTTGTATTTTTGGTGAATATTTTAGTGAAAGGGGCCATTTTAAATGAGGCTGGCTTAAGGCTGCTGTTAGGGCTAGGGTTAGGGTTAAGGGGCTGGGGTTTCGGACCACGGCCGTCTTTTGACCGATTGACTCGAAATTGATCACGCATGTCCTCCTCACCGGTGGAATGAGGCTGGCCAGTTTTGGTTGGATTCTGGTGGAATTTGTATTTTACATGAATATTTTAAAGGAAAAGCGGCCATTTTTCATCAAAACCTCGGCCGATTTCTTCAATAGCTTCCCGGTCTTTGGACCAATTGACTGGAAATTTCCCCCAAACGTGCTCCTGTAGCGGCTGAACGAGACACAGCAGTCCCCGTTGGATTCGGGTGAAATTTGTATTTTTGGTGAATATTTTAGTCAGAGGGACAATCTTTCATGAGGCCTGGCTTAAGGCTGAGGCTAGGGTTAGGGTTAGGGTTAGGGTTAGGGTTAGTGATTGGCTGGACCGATTGACTCGAAATCGATCAGGCATGTCCTCCTCACTGGTGTAAGCAGGGTCGCCAGTTTTGGTTGGATTCCGGTGGAATTTGTATTTTACATGAATATTTTAAAGAAAAGGCCATTTTTCACGAAAAAATACCCCGCCCATTTATTTCAATAGCTTCCAGGTCTTTGGACCGATTGACTCCAAACTTCTCCCAGACGTGCTCCTATACTGGCTGAACGAGACACAGCAGTCCCCGTTGGATTCGGGTGGAATTTGTATTTTTGGTGAATATTTTAGTGAAAGGGGCCATTTTAAATGAGGCTGGCTTAAGGCTGCTGTTAGGGCTAGGGTTAGGGTTAAGGGGCTGGGGTTTCGGACCACGGCCGTCTTTTGACCGATTGACTCGAAATTGATCACGCATGTCCTCCTCACCGGTGGAATGAGGCTGGCCAGTTTTGGTTGGATTCTGGTGGAATTTGTATTTTACATGAATATTTTAAAGGAAAAGCGGCCATTTTTCATCAAAACCTCGGCCGATTTTTTCAATAGCTTCCCGGTCTTTGGACCGATTGACTGGAAATTTCCCCCAAACGTGCTCCTGTAGCGGCTGAACGAGACACAGCAGTCCCCGTTGGATTCGGGTGAAATTTGTATTTTTGGTGAATATTTTAGTCAGAGGGACAATCTTTCATGAGGCCTGGCTTAAGGCTGAGGCTAGGGTTAGGGTTAGGGTTAGGGTTAGGGTTAGTGATTGGCTGGACCGATTGACTCGAAATCGATCAGGCATGTCCTCCTCACTGGTGTAAGCAGGGTCGCCAGTTTTGGTTGGATTCCGGTGGAATTTGTATTTTACATGAATATTTTAAAGAAAAGGCCATTTTTCACGAAAAAATACCCCGCCCATTTATTTCAATAGCTTCCAGGTCTTTGGACCGATTGACTCGAAACTTCTCCCAGACGTGCTCCTATACTGGCTGAACGAGACACAGCAGTCCCCGTTGGATTCGGGTGGAATTTGTATTTTTGGTGAATATTTTAGTGAAAGGGGCCATTTTAAATGCGGCTGGCTTAAGGCTGCTGTTAGGGCTAGGGTTAGGGTTAAGGGGCTGGGGTTTCGGACCACGGCCGTCTTTTGACCGATTGACTCGAAATTGATCACGCATGTCCTCCTCACCGGTGGAATGAGGCTGGCCAGTTTTGGTTGGATTCTGGTGGAATTTGTATTTTACATGAATATTTTAAAGGAAAAGCGGCCATTTTTCATCAAAACCTCGGCCGATTTCTTCAATAGCTTCCCGGTCTTTGGACCAATTGACTGGAAATTTCCCCCAAACGTGCTCCTGTAGCGGCTGAACGAGACACAGCAGTCCCCGTTGGATTCGGGTGAAATTTGTATTTTTGGTGAATATTTTAGTCAGAGGGACAATCTTTCATGAGGCCTGGCTTAAGGCTGAGGCTAGGGTTAGGGTTAGGGTTAGGGTTAGGGTTAGTGATTGGCTGGACCGATTGACTCGAAATCGATCAGGCATGTCCTCCTCACTGGTGTAAGCAGGGTCGCCAGTTTTGGTTGGATTCCGGTGGAATTTGTATTTTACATGAATATTTTAAAGAAAAGGCCATTTTTCACGAAAAAATACCCCGCCCATTTATTTCAATAGCTTCCAGGTCTTTGGACCGATTGACTCCAAACTTCTCCCAGACGTGCTCCTATACTGGCTGAACGAGACACAGCAGTCCCCGTTGGATTCGGGTGGAATTTGTATTTTTGGTGAATATTTTAGTGAAAGGGGCCATTTTAAATGAGGCTGGCTTAAGGCTGCTGTTAGGGCTAGGGTTAGGGTTAAGGGGCTGGGGTTTCGGACCACGGCCGTCTTTTGACCGATTGACTCGAAATTGATCACGCATGTCCTCCTCACCGGTGGAATGAGGCTGGCCAGTTTTGGTTGGATTCTGGTGGAATTTGTATTTTACATGAATATTTTAAAGGAAAAGCGGCCATTTTTCATCAAAACCTCGGCCGATTTTTTCAATAGCTTCCCGGTCTTTGGACCGATTGACTGGAAATTTCCCCCAAACGTGCTCCTGTAGCGGCTGAACGAGACACAGCAGTCCCCGTTGGATTCGGGTGAAATTTGTATTTTTGGTGAATATTTTAGTCAGAGGGACAATCTTTCATGAGGCCTGGCTTAAGGCTGAGGCTAGGGTTAGGGTTAGGGTTAGGGTTAGTGATTGGCTGGACCGATTGACTCGAAATCGATCAGGCATGTCCTCCTCACTGGTGTAAGCAGGGTCGCCAGTTTTGGTTGGATTCCGGTGGAATTTGTATTTTACATGAATATTTTAAAGAAAAGGCCATTTTTCACGAAAAAATACCCCGCCCATTTATTTCAATAGCTTCCAGGTCTTTGGACCGATTGACTCCAAACTTCTCCCAGACGTGCTCCTATACTGGCTGAACGAGACACAGCAGTCCCCGTTGGATTCGGGTGGAATTTGTATTTTTGGTGAATATTTTAGTCAGAGGGACAATCTTTCATGAGGCCTGGCTTAAGGCTGAGGCTAGGGTTAGGGTTAGGGTTAGGGTTAGTGATTGGCTGGACCGATTGACTCGAAATCGATCAGGCATGTCCTCCTCACTGGTGTAAGCAGGGTCGCCAGTTTTGGTTGGATTCCGGTGGAATTTGTATTTTACATGAATATTTTAAAGAAAAGGCCATTTTTCACGAAAAAATACCCCGCCCATTTATTTCAATAGCTTCCAGGTCTTTGGACCGATTGACTCGAAACTTCTCCCAGACGTGCTCCTATACTGGCTGAACGAGACACAGCAGTCCCCGTTGGATTCGGGTGGAATTTGTATTTTTGGTGAATATTTTAGTCAGAGGGACAATCTTTCATGAGGCCTGGCTTAAGGCTGAGGCTAGGGTTAGGGTTAGGGTTAGGGTTAGTGATTGGCTGGACCGATTGACTCGAAATCGATCAGGCATGTCCTCCTCACTGGTGTAAGCAGGGTCGCCAGTTTTGGTTGGATTCCGGTGGAATTTGTATTTTACATGAATATTTTAAAGAAAAGGCCATTTTTCACGAAAAAATACCCCGCCCATTTATTTCAATAGCTTCCAGGTCTTTGGACCGATTGACTCGAAACTTCTCCCAGACGTGCTCCTATACTGGCTGAACGAGACACAGCAGTCCCCGTTGGATTCGGGTGGAATTTGTATTTTTGGTGAATATTTTAGTGAAAGGGGCCATTTTAAATGAGGCTGGCTTAAGGCTGCTGTTAGGGCTAGGGTTAGGGTTAAGGCGCTGGGGTTTCGGACCACGGCCGTCTTTTGACCGATTGACTCGAAATTGATCACGCATGTCCTCCTCACCGGTGGAATGAGGCTGGCCAGTTTTGGTTGGATTCTGGTGGAATTTGTATTTTACATGAATATTTTAAAGGAAAAGCGGCCATTTTTCATCAAAACCTCGGCCGATTTTTTCAATAGCTTCCAGGTCTTTGGACCGATTGACTGGAAATTTCCCCCAAACGTGCTCCTGTAGCGGCTGAACGAGACACAGCAGTCCCCGTTGGATTCGGGTGAAATTTGTATTTTTGGTGAATATTTTAGTCAGAGGGACAATCTTTCATGAGGCCTGGCTTAAGGCTGAGGCTAGGGTTAGGGTTAGGGTTAGGGTTAGTGATTGGCTGGACCGATTGACTCGAAATCGATCAGGCATGTCCTCCTCACTGGTGTAAGCAGGGTCGCCAGTTTTGGTTGGATTCCGGTGGAATTTGTATTTTACATGAATATTTTAAAGAAAAGGCCATTTTTCACGAAAAAATACCCCGCCCATTTATTCCAATAGCTTCCAGGTCTTTGGACCGATTGACTGGAAACTTCTCCCAGACGTGCTCCTATACTGGCTGAACGAGACACAGCAGTCCCCGTTGGATTCGGGTGGAATTTGTATTTTTGGTGAATATTTTATTCAGAGGGACAATCTTTCATGAGGCCTGGCTTAAGGCTGAGGCTAGGGTTAGGGTTAGGGTTAGGGTTAGTGATTGGCTGGACCGATTGACTCGAAATCGATCAGGCATGTCCTCCTCACTGGTGTAAGCAGGGTCGCCAGTTTTGGTTGGATTCCGGTGGAATTTGTATTTTACATGAATATTTTAAAGAAAAGGCAATTTTTCACGAAAAAATACCCAAAATATATTTTTGGTGAATATTTTAGTGAAAGGGGCCATTTTAAATGAGGCTGGCTTAAGGCTGCTGTTAGGGCTAGGGTTAGGGTTAAGGGGCTGGGGTTTCGGACCACGGCCGTCTTTTGACCGATTGACTCGAAATTGGTGGAATTTGTATTTTACATGAATATTTTAAAGGAAAAGCGGCCATTTTTCATCAAAACCTCGGCCGATTTTTTCAATAGCTTCCAGGTCTTTGGACCGATTGACTGGAAATTTCCCCCAAACGTGCTCCTGTAGCGGCTGAACGAGACACAGCAGTCCCCGTTGGATTCGGGTGAAATTTGTATTTTTGGTGAATATTTTAGTCAGAGGGACAATCTTTCATGAGGCCTGGCTTAAGGCTGAGGCTAGGGTTAGGGTTAGGGTTAGGGTTAGTGATTGGCTGGACCGATTGACTCGAAATCGATCAGGCATGTCCTCCTCACTGGTGTAAGCAGGGTCGCCAGTTTTGGTTGGATTCCGGTGGAATTTGTATTTTACATGAATATTTTAAAGAAAAGGCCATTTTTCACGAAAAAATACCCCGCCCATTTATTCCAATAGCTTCCAGGTCTTTGGACCGATTGACTGGAAACTTCTCCCAGACGTGCTCCTATACTGGCTGAACGAGACACAGCAGTCCCCGTTGGATTCGGGTGGAATTTGTATTTTTGGTGAATATTTTAAAGAAAAGGCCATTTTTCACGAAAAAATACCCCGCCCATTTATTTCAATAGCTTCCAGGTCTTTGGACCGATTGACTCGAAACTTCTCCCAGACGTGCTCCTATACTGGCTGAACGAGACACAGCAGTCCCCGTTGGATTCGGGTGGAATTTGTATTTTTGGTGAATATTTTAGTGAAAGGGGCCATTTTAAATGAGGCTGGCTTAAGGCTGCTGTTAGGGCTAGGGTTAGGGTTAAGGCGCTGGGGTTTCGGACCACGGCCGTCTTTTGACCGATTGACTCGAAATTGATCACGCATGTCCTCCTCACCGGTGGAATGAGGCTGGCCAGTTTTGGTTGGATTCTGGTGGAATTTGTATTTTACATGAATATTTTAAAGGAAAAGCGGCCATTTTTCATCAAAACCTCGGCCGATTTTTTCAATAGCTTCCAGGTCTTTGGACCGATTGACTGGAAATTTCCCCCAAACGTGCTCCTGTAGCGGCTGAACGAGACACAGCAGTCCCCGTTGGATTCGGGTGAAATTTGTATTTTTGGTGAATATTTTAGTCAGAGGGACAATCTTTCATGAGGCCTGGCTTAAGGCTGAGGCTAGGGTTAGGGTTAGGGTTAGGGTTAGTGATTGGCTGGACCGATTGACTCGAAATCGATCAGGCATGTCCTCCTCACTGGTGTAAGCAGGGTCGCCAGTTTTGGTTGGATTCCGGTGGAATTTGTATTTTACATGAATATTTTAAAGAAAAGGCCATTTTTCACGAAAAAATACCCCGCCCATTTATTCCAATAGCTTCCAGGTCTTTGGACCGATTGACTGGAAACTTCTCCCAGACGTGCTCCTATACTGGCTGAACGAGACACAGCAGTCCCCGTTGGATTCGGGTGGAATTTGTATTTTTGGTGAATATTTTATTCAGAGGGACAATCTTTCATGAGGCCTGGCTTAAGGCTGAGGCTAGGGTTAGGGTTAGGGTTAGGGTTAGTGATTGGCTGGACCGATTGACTCGAAATCGATCAGGCATGTCCTCCTCACTGGTGTAAGCAGGGTCGCCAGTTTTGGTTGGATTCCGGTGGAATTTGTATTTTACATGAATATTTTAAAGAAAAGGCAATTTTTCACGAAAAAATACCCAAAATATATTTTTGGTGAATATTTTAGTGAAAGGGGCCATTTTAAATGAGGCTGGCTTAAGGCTGCTGTTAGGGCTAGGGTTAGGGTTAAGGGGCTGGGGTTTCGGACCACGGCCGTCTTTTGACCGATTGACTCGAAATTGGTGGAATTTGTATTTTACATGAATATTTTAAAGGAAAAGCGGCCATTTTTCATCAAAACCTCGGCCGATTTTTTCAATAGCTTCCAGGTCTTTGGACCGATTGACTGGAAATTTCCCCCAAACGTGCTCCTGTAGCGGCTGAACGAGACACAGCAGTCCCCGTTGGATTCGGGTGAAATTTGTATTTTTGGTGAATATTTTAGTCAGAGGGACAATCTTTCATGAGGCCTGGCTTAAGGCTGAGGCTAGGGTTAGGGTTAGGGTTAGGGTTAGTGATTGGCTGGACCGATTGACTCGAAATCGATCAGGCATGTCCTCCTCACTGGTGTAAGCAGGGTCGCCAGTTTTGGTTGGATTCCGGTGGAATTTGTATTTTACATGAATATTTTAAAGAAAAGGCCATTTTTCACGAAAAAATACCCCGCCCATTTATTCCAATAGCTTCCAGGTCTTTGGACCGATTGACTGGAAACTTCTCCCAGACGTGCTCCTATACTGGCTGAACGAGACACAGCAGTCCCCGTTGGATTCGGGTGGAATTTGTATTTTTGGTGAATATTTTAGTCAGAGGGACAATCTTTCATGAGGCCTGGCTTAAGGCTGAGGCTAGGGTTAGGGTTAGGGTTAGGGTTAGTGATTGGCTGGACCGATTGACTCGAAATCGATCAGGCATGTCCTCCTCACTGGTGTAAGCAGGGTCGCCAGTTTTGGTTGGATTCCGGTGGAATTTGTATTTTACATGAATACTTTAAAGAAAAGGCCATTTTTCACGAAAAAATACCCCGCCCATTTATTTCAATAGCTTCCAGGTCTTTGGACCGATTGACTCGAAACTTCTCCCAGACGTGCTCCTATACTGGCTGAACGAGACACAGCAGTCCCCGTTGGATTCGGGTGGAATTTGTATTTTTGGTGAATATTTTAGTGAAAGGGGCCATTTTAAATGAGGCTGGCTTAAGGCTGCTGTTAGGGCTAGGGTTAGGGTTAAGGGGCTGGGGTTTCGGACCACGGCCGTCTTTTGACCGATTGACTCGAAATTGATCACGCATGTCCTCCTCACCGGTGGAATGAGGCTGGCCAGTTTTGGTTGGATTCTGGTGGAATTTGTATTTTACATGAATATTTTAAAGGAAAAACGGCCATTTTTCATCAAAACCTCGGCCGATTTTTTCAATAGCTTCCAGGTCTTTGGACCGATTGACTGGAAATTTCCCCCAAACGTGCTCCTGTAGCGGCTGAACGAGACACAGCAGTCCCCGTTGGATTCGGGTGAAATTTGTATTTTTGGTGAATATTTTAGTCAGAGGGACAATCTTTCATGAGGCCTGGCTTAAGGCTGAGGCTAGGGTTAGGGTTAGGGTTAGGGTTAGTGATTGGCTGGACCGATTGACTCGAAATCGATCAGGCATGTCCTCCTCACTGGTGTAAGCAGGGTCGCCAGTTTTGGTTGGATTCCGGTGGAATTTGTATTTTACATGAATATTTTAAAGAAAAGGCCATTTTTCACGAAAAAATACCCCGCCCATTTATTTCAATAGCTTCCAGGTCTTTGGACCGATTGACTCGAAACTTCTCCCAGACGTGCTCCTATACTGGCTGAACGAGACACAGCAGTCCCCGTTGGATTCGGGTGGAATTTGTATTTTTGGTGAATATTTTAGTGAAAGGGGCCATTTTAAATGAGGCTGGCTTAAGGCTGCTGTTAGGGCTAGGGTTAGGGTTAAGGGGCTGGGGTTTCGGACCACGGCCGTCTTTTGACCGATTGACTCGAAATTGATCACGCATGTCCTCCTCACCGGTGGAATGAGGCTGGCCAGTTTTGGTTGGATTCTGGTGGAATTTGTATTTTACATGAATATTTTAAAGGAAAAGCGGCCATTTTTCATCAAAACCTCGGCCGATTTTTTCAATAGCTTCCCGGTCTTTGGACCGATTGACTGGAAATTTCCCCCAAACGTGCTCCTGTAGCGGCTGAACGAGACACAGCAGTCCCCGTTGGATTCGGGTGAAATTTGTATTTTTGGTGAATATTTTAGTCAGAGGGACAATCTTTCATGAGGCCTGGCTTAAGGCTGAGGCTAGGGTTAGGGTTAGGGTTAGGGTTAGTGATTGGCTGGACCGATTGACTCGAAATCGATCAGGCATGTCCTCCTCACTGGTGTAAGCAGGGTCGCCAGTTTTGGTTGGATTCCGGTGGAATTTGTATTTTACATGAATATTTTAAAGAAAAGGCCATTTTTCACGAAAAAATACCCCGCCCATTTATTTCAATAGCTTCCAGGTCTTTGGACCGATTGACTCCAAACTTCTCCCAGACGTGCTCCTATACTGGCTGAACGAGACACAGCAGTCCCCGTTGGATTCGGGTGGAATTTGTATTTTTGGTGAATATTTTAGTGAAAGGGGCCATTTTAAATGAGGCTGGCTTAAGGCTGCTGTTAGGGCTAGGGTTAGGGTTAAGGGGCTGGGGTTTCGGACCACGGCCGTCTTTTGACCGATTGACTCGAAATTGATCACGCATGTCCTCCTCACCGGTGGAATGAGGCTGGCCAGTTTTGGTTGGATTCTGGTGGAATTTGTATTTTACATGAATATTTTAAAGGAAAAGCGGCCATTTTTCATCAAAACCTCGGCCGATTTTTTCAATAGCTTCCAGGTCTTTGGACCGATTGACTGGAAATTTCCCCCAAACGTGCTCCTGTAGCGGCTTAACGAGACACAGCAGTCCCCGTTGGATTCGGGTGAAATTTGTATTTTTGGTGAATATTTTAGTCAGAGGGACAATCTTTCATGAGGCCTGGCTTAAGGCTGAGGCTAGGGTTAGGTTTAGGGTTAGGGTTAGTGATTGGCTGGACCGATTGACTCGAAATCGATCAGGCATGTCCTCCTCACTGGTGTAAGCAGGGTCGCCAGTTTTGGTTGGATTCCGGTGGAATTTGTATTTTACATGAATATTTTAAAGAAAAGGCCATTTTTCACGAAAAAATACCCCGCCCATTTATTTCAATAGCTTCCAGGTCTTTGGACCGATTGACTCGAAACTTCTCCCAGACGTGCTCCTATACTGGCTGAACGAGACACAGCAGTCCCCGTTGGATTCGGGTGGAATTTGTATTTTTGGTGAATATTTTAGTGAAAGGGGCCATTTTAAATGAGGCTGGCTTAAGGCTGCTGTTAGGGCTAGGGTTAGGGTTAAGGGGCTGGGGTTTCGGACCACGGCCGTCTTTTGACCGATTGACTCGAAATTGATCACGCATGTCCTCCTCACCGGTGGAATGAGGCTGGCCAGTTTTGGTTGGATTCTGGTGGAATTTGTATTTTACATGAATATTTTAAAGGAAAAGCGGCCATTTTTCATCAAAACCTCGGCCGATTTTTTCAATAGCTTCCAGGTCTTTGGACCGATTGACTGGAAATTTCCCCCAAACGTGCTCCTGTAGCGGCTGAACGAGACACAGCAGTCCCCGTTGGATTCGGGTGAAATTTGTATTTTTGGTGAATATTTTAGTCAGAGGGACAATCTTTCATGAGGCCTGGCTTAAGGCTGAGGCTAGGGTTAGGGTTAGGGTTAGGGTTAGTGATTGGCTGGACCGATTGACTCGAAATCGATCAGGCATGTCCTCCTCACTGGTGTAAGCAGGGTCGCCAGTTTTGGTTGGATTCCGGTGGAATTTGTATTTTACATGAATATTTTAAAGAAAAGGCCATTTTTCACGAAAAAATACCCCGCCCATTTATTCCAATAGCTTCCAGGTCTTTGGACCGATTGACTGGAAACTTCTCCCAGACGTGCTCCTATACTGGCTGAACGAGACACAGCAGTCCCCGTTGGATTCGGGTGGAATTTGTATTTTTGGTGAATATTTTAGTCAGAGGGACAATCTTTCATGAGGCCTGGCTTAAGGCTGAGGCTAGGGTTAGGGTTAGGGTTAGGGTTAGTGATTGGCTGGACCGATTGACTCGAAATCGATCAGGCATGTCCTCCTCACTGGTGTAAGCAGGGTCGCCAGTTTTGGTTGGATTCCGGTGGAATTTGTATTTTACATGAATATTTTAAAGAAAAGGCCATTTTTCACGAAAAAATACCCCGCCCATTTATTTCAATAGCTTCCAGGTCTTTGGACCGATTGACTCCAAACTTCTCCCAGACGTGCTCCTATACTGGCTGAACGAGACACAGCAGTCCCCGTTGGATTCGGGTGGAATTTGTATTTTTGGTGAATATTTTAGTGAAAGGGGCCATTTTAAATGAGGCTGGCTTAAGGCTGCTGTTAGGGCTAGGGTTAGGGTTAAGGGGCTGGGGTTTCGGACCACGGCCGTCTTTTGACCGATTGACTCGAAATTGATCACGCATGTCCTCCTCACCGGTGGAATGAGGCTGGCCAGTTTTGGTTGGATTCTGGTGGAATTTGTATTTTACATGAATATTTTAAAGGAAAAGCGGCCATTTTTCATCAAAACCTCGGCCGATTTTTTCAATAGCTTCCAGGTCTTTGGACCGATTGACTGGAAATTTCCCCCAAACGTGCTCCTGTAGCGGCTGAACGAGACACAGCAGTCCCCGTTGGATTCGGGTGAAATTTGTATTTTTGGTGAATATTTTAGTCAGAGGGACAATCTTTCATGAGGCCTGGCTTAAGGCTGAGGCTAGGGTTAGGGTTAGGGTTAGGGTTAGTGATTGGCTGGACCGATTGACTCGAAATCGATCAGGCATGTCCTCCTCACTGGTGTAAGCAGGGTCGCCAGTTTTGGTTGGATTCCGGTGGAATTTGTATTTTACATGAATATTTTAAAGAAAAGGCCATTTTTCACGAAAAAATACCCCGCCCATTTATTTCAATAGCTTCCAGGTCTTTGGACCGATTGACTGGAAACTTCTCCCAGACGTGCTCCTATACTGGCTGAACGAGACACAGCAGTCCCCGTTGGATTCGGGTGGAATTTGTATTTTTGGTGAATATTTTAGTGAAAGGGGCCATTTTAAATGAGGCTGGCTTAAGGCTGCTGTTAGGGCTAGGGTTAGGGTTAAGGGGCTGGGGTTTCGGACCACGGCCGTCTTTTGACCGATTGACTCGAAATTGATCACGCATGTCCTCCTCACCGGTGGAATGAGGCTGGCCAGTTTTGGTTGGATTCTGGTGGAATTTGTATTTTACATGAATATTTTAAAGGAAAAGCGGCCATTTTTCATCAAAACCTCGGCCGATTTTTTCAATAGCTTCCCGGTCTTTGGACCGATTGACTGGAAATTTCCCCCAAACGTGCTCCTGTAGCGGCTGAACGAGACACAGCAGTCCCCGTTGGATTCGGGTGAAATTTGTATTTTTGGTGAATATTTTAGTCAGAGGGACAATCTTTCATGAGGCCTGGCTTAAGGCTGAGGCTAGGGTTAGGGTTAGGGTTAGGGTTAGTGATTGGCTGGACCGATTGACTCGAAATCGATCAGGCATGTCCTCCTCACTGGTGTAAGCAGGGTCGCCAGTTTTGGTTGGATTCCGGTGGAATTTGTATTTTACATGAATATTTTAAAGAAAAGGCCATTTTTCACGAAAAAATACCCCGCCCATTTATTCCAATAGCTTCCAGGTCTTTGGACCGATTGACTGGAAACTTCTCCCAGACGTGCTCCTATACTGGCTGAACGAGACACAGCAGTCCCCGTTGGATTCGGGTGGAATTTGTATTTTTGGTGAATATTTTAGTGAAAGGGGCCATTTTAAATGAGGCTGGCTTAAGGCTGCTGTTAGGGCTAGGGTTAGGGTTAAGGGGCTGGGGTTTCGGACCACGGCCGTCTTTTGACCGATTGACTCGAAATTGATCACGCATGTCCTCCTCACCGGTGGAATGAGGCTGGCCAGTTTTGGTTGGATTCTGGTGGAATTTGTATTTTACATGAATATTTTAAAGGAAAAGCGGCCATTTTTCATCAAAACCTCGGCCGATTTTTTCAATAGCTTCCCGGTCTTTGGACCGATTGACTGGAAATTTCCCCCAAACGTGCTCCTGTAGCGGCTGAACGAGACACAGCAGTCCCCGTTGGATTCGGGTGAAATTTGTATTTTTGGTGAATATTTTAGTCAGAGGGACAATCTTTCATGAGGCCTGGCTTAAGGCTGAGGCTAGGGTTAGGGTTAGGGTTAGGGTTAGTGATTGGCTGGACCGATTGACTCGAAATCGATCAGGCATGTCCTCCTCACTGGTGTAAGCAGGGTCGCCAGTTTTGGTTGGATTCCGGTGGAATTTGTATTTTACATGAATATTTTAAAGAAAAGGCCATTTTTCACGAAAAAATACCCCGCCCATTTATTCCAATAGCTTCCAGGTCTTTGGACCGATTGACTGGAAACTTCTCCCAGACGTGCTCCTATACTGGCTGAACGAGACACAGCAGTCCCCGTTGGATTCGGGTGGAATTTGTATTTTTGGTGAATATTTTAGTGAAAGGGGCCATTTTAAATGAGGCTGGCTTAAGGCTGCTGTTAGGGCTAGGGTTAGGGTTAAGGGGCTGGGGTTTCGGACCACGGCCGTCTTTTGACCGATTGACTCGAAATTGATCACGCATGTCCTCCTCACCGGTGGAATGAGGCTGGCCAGTTTTGGTTGGATTCTGGTGGAATTTGTATTTTACATGAATATTTTAAAGGAAAAGCGGCCATTTTTCATCAAAACCTCGGCCGATTTTTTCAATAGCTTCCCGGTCTTTGGACCGATTGACTGGAAATTTCCCCCAAACGTGCTCCTGTAGCGGCTGAACGAGACACAGCAGTCCCCGTTGGATTCGGGTGAAATTTGTATTTTTGGTGAATATTTTAGTCAGAGGGACAATCTTTCATGAGGCCTGGCTTAAGGCTGAGGCTAGGGTTAGGGTTAGGGTTAGGGTTAGTGATTGGCTGGACCGATTGACTCGAAATCGATCAGGCATGTCCTCCTCACTGGTGTAAGCAGGGTCGCCAGTTTTGGTTGGATTCCGGTGGAATTTGTATTTTACATGAATATTTTAAAGAAAAGGCCATTTTTCACGAAAAAATACCCCGCCCATTTATTTCAATAGCTTCCAGGTCTTTGGACCGATTGACTGGAAACTTCTCCCAGACGTGCTCCTATACTGGCTGAACGAGACACAGCAGTCCCCGTTGGATTCGGGTGGAATTTGTATTTTTGGTGAATATTTTAGTGAAAGGGGCCATTTTAAATGAGGCTGGCTTAAGGCTGCTGTTAGGGCTAGGGTTAGGGTTAAGGGGCTGGGGTTTCGGACCACGGCCGTCTTTTGACCGATTGACTCGAAATTGATCACGCATGTCCTCCTCACCGGTGGAATGAGGCTGGCCAGTTTTGGTTGGATTCTGGTGGAATTTGTATTTTACATGAATATTTTAAAGGAAAAGCGGCCATTTTTCATCAAAACCTCGGCCGATTTTTTCAATAGCTTCCCGGTCTTTGGACCGATTGACTGGAAATTTCCCCCAAACGTGCTCCTGTAGCGGCTGAACGAGACACAGCAGTCCCCGTTGGATTCGGGTGAAATTTGTATTTTTGGTGAATATTTTAGTCAGAGGGACAATCTTTCATGAGGCCTGGCTTAAGGCTGAGGCTAGGGTTAGGGTTAGGGTTAGGGTTAGTGATTGGCTGGACCGATTGACTCGAAATCGATCAGGCATGTCCTCCTCACTGGTGTAAGCAGGGTCGCCAGTTTTGGTTGGATTCCGGTGGAATTTGTATTTTACATGAATATTTTAAAGAAAAGGCCATTTTTCACGAAAAAATACCCCGCCCATTTATTCCAATAGCTTCCAGGTCTTTGGACCGATTGACTGGAAACTTCTCCCAGACGTGCTCCTATACTGGCTGAACGAGACACAGCAGTCCCCGTTGGATTCGGGTGGAATTTGTATTTTTGGTGAATATTTTAGTGAAAGGGGCCATTTTAAATGAGGCTGGCTTAAGGCTGCTGTTAGGGCTAGGGTTAGGGTTAAGGGGCTGGGGTTTCGGACCACGGCCGTCTTTTGACCGATTGACTCGAAATTGATCACGCATGTCCTCCTCACCGGTGGAATGAGGCTGGCCAGTTTTGGTTGGATTCTGGTGGAATTTGTATTTTACATGAATATTTTAAAGGAAAAGCGGCCATTTTTCATCAAAACCTCGGCCGATTTTTTCAATAGCTTCCCGGTCTTTGGACCGATTGACTGGAAATTTCCCCCAAACGTGCTCCTGTAGCGGCTGAACGAGACACAGCAGTCCCCGTTGGATTCGGGTGAAATTTGTATTTTTGGTGAATATTTTAGTCAGAGGGACAATCTTTCATGAGGCCTGGCTTAAGGCTGAGGCTAGGGTTAGGGTTAGGGTTAGGGTTAGTGATTGGCTGGACCGATTGACTCGAAATCGATCAGGCATGTCCTCCTCACTGGTGTAAGCAGGGTCGCCAGTTTTGGTTGGATTCCGGTGGAATTTGTATTTTACATGAATATTTTAAAGAAAAGGCCATTTTTCACGAAAAAATACCCCGCCCATTTATTCCAATAGCTTCCAGGTCTTTGGACCGATTGACTGGAAACTTCTCCCAGACGTGCTCCTATACTGGCTGAACGAGACACAGCAGTCCCCGTTGGATTCGGGTGGAATTTGTATTTTTGGTGAATATTTTAGTGAAAGGGGCCATTTTAAATGAGGCTGGCTTAAGGCTGCTGTTAGGGCTAGGGTTAGGGTTAAGGGGCTGGGGTTTCGGACCACGGCCGTCTTTTGACCGATTGACTCGAAATTGATCACGCATGTCCTCCTCACCGGTGGAATGAGGCTGGCCAGTTTTGGTTGGATTCTGGTGGAATTTGTATTTTACATGAATATTTTAAAGGAAAAGCGGCCATTTTTCATCAAAACCTCGGCCGATTTTTTCAATAGCTTCCCGGTCTTTGGACCGATTGACTGGAAATTTCCCCCAAACGTGCTCCTGTAGCGGCTGAACGAGACACAGCAGTCCCCGTTGGATTCGGGTGAAATTTGTATTTTTGGTGAATATTTTAGTCAGAGGGACAATCTTTCATGAGGCCTGGCTTAAGGCTGAGGCTAGGGTTAGGGTTAGGGTTAGGGTTAGTGATTGGCTGGACCGATTGACTCGAAATCGATCAGGCATGTCCTCCTCACTGGTGTAAGCAGGGTCGCCAGTTTTGGTTGGATTCCGGTGGAATTTGTATTTTACATGAATATTTTAAAGAAAAGGCCATTTTTCACGAAAAAATACCCCGCCCATTTATTTCAATAGCTTCCAGGTCTTTGGACCGATTGACTGGAAACTTCTCCCAGACGTGCTCCTATACTGGCTGAACGAGACACAGCAGTCCCCGTTGGATTCGGGTGGAATTTGTATTTTTGGTGAATATTTTAGTGAAAGGGGCCATTTTAAATGAGGCTGGCTTAAGGCTGCTGTTAGGGCTAGGGTTAGGGTTAAGGGGCTGGGGTTTCGGACCACGGCCGTCTTTTGACCGATTGACTCGAAATTGATCACGCATGTCCTCCTCACCGGTGGAATGAGGCTGGCCAGTTTTGGTTGGATTCTGGTGGAATTTGTATTTTACATGAATATTTTAAAGGAAAAGCGGCCATTTTTCATCAAAACCTCGGCCGATTTTTTCAATAGCTTCCCGGTCTTTGGACCGATTGACTGGAAATTTCCCCCAAACGTGCTCCTGTAGCGGCTGAACGAGACACAGCAGTCCCCGTTGGATTCGGGTGAAATTTGTATTTTTGGTGAATATTTTAGTCAGAGGGACAATCTTTCATGAGGCCTGGCTTAAGGCTGAGGCTAGGGTTAGGGTTAGGGTTAGGGTTAGTGATTGGCTGGACCGATTGACTCGAAATCGATCAGGCATGTCCTCCTCACTGGTGTAAGCAGGGTCGCCAGTTTTGGTTGGATTCCGGTGGAATTTGTATTTTACATGAATATTTTAAAGAAAAGGCCATTTTTCACGAAAAAATACCCCGCCCATTTATTTCAATAGCTTCCAGGTCTTTGGACCGATTGACTGGAAACTTCTCCCAGACGTGCTCCTATACTGGCTGAACGAGACACAGCAGTCCCCGTTGGATTCGGGTGGAATTTGTATTTTTGGTGAATATTTTAGTGAAAGGGGCCATTTTAAATGAGGCTGGCTTAAGGCTGCTGTTAGGGCTAGGGTTAGGGTTAAGGGGCTGGGGTTTCGGACCACGGCCGTCTTTTGACCGATTGACTCGAAATTGATCACGCATGTCCTCCTCACCGGTGGAATGAGGCTGGCCAGTTTTGGTTGGATTCTGGTGGAATTTGTATTTTACATGAATATTTTAAAGGAAAAGCGGCCATTTTTCATCAAAACCTCGGCCGATTTTTTCAATAGCTTCCCGGTCTTTGGACCGATTGACTGGAAATTTCCCCCAAACGTGCTCCTGTAGCGGCTGAACGAGACACAGCAGTCCCCGTTGGATTCGGGTGAAATTTGTATTTTTGGTGAATATTTTAGTCAGAGGGACAATCTTTCATGAGGCCTGGCTTAAGGCTGAGGCTAGGGTTAGGGTTAGGGTTAGGGTTAGTGATTGGCTGGACCGATTGACTCGAAATCGATCAGGCATGTCCTCCTCACTGGTGTAAGCAGGGTCGCCAGTTTTGGTTGGATTCCGGTGGAATTTGTATTTTACATGAATATTTTAAAGAAAAGGCCATTTTTCACGAAAAAATACCCCGCCCATTTATTTCAATAGCTTCCAGGTCTTTGGACCGATTGACTGGAAACTTCTCCCAGACGTGCTCCTATACTGGCTGAACGAGACACAGCAGTCCCCGTTGGATTCGGGTGGAATTTGTATTTTTGGTGAATATTTTAGTGAAAGGGGCCATTTTAAATGAGGCTGGCTTAAGGCTGCTGTTAGGGCTAGGGTTAGGGTTAAGGGGCTGGGGTTTCGGACCACGGCCGTCTTTTGACCGATTGACTCGAAATTGATCACGCATGTCCTCCTCACCGGTGGAATGAGGCTGGCCAGTTTTGGTTGGATTCTGGTGGAATTTGTATTTTACATGAATATTTTAAAGGAAAAGCGGCCATTTTTCATCAAAACCTCGGCCGATTTTTTCAATAGCTTCCCGGTCTTTGGACCGATTGACTGGAAATTTCCCCCAAACGTGCTCCTGTAGCGGCTGAACGAGACACAGCAGTCCCCGTTGGATTCGGGTGAAATTTGTATTTTTGGTGAATATTTTAGTCAGAGGGACAATCTTTCATGAGGCCTGGCTTAAGGCTGAGGCTAGGGTTAGGGTTAGGGTTAGGGTTAGTGATTGGCTGGACCGATTGACTCGAAATCGATCAGGCATGTCCTCCTCACTGGTGTAAGCAGGGTCGCCAGTTTTGGTTGGATTCCGGTGGAATTTGTATTTTACATGAATATTTTAAAGAAAAGGCCATTTTTCACGAAAAAATACCCCGCCCATTTATTTCAATAGCTTCCAGGTCTTTGGACCGATTGACTGGAAACTTCTCCCAGACGTGCTCCTATACTGGCTGAACGAGACACAGCAGTCCCCGTTGGATTCGGGTGGAATTTGTATTTTTGGTGAATATTTTAGTGAAAGGGGCCATTTTAAATGAGGCTGGCTTAAGGCTGCTGTTAGGGCTAGGGTTAGGGTTAAGGGGCTGGGGTTTCGGACCACGGCCGTCTTTTGACCGATTGACTCGAAATTGATCACGCATGTCCTCCTCACCGGTGGAATGAGGCTGGCCAGTTTTGGTTGGATTCTGGTGGAATTTGTATTTTACATGAATATTTTAAAGGAAAAGCGGCCATTTTTCATCAAAACCTCGGCCGATTTTTTCAATAGCTTCCAGGTCTTTGGACCGATTGACTGGAAATTTCCCCCAAACGTGCTCCTGTAGCGGCTGAACGAGACACAGCAGTCCCCGTTGGATTCGGGTGAAATTTGTATTTTTGGTGAATATTTTAGTCAGAGGGACAATCTTTCATGAGGCCTGGCTTAAGGCTGAGGCTAGGGTTAGGGTTAGGGTTAGGGTTAGTGATTGGCTGGACCGATTGACTCGAAAGCGATCAGGCATGTCCTCCTCACTGGTGTAAGCAGGGTTGCCAGTTTTGGTTGGATTCCGGTGGAATTTGTATTTTACATGAATATTTTAAAGAAAAGGCCATTTTTCACGAAAAAATACCCCGCCCATTTATTTCAATAGCTTCCAGGTCTTTGGACCGATTGACTGGAAACTTCTCCCAGACGTGCTCCTATACTGGCTGAACGAGACACAGCAGTCCCCGTTGGATTCGGGTGGAATTTGTATTTTTGGTGAATATTTTAGTGAAAGGGGCCATTTTAAATGAGGCTGGCTTAAGGCTGCTGTTAGGGCTAGGGTTAGGGTTAAGGGGCTGGGGTTTCGGACCACGGCCGTCTTTTGACCGATTGACTCGAAATTGATCACGCATGTCCTCCTCACCGGTGGAATGAGGCTGGCCAGTTTTGGTTGGATTCTGGTGGAATTTGTATTTTACATGAATATTTTAAAGGAAAAGCGGCCATTTTTCATCAAAACCTCGGCCGATTTTTTCAATAGCTTCCCGGTCTTTGGACCGATTGACTGGAAATTTCCCCCAAACGTGCTCCTGTAGCGGCTGAACGAGACACAGCAGTCCCCGTTGGATTCGGGTGAAATTTGTATTTTTGGTGAATATTTTAGTCAGAGGGACAATCTTTCATGAGGCCTGGCTTAAGGCTGAGGCTAGGGTTAGGGTTAGGGTTAGGGTTAGTGATTGGCTGGACCGATTGACTCGAAATCGATCAGGCATGTCCTCCTCACTGGTGTAAGCAGGGTCGCCAGTTTTGGTTGGATTCCGGTGGAATTTGTATTTTACATGAATATTTTAAAGAAAAGGCCATTTTTCACGAAAAAATACCCCGCCCATTTATTTCAATAGCTTCCAGGTCTTTGGACCGATTGACTGGAAACTTCTCCCAGACGTGCTCCTATACTGGCTGAACGAGACACAGCAGTCCCCGTTGGATTCGGGTGGAATTTGTATTTTTGGTGAATATTTTAGTGAAAGGGGCCATTTTAAATGAGGCTGGCTTAAGGCTGCTGTTAGGGCTAGGGTTAGGGTTAAGGGGCTGGGGTTTCGGACCACGGCCGTCTTTTGACCGATTGACTCGAAATTGATCACGCATGTCCTCCTCACCGGTGGAATGAGGCTGGCCAGTTTTGGTTGGATTCTGGTGGAATTTGTATTTTACATGAATATTTTAAAGGAAAAGCGGCCATTTTTCATCAAAACCTCGGCCGATTTTTTCAATAGCTTCCCGGTCTTTGGACCGATTGACTGGAAATTTCCCCCAAACGTGCTCCTGTAGCGGCTGAACGAGACACAGCAGTCCCCGTTGGATTCGGGTGAAATTTGTATTTTTGGTGAATATTTTAGTCAGAGGGACAATCTTTCATGAGGCCTGGCTTAAGGCTGAGGCTAGGGTTAGGGTTAGGGTTCGGGTTAGTGATTGGCTGGACCGATTGACTCGAAATCGATCAGGCATGTCCTCCTCACTGGTGTAAGCAGGGTCGCCAGTTTTGGTTGGATTCCGGTGGAATTTGTATTTTACATGAATATTTTAAAGAAAAGGCCATTTTTCACGAAAAAATACCCCGCCCATTTATTTCAATAGCTTCCAGGTCTTTGGACCGATTGACTGGAAACTTCTCCCAGACGTGCTCCTATACTGGCTGAACGAGACACAGCAGTCCCCGTTGGATTCGGGTGGAATTTGTATTTTTGGTGAATATTTTAGTGAAAGGGGCCATTTTAAATGAGGCTGGCTTAAGGCTGCTGTTAGGGCTAGGGTTAGGGTTAAGGGGCTGGGGTTTCGGACCACGGCCGTCTTTTGACCGATTGACTCGAAATTGATCACGCATGTCCTCCTCACCGGTGGAATGAGGCTGGCCAGTTTTGGTTGGATTCTGGTGGAATTTGTATTTTACATGAATATTTTAAAGGAAAAGCGGCCATTTTTCATCAAAACCTCGGCCGATTTTTTCAATAGCTTCCAGGTCTTTGGACCGATTGACTGGAAATTTCCCCCAAACGTGCTCCTGTAGCGGCTGAACGAGACACAGCAGTCCCCGTTGGATTCGGGTGAAATTTGTATTTTTGGTGAATATTTTAGTCAGAGGGACAATCTTTCATGAGGCCTGGCTTAAGGCTGAGGCTAGGGTTAGGGTTAGGGTTAGGGTTAGTGATTGGCTGGACCGATTGACTCGAAAGCGATCAGGCATGTCCTCCTCACTGGTGTAAGCAGGGTTGCCAGTTTTGGTTGGATTCCGGTGGAATTTGTATTTTACATGAATATTTTAAAGAAAAGGCCATTTTTCACGAAAAAATACCCCGCCCATTTATTTCAATAGCTTCCAGGTCTTTGGACCGATTGACTCGAAACTTCTCCCAGACGTGCTCCTATACTGGCTGAACGAGACACAGCAGTCCCCGTTGGATTCGGGTGGAATTTGTATTTTTGGTGAATATTTTAGTGAAAGGGGCCATTTTAAATGAGGCTGGCTTAAGGCTGCTGTTAGGGCTAGGGTTAGGGTTAAGGGGCTGGGGTTTCGGACCACGGCCGTCTTTTGACCGATTGACTCGAAATTGATCACGCATGTCCTCCTCACCGGTGGAATGAGGCTGGCCAGTTTTGGTTGGATTCTGGTGGAATTTGTATTTTACATGAATATTTTAAAGGAAAAGCGGCCATTTTTCATCAAAACCTCGGCCGATTTTTTCAATAGCTTCCCGGTCTTTGGACCGATTGACTGGAAATTTCCCCCAAACGTGCTCCTGTAGCGGCTGAACGAGACACAGCAGTCCCCGTTGGATTCGGGTGAAATTTGTATTTTTGGTGAATATTTTAGTCAGAGGGACAATCTTTCATGAGGCCTGGCTTAAGGCTGAGGCTAGGGTTAGGGTTAGGGTTAGGGTTAGTGATTGGCTGGACCGATTGACTCGAAATCGATCAGGCATGTCCTCCTCACTGGTGTAAGCAGGGTCGCCAGTTTTGGTTGGATTCCGGTGGAATTTGTATTTTACATGAATATTTTAAAGAAAAGGCCATTTTTCACGAAAAAATACCCCGCCCATTTATTTCAATAGCTTCCAGGTCTTTGGACCGATTGACTGGAAACTTCTCCCAGACGTGCTCCTATACTGGCTGAACGAGACACAGCAGTCCCCGTTGGATTCGGGTGGAATTTGTATTTTTGGTGAATATTTTAGTGAAAGGGGCCATTTTAAATGAGGCTGGCTTAAGGCTGCTGTTAGGGCTAGGGTTAGGGTTAAGGGGCTGGGGTTTCGGACCACGGCCGTCTTTTGACCGATTGACTCGAAATTGATCACGCATGTCCTCCTCACCGGTGGAATGAGGCTGGCCAGTTTTGGTTGGATTCTGGTGGAATTTGTATTTTACATGAATATTTTAAAGGAAAAGCGGCCATTTTTCATCAAAACCTCGGCCGATTTTTTCAATAGCTTCCCGGTCTTTGGACCGATTGACTGGAAATTTCCCCCAAACGTGCTCCTGTAGCGGCTGAACGAGACACAGCAGTCCCCGTTGGATTCGGGTGAAATTTGTATTTTTGGTGAATATTTTAGTCAGAGGGACAATCTTTCATGAGGCCTGGCTTAAGGCTGAGGCTAGGGTTAGGGTTAGGGTTAGGGTTAGTGATTGGCTGGACCGATTGACTCGAAATCGATCAGGCATGTCCTCCTCACTGGTGTAAGCAGGGTCGCCAGTTTTGGTTGGATTCCGGTGGAATTTGTATTTTACATGAATATTTTAAAGAAAAGGCCATTTTTCACGAAAAAATACCCCGCCCATTTATTTCAATAGCTTCCAGGTCTTTGGACCGATTGACTGGAAACTTCTCCCAGACGTGCTCCTATACTGGCTGAACGAGACACAGCAGTCCCCGTTGGATTCGGGTGGAATTTGTATTTTTGGTGAATATTTTAGTCAGAGGGACAATCTTTCATGAGGCCTGGCTTAAGGCTGAGGCTAGGGTTAGGGTTCGGGTTAGTGATTGGCTGGACCGATTGACTCGAAATCGATCAGGCATGTCCTCCTCACTGGTGTAAGCAGGGTCGCCAGTTTTGGTTGGATTCCGGTGGAATTTGTATTTTACATGAATATTTTAAAGAAAAGGCCATTTTTCACGAAAAAATACCCCGCCCATTTATTTCAATAGCTTCCAGGTCTTTGGACCGATTGACTGGAAACTTCTCCCAGACGTGCTCCTATACTGGCTGAACGAGACACAGCAGTCCCCGTTGGATTCGGGTGGAATTTGTATTTTTGGTGAATATTTTAGTGAAAGGGGCCATTTTAAATGAGGCTGGCTTAAGGCTGCTGTTAGGGCTAGGGTTAGGGTTAAGGGGCTGGGGTTTCGGACCACGGCCGTCTTTTGACCGATTGACTCGAAATTGATCACGCATGTCCTCCTCACCGGTGGAATGAGGCTGGCCAGTTTTGGTTGGATTCTGGTGGAATTTGTATTTTACATGAATATTTTAAAGGAAAAGCGGCCATTTTTCATCAAAACCTCGGCCGATTTTTTCAATAGCTTCCAGGTCTTTGGACCGATTGACTGGAAATTTCCCCCAAACGTGCTCCTGTAGCGGCTGAACGAGACACAGCAGTCCCCGTTGGATTCGGGTGAAATTTGTATTTTTGGTGAATATTTTAGTCAGAGGGACAATCTTTCATGAGGCCTGGCTTAAGGCTGAGGCTAGGGTTAGGGTTAGGGTTAGGGTTAGTGATTGGCTGGACCGATTGACTCGAAAGCGATCAGGCATGTCCTCCTCACTGGTGTAAGCAGGGTTGCCAGTTTTGGTTGGATTCCGGTGGAATTTGTATTTTACATGAATATTTTAAAGAAAAGGCCATTTTTCACGAAAAAATACCCCGCCCATTTATTTCAATAGCTTCCAGGTCTTTGGACCGATTGACTCGAAACTTCTCCCAGACGTGCTCCTATACTGGCTGAACGAGACACAGCAGTCCCCGTTGGATTCGGGTGGAATTTGTATTTTTGGTGAATATTTTAGTGAAAGGGGCCATTTTAAATGAGGCTGGCTTAAGGCTGCTGTTAGGGCTAGGGTTAGGGTTAAGGGGCTGGGGTTTCGGACCACGGCCGTCTTTTGACCGATTGACTCGGAATTGATCACGCATGTCCTCCTCACCGGTGGAATGAGGCTGGCCAGTTTTGGTTGGATTCTGGTGGAATTTGTATTTTACATGAATATTTTAAAGGAAAAGCGGCCATTTTTCATCAAAACCTCGGCCGATTTTTTCAATATCTTCCAGGTCTTTGGACCGATTGACTGATAATTTCCCCCAAACGTGCTCCGCCCATGCTCCTGTAGCGGCTGAACGAGACACAGCAGTCCCCGTTGGATTCGGGTGAAATTTGTATTTTTGGTGAATATTTTAGTCAGAGGGACAATCTTTCATGAGGCCTGGCTTAAGGCTGAGGCTAGGGTTAGGGTTAGGGTTAGGGTTAGTGATTGGCTGGACCGATTGACTCGAAATCGATCAGGCATGTCCTCCTCACTGGTGTAAGCAGGGTCGCCAGTTTTGGTTGGATTCCGGTGGAATTTGTATTTTACATGAATATTTTAAAGAAAAGGCCATTTTTCACGAAAAAATACCCCGCCCATTTATTTCAATAGCTTCCAGGTCTTTGGACCGATTGACTGGAAACTTCTCCCAGACGTGCTCCTATACTGGCTGAACGAGACACAGCAGTCCCCGTTGGATTCGGGTGGAATTTGTATTTTTGGTGAATATTTTAGTCAGAGGGACAATCTTTCATGAGGCCTGGCTTAAGGCTGAGGCTAGGGTTAGGGTTCGGGTTAGTGATTGGCTGGACCGATTGACTCGAAATCGATCAGGCATGTCCTCCTCACTGGTGTAAGCAGGGTCGCCAGTTTTGGTTGGATTCCGGTGGAATTTGTATTTTACATGAATATTTTAAAGAAAAGGCCATTTTTCACGAAAAAATACCCCGCCCATTTATTTCAATAGCTTCCAGGTCTTTGGACCGATTGACTCGAAACTTCTCCCAGACGTGCTCCTATACTGGCTGAACGAGACACAGCAGTCCCCGTTGGATTCGGGTGGAATTTGTATTTTTGGTGAATATTTTAGTGAAAGGAGCCATTTTAAATGAGGCTGGCTTAAGGCTGCTGTTAGGGCTAGGGTTAGGGTTAAGGGGCTGGGGTTTCGGACCACGGCCGTCTTTTGACCGATTGACTCGAAATTGATCACGCATGTCCTCCTCACCGGTGGAATGAGGCTGGCCAGTTTTGGTTGGATTCTGGTGGAATTTGTATTTTACATGAATATTTTAAAGGAAAAGCGGCCATTTTTCATCAAAACCTCGGCCGATTTTTTCAATAGCTTCCAGGTCTTTGGACCGATTGACTGGAAATTTCCCCCAAACGTGCTCCTGTAGCGGCTGAACGAGACACAGCAGTCCCCGTTGGATTCGGGTGAAATTTGTATTTTTGGTGAATATTTTAGTCAGAGGGACAATCTTTCATGAGGCCTGGCTTAAGGCTGAGGCTAGGGTTAGGGTTAGGGTTAGGGTTAGTGATTGGCTGGACCGATTGACTCGAAAGCGATCAGGCATGTCCTCCTCACTGGTGTAAGCAGGGTTGCCAGTTTTGGTTGGATTCCGGTGGAATTTGTATTTTACATGAATATTTTAAAGAAAAGGCCATTTTTCACGAAAAAATACCCCGCCCATTTATTTCAATAGCTTCCAGGTCTTTGGACCGATTGACTCGAAACTTCTCCCAGACGTGCTCCTATACTGGCTGAACGAGACACAGCAGTCCCCGTTGGATTCGGGTGGAATTTGTATTTTTGGTGAATATTTTAGTGAAAGGGGCCATTTTAAATGAGGCTGGCTTAAGGCTGCTGTTAGGGCTAGGGTTAGGGTTAAGGGGCTGGGGTTTCGGACCACGGCCGTCTTTTGACCGATTGACTCGAAATTGATCACGCATGTCCTCCTCACCGGTGGAATGAGGCTGGCCAGTTTTGGTTGGATTCTGGTGGAATTTGTATTTTACATGAATATTTTAAAGGAAAAGCGGCCATTTTTCATCAAAACCTCGGCCGATTTTTTCAATAGCTTCCCGGTCTTTGGACCGATTGACTGGAAATTTCCCCCAAACGTGCTCCTGTAGCGGCTGAACGAGACACAGCAGTCCCCGTTGGATTCGGGTGAAATTTGTATTTTTGGTGAATATTTTAGTCAGAGGGACAATCTTTCATGAGGCCTGGCTTAAGGCTGAGGCTAGGGTTAGGGTTAGGGTTAGGGTTAGTGATTGGCTGGACCGATTGACTCGAAATCGATCAGGCATGTCCTCCTCACTGGTGTAAGCAGGGTCGCCAGTTTTGGTTGGATTCCGGTGGAATTTGTATTTTACATGAATATTTTAAAGAAAAGGCCATTTTTCACGAAAAAATACCCCGCCCATTTATTTCAATAGCTTCCAGGTCTTTGGACCGATTGACTGGAAACTTCTCCCAGACGTGCTCCTATACTGGCTGAACGAGACACAGCAGTCCCCGTTGGATTCGGGTGGAATTTGTATTTTTGGTGAATATTTTAGTGAAAGGGGCCATTTTAAATGAGGCTGGCTTAAGGCTGCTGTTAGGGCTAGGGTTAGGGTTAAGGGGCTGGGGTTTCGGACCACGGCCGTCTTTTGACCGATTGACTCGAAATTGATCACGCATGTCCTCCTCACCGGTGGAATGAGGCTGGCCAGTTTTGGTTGGATTCTGGTGGAATTTGTATTTTACATGAATATTTTAAAGGAAAAGCGGCCATTTTTCATCAAAACCTCGGCCGATTTTTTCAATAGCTTCCCGGTCTTTGGACCGATTGACTGGAAATTTCCCCCAAACGTGCTCCTGTAGCGGCTGAACGAGACACAGCAGTCCCCGTTGGATTCGGGTGAAATTTGTATTTTTGGTGAATATTTTAGTCAGAGGGACAATCTTTCATGAGGCCTGGCTTAAGGCTGAGGCTAGGGTTAGGGTTAGGGTTAGGGTTAGTGATTGGCTGGACCGATTGACTCGAAATCGATCAGGCATGTCCTCCTCACTGGTGTAAGCAGGGTCGCCAGTTTTGGTTGGATTCCGGTGGAATTTGTATTTTACATGAATATTTTAAAGAAAAGGCCATTTTTCACGAAAAAATACCCCGCCCATTTATTTCAATAGCTTCCAGGTCTTTGGACCGATTGACTGGAAACTTCTCCCAGACGTGCTCCTATACTGGCTGAACGAGACACAGCAGTCCCCGTTGGATTCGGGTGGAATTTGTATTTTTGGTGAATATTTTAGTGAAAGGGGCCATTTTAAATGAGGCTGGCTTAAGGCTGCTGTTAGGGCTAGGGTTAGGGTTAAGGGGCTGGGGTTTCGGACCACGGCCGTCTTTTGACCGATTGACTCGAAATTGATCACGCATGTCCTCCTCACCGGTGGAATGAGGCTGGCCAGTTTTGGTTGGATTCTGGTGGAATTTGTATTTTACATGAATATTTTAAAGGAAAAGCGGCCATTTTTCATCAAAACCTCGGCCGATTTTTTCAATAGCTTCCCGGTCTTTGGACCGATTGACTGGAAATTTCCCCCAAACGTGCTCCTGTAGCGGCTGAACGAGACACAGCAGTCCCCGTTGGATTCGGGTGAAATTTGTATTTTTGGTGAATATTTTAGTCAGAGGGACAATCTTTCATGAGGCCTGGCTTAAGGCTGAGGCTAGGGTTAGGGTTAGGGTTAGGGTTAGTGATTGGCTGGACCGATTGACTCGAAATCGATCAGGCATGTCCTCCTCACTGGTGTAAGCAGGGTCGCCAGTTTTGGTTGGATTCCGGTGGAATTTGTATTTTACATGAATATTTTAAAGAAAAGGCCATTTTTCACGAAAAAATACCCCGCCCATTTATTTCAATAGCTTCCAGGTCTTTGGACCGATTGACTGGAAACTTCTCCCAGACGTGCTCCTATACTGGCTGAACGAGACACAGCAGTCCCCGTTGGATTCGGGTGGAATTTGTATTTTTGGTGAATATTTTAGTCAGAGGGACAATCTTTCATGAGGCCTGGCTTAAGGCTGAGGCTAGGGTTAGGGTTCGGGTTAGTGATTGGCTGGACCGATTGACTCGAAATCGATCAGGCATGTCCTCCTCACTGGTGTAAGCAGGGTCGCCAGTTTTGGTTGGATTCCGGTGGAATTTGTATTTTACATGAATATTTTAAAGAAAAGGCCATTTTTCACGAAAAAATACCCCGCCCATTTATTTCAATAGCTTCCAGGTCTTTGGACCGATTGACTGGAAACTTCTCCCAGACGTGCTCCTATACTGGCTGAACGAGACACAGCAGTCCCCGTTGGATTCGGGTGGAATTTGTATTTTTGGTGAATATTTTAGTGAAAGGGGCCATTTTAAATGAGGCTGGCTTAAGGCTGCTGTTAGGGCTAGGGTTAGGGTTAAGGGGCTGGGGTTTCGGACCACGGCCGTCTTTTGACCGATTGACTCGAAATTGATCACGCATGTCCTCCTCACCGGTGGAATGAGGCTGGCCAGTTTTGGTTGGATTCTGGTGGAATTTGTATTTTACATGAATATTTTAAAGGAAAAGCGGCCATTTTTCATCAAAACCTCGGCCGATTTTTTCAATAGCTTCCAGGTCTTTGGACCGATTGACTGGAAATTTCCCCCAAACGTGCTCCTGTAGCGGCTGAACGAGACACAGCAGTCCCCGTTGGATTCGGGTGAAATTTGTATTTTTGGTGAATATTTTAGTCAGAGGGACAATCTTTCATGAGGCCTGGCTTAAGGCTGAGGCTAGGGTTAGGGTTAGGGTTAGGGTTAGTGATTGGCTGGACCGATTGACTCGAAAGCGATCAGGCATGTCCTCCTCACTGGTGTAAGCAGGGTTGCCAGTTTTGGTTGGATTCCGGTGGAATTTGTATTTTACATGAATATTTTAAAGAAAAGGCCATTTTTCACGAAAAAATACCCCGCCCATTTATTTCAATAGCTTCCAGGTCTTTGGACCGATTGACTCGAAACTTCTCCCAGACGTGCTCCTATACTGGCTGAACGAGACACAGCAGTCCCCGTTGGATTCGGGTGGAATTTGTATTTTTGGTGAATATTTTAGTGAAAGGGGCCATTTTAAATGAGGCTGGCTTAAGGCTGCTGTTAGGGCTAGGGTTAGGGTTAAGGGGCTGGGGTTTCGGACCACGGCCGTCTTTTGACCGATTGACTCGGAATTGATCACGCATGTCCTCCTCACCGGTGGAATGAGGCTGGCCAGTTTTGGTTGGATTCTGGTGGAATTTGTATTTTACATGAATATTTTAAAGGAAAAGCGGCCATTTTTCATCAAAACCTCGGCCGATTTTTTCAATATCTTCCAGGTCTTTGGACCGATTGACTGATAATTTCCCCCAAACGTGCTCCGCCCATGCTCCTGTAGCGGCTGAACGAGACACAGCAGTCCCCGTTGGATTCGGGTGAAATTTGTATTTTTGGTGAATATTTTAGTCAGAGGGACAATCTTTCATGAGGCCTGGCTTAAGGCTGAGGCTAGGGTTAGGGTTAGGGTTAGGGTTAGTGATTGGCTGGACCGATTGACTCGAAATCGATCAGGCATGTCCTCCTCACTGGTGTAAGCAGGGTCGCCAGTTTTGGTTGGATTCCGGTGGAATTTGTATTTTACATGAATATTTTAAAGAAAAGGCCATTTTTCACGAAAAAATACCCCGCCCATTTATTTCAATAGCTTCCAGGTCTTTGGACCGATTGACTGGAAACTTCTCCCAGACGTGCTCCTATACTGGCTGAACGAGACACAGCAGTCCCCGTTGGATTCGGGTGGAATTTGTATTTTTGGTGAATATTTTAGTCAGAGGGACAATCTTTCATGAGGCCTGGCTTAAGGCTGAGGCTAGGGTTAGGGTTCGGGTTAGTGATTGGCTGGACCGATTGACTCGAAATCGATCAGGCATGTCCTCCTCACTGGTGTAAGCAGGGTCGCCAGTTTTGGTTGGATTCCGGTGGAATTTGTATTTTACATGAATATTTTAAAGAAAAGGCCATTTTTCACGAAAAAATACCCCGCCCATTTATTTCAATAGCTTCCAGGTCTTTGGACCGATTGACTCGAAACTTCTCCCAGACGTGCTCCTATACTGGCTGAACGAGACACAGCAGTCCCCGTTGGATTCGGGTGGAATTTGTATTTTTGGTGAATATTTTAGTGAAAGGAGCCATTTTAAATGAGGCTGGCTTAAGGCTGCTGTTAGGGCTAGGGTTAGGGTTAAGGGGCTGGGGTTTCGGACCACGGCCGTCTTTTGACCGATTGACTCGAAATTGATCACGCATGTCCTCCTCACCGGTGGAATGAGGCTGGCCAGTTTTGGTTGGATTCTGGTGGAATTTGTATTTTACATGAATATTTTAAAGGAAAAGCGGCCATTTTTCATCAAAACCTCGGCCGATTTTTTCAATAGCTTCCAGGTCTTTGGACCGATTGACTGGAAATTTCCCCCAAACGTGCTCCTGTAGCGGCTGAACGAGACACAGCAGTCCCCGTTGGATTCGGGTGAAATTTGTATTTTTGGTGAATATTTTAGTCAGAGGGACAATCTTTCATGAGGCCTGGCTTAAGGCTGAGGCTAGGGTTAGGGTTAGGGTTAGGGTTAGTGATTGGCTGGACCGATTGACTCGAAAGCGATCAGGCATGTCCTCCTCACTGGTGTAAGCAGGGTTGCCAGTTTTGGTTGGATTCCGGTGGAATTTGTATTTTACATGAATATTTTAAAGAAAAGGCCATTTTTCACGAAAAAATACCCCGCCCATTTATTTCAATAGCTTCCAGGTCTTTGGACCGATTGACTCGAAACTTCTCCCAGACGTGCTCCTATACTGGCTGAACGAGACACAGCAGTCCCCGTTGGATTCGGGTGGAATTTGTATTTTTGGTGAATATTTTAGTGAAAGGGGCCATTTTAAATGAGGCTGGCTTAAGGCTGCTGTTAGGGCTAGGGTTAGGGTTAAGGGGCTGGGGTTTCGGACCACGGCCGTCTTTTGACCGATTGACTCGAAATTGATCACGCATGTCCTCCTCACCGGTGGAATGAGGCTGGCCAGTTTTGGTTGGATTCTGGTGGAATTTGTATTTTACATGAATATTTTAAAGGAAAAGCGGCCATTTTTCATCAAAACCTCGGCCGATTTTTTCAATAGCTTCCCGGTCTTTGGACCGATTGACTGGAAATTTCCCCCAAACGTGCTCCTGTAGCGGCTGAACGAGACACAGCAGTCCCCGTTGGATTCGGGTGAAATTTGTATTTTTGGTGAATATTTTAGTCAGAGGGACAATCTTTCATGAGGCCTGGCTTAAGGCTGAGGCTAGGGTTAGGGTTAGGGTTAGGGTTAGTGATTGGCTGGACCGATTGACTCGAAATCGATCAGGCATGTCCTCCTCACTGGTGTAAGCAGGGTCGCCAGTTTTGGTTGGATTCCGGTGGAATTTGTATTTTACATGAATATTTTAAAGAAAAGGCCATTTTTCACGAAAAAATACCCCGCCCATTTATTTCAATAGCTTCCAGGTCTTTGGACCGATTGACTGGAAACTTCTCCCAGACGTGCTCCTATACTGGCTGAACGAGACACAGCAGTCCCCGTTGGATTCGGGTGGAATTTGTATTTTTGGTGAATATTTTAGTCAGAGGGACAATCTTTCATGAGGCCTGGCTTAAGGCTGAGGCTAGGGTTAGGGTTCGGGTTAGTGATTGGCTGGACCGATTGACTCGAAATCGATCAGGCATGTCCTCCTCACTGGTGTAAGCAGGGTCGCCAGTTTTGGTTGGATTCCGGTGGAATTTGTATTTTACATGAATATTTTAAAGAAAAGGCCATTTTTCACGAAAAAATACCCCGCCCATTTATTTCAATAGCTTCCAGGTCTTTGGACCGATTGACTCGAAACTTCTCCCAGACGTGCTCCTATACTGGCTGAACGAGACACAGCAGTCCCCGTTGGATTCGGGTGGAATTTGTATTTTTGGTGAATATTTTAGTGAAAGGGGCCATTTTAAATGAGGCTGGCTTAAGGCTGCTGTTAGGGCTAGGGTTAGGGTTAAGGGGCTGGGGTTTCGGACCACGGCCGTCTTTTGACCGATTGACTCGAAATTGATCACGCATGTCCTCCTCACCGGTGGAATGAGGCTGGCCAGTTTTGGTTGGATTCTGGTGGAATTTGTATTTTACATGAATATTTTAAAGGAAAAGCGGCCATTTTTCATCAAAACCTCGGCCGATTTTTTCAATAGCTTCCAGGTCTTTGGACCGATTGACTGGAAATTTCCCCCAAACGTGCTCCTGTAGCGGCTGAACGAGACACAGCAGTCCCCGTTGGATTCGGGTGAAATTTGTATTTTTGGTGAATATTTTAGTCAGAGGGACAATCTTTCATGAGGCCTGGCTTAAGGCTGAGGCTAGGGTTAGGGTTAGGGTTAGGGTTAGTGATTGGCTGGACCGATTGACTCGAAAGCGATCAGGCATGTCCTCCTCACTGGTGTAAGCAGGGTTGCCAGTTTTGGTTGGATTCCGGTGGAATTTGTATTTTACATGAATATTTTAAAGAAAAGGCCATTTTTCACGAAAAAATACCCCGCCCATTTATTTCAATAGCTTCCAGGTCTTTGGACCGATTGACTCGAAACTTCTCCCAGACGTGCTCCTATACTGGCTGAACGAGACACAGCAGTCCCCGTTGGATTCGGGTGGAATTTGTATTTTTGGTGAATATTTTAGTGAAAGGGGCCATTTTAAATGAGGCTGGCTTAAGGCTGCTGTTAGGGCTAGGGTTAGGGTTAAGGGGCTGGGGTTTCGGACCACGGCCGTCTTTTGACCGATTGACTCGAAATTGATCACGCATGTCCTCCTCACCGGTGGAATGAGGCTGGCCAGTTTTGGTTGGATTCTGGTGGAATTTGTATTTTACATGAATATTTTAAAGGAAAAGCGGCCATTTTTCATCAAAACCTCGGCCGATTTTTTCAATAGCTTCCCGGTCTTTGGACCGATTGACTGGAAATTTCCCCCAAACGTGCTCCTGTAGCGGCTGAACGAGACACAGCAGTCCCCGTTGGATTCGGGTGAAATTTGTATTTTTGGTGAATATTTTAGTCAGAGGGACAATCTTTCATGAGGCCTGGCTTAAGGCTGAGGCTAGGGTTAGGGTTAGGGTTAGGGTTAGTGATTGGCTGGACCGATTGACTCGAAATCGATCAGGCATGTCCTCCTCACTGGTGTAAGCAGGGTCGCCAGTTTTGGTTGGATTCCGGTGGAATTTGTATTTTACATGAATATTTTAAAGAAAAGGCCATTTTTCACGAAAAAATACCCCGCCCATTTATTTCAATAGCTTCCAGGTCTTTGGACCGATTGACTGGAAACTTCTCCCAGACGTGCTCCTATACTGGCTGAACGAGACACAGCAGTCCCCGTTGGATTCGGGTGGAATTTGTATTTTTGGTGAATATTTTAGTCAGAGGGACAATCTTTCATGAGGCCTGGCTTAAGGCTGAGGCTAGGGTTAGGGTTCGGGTTAGTGATTGGCTGGACCGATTGACTCGAAATCGATCAGGCATGTCCTCCTCACTGGTGTAAGCAGGGTCGCCAGTTTTGGTTGGATTCCGGTGGAATTTGTATTTTACATGAATATTTTAAAGAAAAGGCCATTTTTCACGAAAAAATACCCCGCCCATTTATTTCAATAGCTTCCAGGTCTTTGGACCGATTGACTCGAAACTTCTCCCAGACGTGCTCCTATACTGGCTGAACGAGACACAGCAGTCCCCGTTGGATTCGGGTGGAATTTGTATTTTTGGTGAATATTTTAGTGAAAGGGGCCATTTTAAATGAGGCTGGCTTAAGGCTGCTGTTAGGGCTAGGGTTAGGGTTAAGGGGCTGGGGTTTCGGACCACGGCCGTCTTTTGACCGATTGACTCGAAATTGATCACGCATGTCCTCCTCACCGGTGGAATGAGGCTGGCCAGTTTTGGTTGGATTCTGGTGGAATTTGTATTTTACATGAATATTTTAAAGGAAAAGCGGCCATTTTTCATCAAAACCTCGGCCGATTTTTTCAATAGCTTCCAGGTCTTTGGACCGATTGACTGGAAATTTCCCCCAAACGTGCTCCTGTAGCGGCTGAACGAGACACAGCAGTCCCCGTTGGATTCGGGTGAAATTTGTATTTTTGGTGAATATTTTAGTCAGAGGGACAATCTTTCATGAGGCCTGGCTTAAGGCTGAGGCTAGGGTTAGGGTTAGGGTTAGGGTTAGTGATTGGCTGGACCGATTGACTCGAAAGCGATCAGGCATGTCCTCCTCACTGGTGTAAGCAGGGTTGCCAGTTTTGGTTGGATTCCGGTGGAATTTGTATTTTACATGAATATTTTAAAGAAAAGGCCATTTTTCACGAAAAAATACCCCGCCCATTTATTTCAATAGCTTCCAGGTCTTTGGACCGATTGACTCGAAACTTCTCCCAGACGTGCTCCTATACTGGCTGAACGAGACACAGCAGTCCCCGTTGGATTCGGGTGGAATTTGTATTTTTGGTGAATATTTTAGTGAAAGGGGCCATTTTAAATGAGGCTGGCTTAAGGCTGCTGTTAGGGCTAGGGTTAGGGTTAAGGGGCTGGGGTTTCGGACCACGGCCGTCTTTTGACCGATTGACTCGGAATTGATCACGCATGTCCTCCTCACCGGTGGAATGAGGCTGGCCAGTTTTGGTTGGATTCTGGTGGAATTTGTATTTTACATGAATATTTTAAAGGAAAAGCGGCCATTTTTCATCAAAACCTCGGCCGATTTTTTCAATATCTTCCAGGTCTTTGGACCGATTGACTGATAATTTCCCCCAAACGTGCTCCTGTAGCGGCTGAACGAGACACAGCAGTCCCCGTTGGATTCGGGTGAAATTTGTATTTTTGGTGAATATTTTAGTCAGAGGGACAATCTTTCATGAGGCCTGGCTTAAGGCTGAGGCTAGGGTTAGGGTTAGGGTTAGGGTTAGTGATTGGCTGGACCGATTGACTCGAAATCGATCAGGCATGTCCTCCTCACTGGTGTAAGCAGGGTCGCCAGTTTTGGTTGGATTCCGGTGGAATTTGTATTTTACATGAATATTTTAAAGAAAAGGCCATTTTTCACGAAAAAATACCCCGCCCATTTATTTCAATAGCTTCCAGGTCTTTGGACCGATTGACTGGAAACTTCTCCCAGACGTGCTCCTATACTGGCTGAACGAGACACAGCAGTCCCCGTTGGATTCGGGTGGAATTTGTATTTTTGGTGAATATTTTAGTCAGAGGGACAATCTTTCATGAGGCCTGGCTTAAGGCTGAGGCTAGGGTTAGGGTTCGGGTTAGTGATTGGCTGGACCGATTGACTCGAAATCGATCAGGCATGTCCTCCTCACTGGTGTAAGCAGGGTCGCCAGTTTTGGTTGGATTCCGGTGGAATTTGTATTTTACATGAATATTTTAAAGAAAAGGCCATTTTTCACGAAAAAATACCCCGCCCATTTATTTCAATAGCTTCCAGGTCTTTGGACCGATTGACTGGAAACTTCTCCCAGACGTGCTCCTATACTGGCTGAACGAGACACAGCAGTCCCCGTTGGATTCGGGTGGAATTTGTATTTTTGGTGAATATTTTAGTGAAAGGGGCCATTTTAAATGAGGCTGGCTTAAGGCTGCTGTTAGGGCTAGGGTTAGGGTTAAGGGGCTGGGGTTTCGGACCACGGCCGTCTTTTGACCGATTGACTCGAAATTGATCACGCATGTCCTCCTCACCGGTGGAATGAGGCTGGCCAGTTTTGGTTGGATTCTGGTGGAATTTGTATTTTACATGAATATTTTAAAGGAAAAGCGGCCATTTTTCATCAAAACCTCGGCCGATTTTTTCAATAGCTTCCAGGTCTTTGGACCGATTGACTGGAAATTTCCCCCAAACGTGCTCCTGTAGCGGCTGAACGAGACACAGCAGTCCCCGTTGGATTCGGGTGAAATTTGTATTTTTGGTGAATATTTTAGTCAGAGGGACAATCTTTCATGAGGCCTGGCTTAAGGCTGAGGCTAGGGTTAGGGTTAGGGTTAGGGTTAGTGATTGGCTGGACCGATTGACTCGAAAGCGATCAGGCATGTCCTCCTCACTGGTGTAAGCAGGGTTGCCAGTTTTGGTTGGATTCCGGTGGAATTTGTATTTTACATGAATATTTTAAAGAAAAGGCCATTTTTCAAGAAAAAATACCCCGCCCATTTATTTCAATAGCTTCCAGGTCTTTGGACCGATTGACTCGAAACTTCTCCCAGACGTGCTCCTATACTGGCTGAACGAGACACAGCAGTCCCCGTTGGATTCGGGTGGAATTTGTATTTTTGGTGAATATTTTAGTGAAAGGGGCCATTTTAAATGAGGCTGGCTTAAGGCTGCTGTTAGGGCTAGGGTTAGGGTTAAGGGGCTGGGGTTTCGGACCACGGCCGTCTTTTGACCGATTGACTCGGAATTGATCACGCATGTCCTCCTCACCGGTGGAATGAGGCTGGCCAGTTTTGGTTGGATTCTGGTGGAATTTGTATTTTACATGAATATTTTAAAGGAAAAGCGGCCATTTTTCATCAAAACCTCGGCCGATTTTTTCAATATCTTCCAGGTCTTTGGACCGATTGACTGATAATTTCCCCCAAACGTGCTCCTGTAGCGGCTGAACGAGACACAGCAGTCCCCGTTGGATTCGGGTGAAATTTGTATTTTTGGTGAATATTTTAGTCAGAGGGACAATCTTTCATGAGGCCTGGCTTAAGGCTGAGGCTAGGGTTAGGGTTAGGGTTAGGGTTAGTGATTGGCTGGACCGATTGACTCGAAATCGATCAGGCATGTCCTCCTCACTGGTGTAAGCAGGGTCGCCAGTTTTGGTTGGATTCCGGTGGAATTTGTATTTTACATGAATATTTTAAAGAAAAGGCCATTTTTCACGAAAAAATACCCCGCCCATTTATTTCAATAGCTTCCAGGTCTTTGGACCGATTGACTGGAAACTTCTCCCAGACGTGCTCCTATACTGGCTGAACGAGACACAGCAGTCCCCGTTGGATTCGGGTGGAATTTGTATTTTTGGTGAATATTTTAGTCAGAGGGACAATCTTTCATGAGGCCTGGCTTAAGGCTGAGGCTAGGGTTAGGGTTCGGGTTAGTGATTGGCTGGACCGATTGACTCGAAATCGATCAGGCATGTCCTCCTCACTGGTGTAAGCAGGGTCGCCAGTTTTGGTTGGATTCCGGTGGAATTTGTATTTTACATGAATATTTTAAAGAAAAGGCCATTTTTCACGAAAAAATACCCCGCCCATTTATTTCAATAGCTTCCAGGTCTTTGGACCGATTGACTCGAAACTTCTCCCAGACGTGCTCCTATACTGGCTGAACGAGACACAGCAGTCCCCGTTGGATTCGGGTGGAATTTGTATTTTTGGTGAATATTTTAGTGAAAGGAGCCATTTTAAATGAGGCTGGCTTAAGGCTGCTGTTAGGGCTAGGGTTAGGGTTAAGGGGCTGGGGTTTCGGACCACGGCCGTCTTTTGACCGATTGACTCGAAATTGATCACGCATGTCCTCCTCACCGGTGGAATGAGGCTGGCCAGTTTTGGTTGGATTCTGGTGGAATTTGTATTTTACATGAATATTTTAAAGGAAAAGCGGCCATTTTTCATCAAAACCTCGGCCGATTTTTTCAATAGCTTCCAGGTCTTTGGACCGATTGACTGGAAATTTCCCCCAAACGTGCTCCTGTAGCGGCTGAACGAGACACAGCAGTCCCCGTTGGATTCGGGTGAAATTTGTATTTTTGGTGAATATTTTAGTCAGAGGGACAATCTTTCATGAGGCCTGGCTTAAGGCTGAGGCTAGGGTTAGGGTTAGGGTTAGGGTTAGTGATTGGCTGGACCGATTGACTCGAAAGCGATCAGGCATGTCCTCCTCACTGGTGTAAGCAGGGTTGCCAGTTTTGGTTGGATTCCGGTGGAATTTGTATTTTACATGAATATTTTAAAGAAAAGGCCATTTTTCACGAAAAAATACCCCGCCCATTTATTTCAATAGCTTCCAGGTCTTTGGACCGATTGACTCGAAACTTCTCCCAGACGTGCTCCTATACTGGCTGAACGAGACACAGCAGTCCCCGTTGGATTCGGGTGGAATTTGTATTTTTGGTGAATATTTTAGTGAAAGGGGCCATTTTAAATGAGGCTGGCTTAAGGCTGCTGTTAGGGCTAGGGTTAGGGTTAAGGGGCTGGGGTTTCGGACCACGGCCGTCTTTTGACCGATTGACTCGAAATTGATCACGCATGTCCTCCTCACCGGTGGAATGAGGCTGGCCAGTTTTGGTTGGATTCTGGTGGAATTTGTATTTTACATGAATATTTTAAAGGAAAAGCGGCCATTTTTCATCAAAACCTCGGCCGATTTTTTCAATAGCTTCCCGGTCTTTGGACCGATTGACTGGAAATTTCCCCCAAACGTGCTCCTGTAGCGGCTGAACGAGACACAGCAGTCCCCGTTGGATTCGGGTGAAATTTGTATTTTTGGTGAATATTTTAGTCAGAGGGACAATCTTTCATGAGGCCTGGCTTAAGGCTGAGGCTAGGGTTAGGGTTAGGGTTAGGGTTAGTGATTGGCTGGACCGATTGACTCGAAATCGATCAGGCATGTCCTCCTCACTGGTGTAAGCAGGGTCGCCAGTTTTGGTTGGATTCCGGTGGAATTTGTATTTTACATGAATATTTTAAAGAAAAGGCCATTTTTCACGAAAAAATACCCCGCCCATTTATTTCAATAGCTTCCAGGTCTTTGGACCGATTGACTGGAAACTTCTCCCAGACGTGCTCCTATACTGGCTGAACGAGACACAGCAGTCCCCGTTGGATTCGGGTGGAATTTGTATTTTTGGTGAATATTTTAGTCAGAGGGACAATCTTTCATGAGGCCTGGCTTAAGGCTGAGGCTAGGGTTAGGGTTCGGGTTAGTGATTGGCTGGACCGATTGACTCGAAATCGATCAGGCATGTCCTCCTCACTGGTGTAAGCAGGGTCGCCAGTTTTGGTTGGATTCCGGTGGAATTTGTATTTTACATGAATATTTTAAAGAAAAGGCCATTTTTCACGAAAAAATACCCCGCCCATTTATTTCAATAGCTTCCAGGTCTTTGGACCGATTGACTCGAAACTTCTCCCAGACGTGCTCCTATACTGGCTGAACGAGACACAGCAGTCCCCGTTGGATTCGGGTGGAATTTGTATTTTTGGTGAATATTTTAGTGAAAGGGGCCATTTTAAATGAGGCTGGCTTAAGGCTGCTGTTAGGGCTAGGGTTAGGGTTAAGGGGCTGGGGTTTCGGACCACGGCCGTCTTTTGACCGATTGACTCGAAATTGATCACGCATGTCCTCCTCACCGGTGGAATGAGGCTGGCCAGTTTTGGTTGGATTCTGGTGGAATTTGTATTTTACATGAATATTTTAAAGGAAAAGCGGCCATTTTTCATCAAAACCTCGGCCGATTTTTTCAATAGCTTCCAGGTCTTTGGACCGATTGACTGGAAATTTCCCCCAAACGTGCTCCTGTAGCGGCTGAACGAGACACAGCAGTCCCCGTTGGATTCGGGTGAAATTTGTATTTTTGGTGAATATTTTAGTCAGAGGGACAATCTTTCATGAGGCCTGGCTTAAGGCTGAGGCTAGGGTTAGGGTTAGGGTTAGGGTTAGTGATTGGCTGGACCGATTGACTCGAAAGCGATCAGGCATGTCCTCCTCACTGGTGTAAGCAGGGTTGCCAGTTTTGGTTGGATTCCGGTGGAATTTGTATTTTACATGAATATTTTAAAGAAAAGGCCATTTTTCACGAAAAAATACCCCGCCCATTTATTTCAATAGCTTCCAGGTCTTTGGACCGATTGACTCGAAACTTCTCCCAGACGTGCTCCTATACTGGCTGAACGAGACACAGCAGTCCCCGTTGGATTCGGGTGGAATTTGTATTTTTGGTGAATATTTTAGTGAAAGGGGCCATTTTAAATGAGGCTGGCTTAAGGCTGCTGTTAGGGCTAGGGTTAGGGTTAAGGGGCTGGGGTTTCGGACCACGGCCGTCTTTTGACCGATTGACTCGGAATTGATCACGCATGTCCTCCTCACCGGTGGAATGAGGCTGGCCAGTTTTGGTTGGATTCTGGTGGAATTTGTATTTTACATGAATATTTTAAAGGAAAAGCGGCCATTTTTCATCAAAACCTCGGCCGATTTTTTCAATATCTTCCAGGTCTTTGGACCGATTGACTGATAATTTCCCCCAAACGTGCTCCTGTAGCGGCTGAACGAGACACAGCAGTCCCCGTTGGATTCGGGTGAAATTTGTATTTTTGGTGAATATTTTAGTCAGAGGGACAATCTTTCATGAGGCCTGGCTTAAGGCTGAGGCTAGGGTTAGGGTTAGGGTTAGGGTTAGTGATTGGCTGGACCGATTGACTCGAAATCGATCAGGCATGTCCTCCTCACTGGTGTAAGCAGGGTCGCCAGTTTTGGTTGGATTCCGGTGGAATTTGTATTTTACATGAATATTTTAAAGAAAAGGCCATTTTTCACGAAAAAATACCCCGCCCATTTATTTCAATAGCTTCCAGGTCTTTGGACCGATTGACTGGAAACTTCTCCCAGACGTGCTCCTATACTGGCTGAACGAGACACAGCAGTCCCCGTTGGATTCGGGTGGAATTTGTATTTTTGGTGAATATTTTAGTCAGAGGGACAATCTTTCATGAGGCCTGGCTTAAGGCTGAGGCTAGGGTTAGGGTTCGGGTTAGTGATTGGCTGGACCGATTGACTCGAAATCGATCAGGCATGTCCTCCTCACTGGTGTAAGCAGGGTCGCCAGTTTTGGTTGGATTCCGGTGGAATTTGTATTTTACATGAATATTTTAAAGAAAAGGCCATTTTTCACGAAAAAATACCCCGCCCATTTATTTCAATAGCTTCCAGGTCTTTGGACCGATTGACTCGAAACTTCTCCCAGACGTGCTCCTATACTGGCTGAACGAGACACAGCAGTCCCCGTTGGATTCGGGTGGAATTTGTATTTTTGGTGAATATTTTAGTGAAAGGGGCCATTTTAAATGAGGCTGGCTTAAGGCTGCTGTTAGGGCTAGGGTTAGGGTTAAGGGGCTGGGGTTTCGGACCACGGCCGTCTTTTGACCGATTGACTCGAAATTGATCACGCATGTCCTCCTCACCGGTGGAATGAGGCTGGCCAGTTTTGGTTGGATTCTGGTGGAATTTGTATTTTACATGAATATTTTAAAGGAAAAGCGGCCATTTTTCATCAAAACCTCGGCCGATTTTTTCAATAGCTTCCAGGTCTTTGGACCGATTGACTGGAAATTTCCCCCAAACGTGCTCCTGTAGCGGCTGAACGAGACACAGCAGTCCCCGTTGGATTCGGGTGAAATTTGTATTTTTGGTGAATATTTTAGTCAGAGGGACAATCTTTCATGAGGCCTGGCTTAAGGCTGAGGCTAGGGTTAGGGTTAGGGTTAGGGTTAGTGATTGGCTGGACCGATTGACTCGAAAGCGATCAGGCATGTCCTCCTCACTGGTGTAAGCAGGGTTGCCAGTTTTGGTTGGATTCCGGTGGAATTTGTATTTTACATGAATATTTTAAAGAAAAGGCCATTTTTCACGAAAAAATACCCCGCCCATTTATTTCAATAGCTTCCAGGTCTTTGGACCGATTGACTCGAAACTTCTCCCAGACGTGCTCCTATACTGGCTGAACGAGACACAGCAGTCCCCGTTGGATTCGGGTGGAATTTGTATTTTTGGTGAATATTTTAGTGAAAGGGGCCATTTTAAATGAGGCTGGCTTAAGGCTGCTGTTAGGGCTAGGGTTAGGGTTAAGGGGCTGGGGTTTCGGACCACGGCCGTCTTTTGACCGATTGACTCGAAATTGATCACGCATGTCCTCCTCACCGGTGGAATGAGGCTGGCCAGTTTTGGTTGGATTCTGGTGGAATTTGTATTTTACATGAATATTTTAAAGGAAAAGCGGCCATTTTTCATCAAAACCTCGGCCGATTTTTTCAATATCTTCCAGGTCTTTGGACCGATTGACTGATAATTTCCCCCAAACGTGCTCCTGTAGCGGCTGAACGAGACACAGCAGTCCCCGTTGGATTCGGGTGAAATTTGTATTTTTGGTGAATATTTTAGTCAGAGGGACAATCTTTCATGAGGCCTGGCTTAAGGCTGAGGCTAGGGTTAGGGTTAGGGTTAGGGTTAGTGATTGGCTGGACCGATTGACTCGAAATCGATCAGGCATGTCCTCCTCACTGGTGTAAGCAGGGTCGCCAGTTTTGGTTGGATTCCGGTGGAATTTGTATTTTACATGAATATTTTAAAGAAAAGGCCATTTTTCACGAAAAAATACCCCGCCCATTTATTCCAATAGCTTCCAGGTCTTTGGACCGATTGACTGGAAACTTCTCCCAGACGTGCTCCTATACTGGCTGAACGAGACACAGCAGTCCCCGTTGGATTCGGGTGGAATTTGTATTTTTGGTGAATATTTTAGTCAGAGGGACAATCTTTCATGAGGCCTGGCTTAAGGCTGAGGCTAGGGTTAGGGTTAGGGTTAGGGTTAGTGATTGGCTGGACCGATTGACTCGAAAGCGATCAGGCATGTCCTCCTCACTGGTGTAAGCAGGGTTGCCAGTTTTGGTTGGATTCCGGTGGAATTTGTATTTTACATGAATATTTTAAAGAAAAGGCCATTTTTCACGAAAAAATACCCCGCCCATTTATTTCAATAGCTTCCAGGTCTTTGGACCGATTGACTCGAAACTTCTCCCAGACGTGCTCCTATACTGGCTGAACGAGACACAGCAGTCCCCGTTGGATTCGGGTGGAATTTGTATTTTTGGTGAATATTTTAGTGAAAGGGGCCATTTTAAATGAGGCTGGCTTAAGGCTGCTGTTAGGGCTAGGGTTAGGGTTAAGGGGCTGGGGTTTCGGACCACGGCCGTCTTTTGACCGATTGACTCGAAATTGATCACGCATGTCCTCCTCACCGGTGGAATGAGGCTGGCCAGTTTTGGTTGGATTCTGGTGGAATTTGTATTTTACATGAATATTTTAAAGGAAAAGCGGCCATTTTTCATCAAAACCTCGGCCGATTTTTTCAATATCTTCCAGGTCTTTGGACCGATTGACTGATAATTTCCCCCAAACGTGCTCCTGTAGCGGCTGAACGAGACACAGCAGTCCCCGTTGGATTCGGGTGAAATTTGTATTTTTGGTGAATATTTTAGTCAGAGGGACAATCTTTCATGAGGCCTGGCTTAAGGCTGAGGCTAGGGTTAGGGTTAGGGTTAGGGTTAGTGATTGGCTGGACCGATTGACTCGAAATCGATCAGGCATGTCCTCCTCACTGGTGTAAGCAGGGTCGCCAGTTTTGGTTGGATTCCGGTGGAATTTGTATTTTACATGAATATTTTAAAGAAAAGGCCATTTTTCACGAAAAAATACCCCGCCCATTTATTCCAATAGCTTCCAGGTCTTTGGACCGATTGACTGGAAACTTCTCCCAGACGTGCTCCTATACTGGCTGAACGAGACACAGCAGTCCCCGTTGGATTCGGGTGGAATTTGTATTTTTGGTGAATATTTTAGTCAGAGGGACAATCTTTCATGAGGCCTGGCTTAAGGCTGAGGCTAGGGTTAGGGTTAGTGATTGGCTTGACCGATTGACTCGAAATCGATCAGGCATGTCCTCCTCACTGGTGTAAGCAGGGTCGCCAGTTTTGGTTGGATTCCGGTGGAATTTGTATTTTACATGAATATTTTAAAGAAAAGGCCATTTTTCACGAAAAAATACCCCGCCCATTTATTTCAATAGCTTCCAGGTCTTTGGACCGATTGACTCGAAACTTCTCCCAGACGTGCTCCTATACTGGCTGAACGAGACACAGCAGTCCCCGTTGGATTCGGGTGGAATTTGTATTTTTGGTGAATATTTTAGTGAAAGGGGCCATTTTAAATGAGGCTGGCTTAAGGCTGCTGTTAGGGCTAGGGTTAGGGTTAAGGGGCTGGGGTTTCGGACCACGGCCGTCTTTTGACCGATTGACTCGAAATTGATCACGCATGTCCTCCTCACCGGTGGAATGAGGCTGGCCAGTTTTGGTTGGATTCTGGTGGAATTTGTATTTTACATGAATATTTTAAAGGAAAAGCGGCCATTTTTCATCAAAACCTCGGCCGATTTTTTCAATAGCTTCCCGGTCTTTGGACCGATTGACTGGAAATTTCCCCCAAACGTGCTCCTGTAGCGGCTGAACGAGACACAGCAGTCCCCGTTGGATTCGGGTGAAATTTGTATTTTTGGTGAATATTTTAGTCAGAGGGACAATCTTTCATGAGGCCTGGCTTAAGGCTGAGGCTAGGGTTAGGGTTAGGGTTAGGGTTAGTGATTGGCTGGACCGATTGACTCGAAATCGATCAGGCATGTCCTCCTCACTGGTGTAAGCAGGGTCGCCAGTTTTGGTTGGATTCCGGTGGAATTTGTATTTTACATGAATATTTTAAAGAAAAGGCCATTTTTCACGAAAAAATACCCCGCCCATTTATTTCAATAGCTTCCAGGTCTTTGGACCGATTGACTGGAAACTTCTCCCAGACGTGCTCCTATACTGGCTGAACGAGACACAGCAGTCCCCGTTGGATTCGGGTGGAATTTGTATTTTTGGTGAATATTTTAGTGAAAGGGGCCATTTTAAATGAGGCTGGCTTAAGGCTGCTGTTAGGGCTAGGGTTAGGGTTAAGGGGCTGGGGTTTCGGACCACGGCCGTCTTTTGACCGATTGACTCGAAATTGATCACGCATGTCCTCCTCACCGGTGGAATGAGGCTGGCCAGTTTTGGTTGGATTCTGGTGGAATTTGTATTTTACATGAATATTTTAAAGGAAAAGCGGCCATTTTTCATCAAAACCTCGGCCGATTTTTTCAATAGCTTCCCGGTCTTTGGACCGATTGACTGGAAATTTCCCCCAAACGTGCTCCTGTAGCGGCTGAACGAGACACAGCAGTCCCCGTTGGATTCGGGTGAAATTTGTATTTTTGGTGAATATTTTAGTCAGAGGGACAATCTTTCATGAGGCCTGGCTTAAGGCTGAGGCTAGGGTTAGGGTTAGGGTTAGGGTTAGTGATTGGCTGGACCGATTGACTCGAAATCGATCAGGCATGTCCTCCTCACTGGTGTAAGCAGGGTCGCCAGTTTTGGTTGGATTCCGGTGGAATTTGTATTTTACATGAATATTTTAAAGAAAAGGCAATTTTTCACGAAAAAATACCCCGCCCATTTATTTCAATAGCTTCCAGGTCTTTGGACCGATTGACTGGAAACTTCTCCCAGACGTGCTCCTATACTGGCTGAACGAGACACAGCAGTCCCCGTTGGATTCGGGTGGAATTTGTATTTTTGGTGAATATTTTAGTGAAAGGGGCCATTTTAAATGAGGCTGGCTTAAGGCTGCTGTTAGGGCTAGGGTTAGGGTTAAGGGGCTGGGGTTTCGGACCACGGCCGTCTTTTGACCGATTGACTCGAAATTGATCACGCATGTCCTCCTCACCGGTGGAATGAGGCTGGCCAGTTTTGGTTGGATTCTGGTGGAATTTGTATTTTACATGAATATTTTAAAGGAAAAGCGGCCATTTTTCATCAAAACCTCGGCCGATTTTTTCAATAGCTTCCCGGTCTTTGGACCGATTGACTGGAAATTTCCCCCAAACGTGCTCCTGTAGCGGCTGAACGAGACACAGCAGTCCCCGTTGGATTCGGGTGAAATTTGTATTTTTGGTGAATATTTTAGTCAGAGGGACAATCTTTCATGAGGCCTGGCTTAAGGCTGAGGCTAGGGTTAGGGTTAGGGTTAGGGTTAGTGATTGGCTGGACCGATTGACTCGAAATCGATCAGGCATGTCCTCCTCACTGGTGTAAGCAGGGTCGCCAGTTTTGGTTGGATTCCGGTGGAATTTGTATTTTACATGAATATTTTAAAGAAAAGGCCATTTTTCACGAAAAAATACCCCGCCCATTTATTTCAATAGCTTCCAGGTCTTTGGACCGATTGACTCCAAACTTCTCCCAGACGTGCTCCTATACTGGCTGAACGAGACACAGCAGTCCCCGTTGGATTCGGGTGGAATTTGTATTTTTGGTGAATATTTTAGTGAAAGGGGCCATTTTAAATGAGGCTGGCTTAAGGCTGCTGTTAGGGCTAGGGTTAGGGTTAAGGGGCTGGGGTTTCGGACCACGGCCGTCTTTTGACCGATTGACTCGAAATTGATCACGCATGTCCTCCTCACCGGTGGAATGAGGCTGGCCAGTTTTGGTTGGATTCTGGTGGAATTTGTATTTTACATGAATATTTTAAAGGAAAAGCGGCCATTTTTCATCAAAACCTCGGCCGATTTTTTCAATAGCTTCCCGGTCTTTGGACCGATTGACTGGAAATTTCCCCCAAACGTGCTCCTGTAGCGGCTGAACGAGACACAGCAGTCCCCGTTGGATTCGGGTGAAATTTGTATTTTTGGTGAATATTTTAGTCAGAGGGACAATCTTTCATGAGGCCTGGCTTAAGGCTGAGGCTAGGGTTAGGGTTAGGGTTAGGGTTAGTGATTGGCTGGACCGATTGACTCGAAATCGATCAGGCATGTCCTCCTCACTGGTGTAAGCAGGGTCGCCAGTTTTGGTTGGATTCCGGTGGAATTTGTATTTTACATGAATATTTTAAAGAAAAGGCCATTTTTCACGAAAAAATACCCCGCCCATTTATTTCAATAGCTTCCAGGTCTTTGGACCGATTGACTGGAAACTTCTCCCAGACGTGCTCCTATACTGGCTGAACGAGACACAGCAGTCCCCGTTGGATTCGGGTGGAATTTGTATTTTTGGTGAATATTTTAGTGAAAGGGGCCATTTTAAATGAGGCTGGCTTAAGGCTGCTGTTAGGGCTAGGGTTAGGGTTAAGGGGCTGGGGTTTCGGACCACGGCCGTCTTTTGACCGATTGACTCGAAATTGATCACGCATGTCCTCCTCACCGGTGGAATGAGGCTGGCCAGTTTTGGTTGGATTCTGGTGGAATTTGTATTTTACATGAATATTTTAAAGGAAAAGCGGCCATTTTTCATCAAAACCTCGGCCGATTTTTTCAATAGCTTCCCGGTCTTTGGACCGATTGACTGGAAATTTCCCCCAAACGTGCTCCTGTAGCGGCTGAACGAGACACAGCAGTCCCCGTTGGATTCGGGTGAAATTTGTATTTTTGGTGAATATTTTAGTCAGAGGGACAATCTTTCATGAGGCCTGGCTTAAGGCTGAGGCTAGGGTTAGGGTTAGGGTTAGGGTTAGTGATTGGCTGGACCGATTGACTCGAAATCGATCAGGCATGTCCTCCTCACTGGTGTAAGCAGGGTCGCCAGTTTTGGTTGGATTCCGGTGGAATTTGTATTTTACATGAATATTTTAAAGAAAAGGCCATTTTTCACGAAAAAATACCCCGCCCATTTATTTCAATAGCTTCCAGGTCTTTGGACCGATTGACTCCAAACTTCTCCCAGACGTGCTCCTATACTGGCTGAACGAGACACAGCAGTCCCCGTTGGATTCGGGTGGAATTTGTATTTTTGGTGAATATTTTAGTGAAAGGGGCCATTTTAAATGAGGCTGGCTTAAGGCTGCTGTTAGGGCTAGGGTTAGGGTTAAGGGGCTGGGGTTTCGGACCACGGCCGTCTTTTGACCGATTGATTCGAAATTGATCACGCATGTCCTCCTCACCGGTGGAATGAGGCTGGCCAGTTTTGGTTGGATTCTGGTGGAATTTGTATTTTACATGAATATTTTAAAGGAAAAGCGGCCATTTTTCATCAAAACCTCGGCCGATTTTTTCAATAGCTTCCAGGTCTTTGGACCGATTGACTGGAAATTTCCCCCAAACGTGCTCCTGTAGCGGCTGAACGAGACACAGCAGTCCCCGTTGGATTCGGGTGAAATTTGTATTTTTGGTGAATATTTTAGTCAGAGGGACAATCTTTCATGAGGCCTGGCTTAAGGCTGAGGCTAGGGTTAGGGTTAGGGTTAGGGTTAGTGATTGGCTGGACCGATTGACTCGAAATCGATCAGGCATGTCCTCCTCACTGGTGTAAGCAGGGTCGCCAGTTTTGGTTGGATTCCGGTGGAATTTGTATTTTACATGAATATTTTAAAGAAAAGGCCATTTTTCACGAAAAAATACCCCGCCCATTTATTCCAATAGCTTCCAGGTCTTTGGACCGATTGACTGGAAACTTCTCCCAGACGTGCTCCTATACTGGCTGAACGAGACACAGCAGTCCCCGTTGGATTCGGGTGGAATTTGTATTTTTGGTGAATATTTTAGTCAGAGGGACAATCTGTCATGAGGCCTGGCTTAAGGCTGAGGCTAGGGTTAGGGTTAGGGTTAGGGTTAGTGATTGGCTGGACCGATTGACTCGAAATCGATCAGGCATGTCCTCCTCACTGGTGTAAGCAGGGTCGCCAGTTTTGGTTGGATTCCGGTGGAATTTGTATTTTACATGAATATTTTAAAGAAAAGGCCATTTTTCACGAAAAAATACCCCGCCCATTTATTTCAATAGCTTCCAGGTCTTTGGACCGATTGACTCGAAACTTCTCCCAGACGTGCTCCTATACTGGCTGAACGAGACACAGCAGTCCCCGTTGGATTCGGGTGGAATTTGTATTTTTGGTGAATATTTTAGTGAAAGGGGCCATTTTAAATGAGGCTGGCTTAAGGCTGCTGTTAGGGCTAGGGTTAGGGTTAAGGGGCTGGGGTTTCGGACCACGGCCGTCTTTTGACCGATTGACTCGAAATTGATCACGCATGTCCTCCTCACCGGTGGAATGAGGCTGGCCAGTTTTGGTTGGATTCTGGTGGAATTTGTATTTTACATGAATATTTTAAAGGAAAAGCGGCCATTTTTCATCAAAACCTCGGCCGATTTTTTCAATAGCTTCCCGGTCTTTGGACCGATTGACTGGAAATTTCCCCCAAACGTGCTCCTGTAGCGGCTGAACGAGACACAGCAGTCCCCGTTGGATTCGGGTGAAATTTGTATTTTTGGTGAATATTTTAGTCAGAGGGACAATCTTTCATGAGGCCTGGCTTAAGGCTGAGGCTAGGGTTAGGGTTAGGGTTAGGGTTAGTGATTGGCTGGACCGATTGACTCGAAATCGATCAGGCATGTCCTCCTCACTGGTGTAAGCAGGGTCGCCAGTTTTGGTTGGATTCCGGTGGAATTTGTATTTTACATGAATATTTTAAAGAAAAGGCCATTTTTCACGAAAAAATACCCCGCCCATTTATTTCAATAGCTTCCAGGTCTTTGGACCGATTGACTCCAAACTTCTCCCAGACGTGCTCCTATACTGGCTGAACGAGACACAGCAGTCCCCGTTGGATTCGGGTGGAATTTGTATTTTTGGTGAATATTTTAGTGAAAGGGGCCATTTTAAATGAGGCTGGCTTAAGGCTGCTGTTAGGGCTAGGGTTAGGGTTAAGGGGCTGGGGTTTCGGACCACGGCCGTCTTTTGACCGATTGACTCGAAATTGATCACGCATGTCCTCCTCACCGGTGGAATGAGGCTGGCCAGTTTTGGTTGGATTCTGGTGGAATTTGTATTTTACATGAATATTTTAAAGGAAAAGCGGCCATTTTTCATCAAAACCTCGGCCGATTTTTTCAATAGCTTCCCGGTCTTTGGACCGATTGACTGGAAATTTCCCCCAAACGTGCTCCTGTAGCGGCTGAACGAGACACAGCAGTCCCCGTTGGATTCGGGTGAAATTTGTATTTTTGGTGAATATTTTAGTCAGAGGGACAATCTTTCATGAGGCCTGGCTTAAGGCTGAGGCTAGGGTTAGGGTTAGGGTTAGGGTTAGTGATTGGCTGGACCGATTGACTCGAAATCGATCAGGCATGTCCTCCTCACTGGTGTAAGCAGGGTCGCCAGTTTTGGTTGGATTCCGGTGGAATTTGTATTTTACATGAATATTTTAAAGAAAAGGCCATTTTTCACGAAAAAATACCCCGCCCATTTATTTCAATAGCTTCCAGGTCTTTGGACCGATTGACTCCAAACTTCTCCCAGACGTGCTCCTATACTGGCTGAACGAGACACAGCAGTCCCCGTTGGATTCGGGTGGAATTTGTATTTTTGGTGAATATTTTAGTGAAAGGGGCCATTTTAAATGAGGCTGGCTTAAGGCTGCTGTTAGGGCTAGGGTTAGGGTTAAGGGGCTGGGGTTTCGGACCACGGCCGTCTTTTGACCGATTGACTCGAAATTGATCACGCATGTCCTCCTCACCGGTGGAATGAGGCTGGCCAGTTTTGGTTGGATTCTGGTGGAATTTGTATTTTACATGAATATTTTAAAGGAAAAGCGGCCATTTTTCATCAAAACCTCGGCCGATTTTTTCAATAGCTTCCCGGTCTTTGGACCGATTGACTGGAAATTTCCCCCAAACGTGCTCCTGTAGCGGCTGAACGAGACACAGCAGTCCCCGTTGGATTCGGGTGAAATTTGTATTTTTGGTGAATATTTTAGTCAGAGGGACAATCTTTCATGAGGCCTGGCTTAAGGCTGAGGCTAGGGTTAGGGTTAGGGTTAGGGTTAGTGATTGGCTGGACCGATTGACTCGAAATCGATCAGGCATGTCCTCCTCACTGGTGTAAGCAGGGTCGCCAGTTTTGGTTGGATTCCGGTGGAATTTGAATTTTACATGAATATTTTAAAGAAAAGGCCATTTTTCACGAAAAAATACCCCGCCCATTTATTTCAATAGCTTCCAGGTCTTTGGACCGATTGACTGGAAACTTCTCCCAGACGTGCTCCTATACTGGCTGAACGAGACACAGCAGTCCCCGTTGGATTCGGGTGGAATTTGTATTTTTGGTGAATATTTTAGTCAGAGGGACAATCTTTCATGAGGCCTGGCTTAAGGCTGAGGCTAGGGTTAGGGTTCGGGTTAGTGATTGGCTGGACCGATTGACTCGAAATCGATCAGGCATGTCCTCCTCACTGGTGTAAGCAGGGTCGCCAGTTTTGGTTGGATTCCGGTGGAATTTGTATTTTACATGAATATTTTAAAGAAAAGGCCATTTTTCACGAAAAAATACCCCGCCCATTTATTTCAATAGCTTCCAGGTCTTTGGACCGATTGACTCGAAACTTCTCCCAGACGTGCTCCTATACTGGCTGAACGAGACACAGCAGTCCCCGTTGGATTCGGGTGGAATTTGTATTTTTGGTGAATATTTTAGTGAAAGGGGCCATTTTAAATGAGGCTGGCTTAAGGCTGCTGTTAGGGCTAGGGTTAGGGTTAAGGGGCTGGGGTTTCGGACCACGGCCGTCTTTTGACCGATTGACTCGAAATTGATCACGCATGTCCTCCTCACCGGTGGAATGAGGCTGGCCAGTTTTGGTTGGATTCTGGTGGAATTTGTATTTTACATGAATATTTTAAAGGAAAAGCGGCCATTTTTCATCAAAACCTCGGCCGATTTTTTCAATAGCTTCCAGGTCTTTGGACCGATTGACTGGAAATTTCCCCCAAACGTGCTCCTGTAGCGGCTGAACGAGACACAGCAGTCCCCGTTGGATTCGGGTGAAATTTGTATTTTTGGTGAATATTTTAGTCAGAGGGACAATCTTTCATGAGGCCTGGCTTAAGGCTGAGGCTAGGGTTAGGGTTAGGGTTAGGGTTAGTGATTGGCTGGACCGATTGACTCGAAAGCGATCAGGCATGTCCTCCTCACTGGTGTAAGCAGGGTTGCCAGTTTTGGTTGGATTCCGGTGGAATTTGTATTTTACATGAATATTTTAAAGAAAAGGCCATTTTTCACGAAAAAATACCCCGCCCATTTATTTCAATAGCTTCCAGGTCTTTGGACCGATTGACTCGAAACTTCTCCCAGACGTGCTCCTATACTGGCTGAACGAGACACAGCAGTCCCCGTTGGATTCGGGTGGAATTTGTATTTTTGGTGAATATTTTAGTGAAAGGGGCCATTTTAAATGAGGCTGGCTTAAGGCTGCTGTTAGGGCTAGGGTTAGGGTTAAGGGGCTGGGGTTTCGGACCACGGCCGTCTTTTGACCGATTGACTCGAAATTGATCACGCATGTCCTCCTCACCGGTGGAATGAGGCTGGCCAGTTTTGGTTGGATTCTGGTGGAATTTGTATTTTACATGAATATTTTAAAGGAAAAGCGGCCATTTTTCATCAAAACCTCGGCCGATTTTTTCAATATCTTCCAGGTCTTTGGACCGATTGACTGATAATTTCCCCCAAACGTGCTCCTGTAGCGGCTGAACGAGACACAGCAGTCCCCGTTGGATTCGGGTGAAATTTGTATTTTTGGTGAATATTTTAGTCAGAGGGACAATCTTTCATGAGGCCTGGCTTAAGGCTGAGGCTAGGGTTAGGGTTAGGGTTAGGGTTAGTGATTGGCTGGACCGATTGACTCGAAATCGATCAGGCATGTCCTCCTCACTGGTGTAAGCAGGGTCGCCAGTTTTGGTTGGATTCCGGTGGAATTTGTATTTTACATGAATATTTTAAAGAAAAGGCCATTTTTCACGAAAAAATACCCCGCCCATTTATTCCAATAGCTTCCAGGTCTTTGGACCGATTGACTGGAAACTTCTCCCAGACGTGCTCCTATACTGGCTGAACGAGACACAGCAGTCCCCGTTGGATTCGGGTGGAATTTGTATTTTTGGTGAATATTTTAGTCAGAGGGACAATCTTTCATGAGGCCTGGCTTAAGGCTGAGGCTAGGGTTAGGGTTAGGGTTAGGGTTAGTGATTGGCTGGACCGATTGACTCGAAATCGATCAGGCATGTCCTCCTCACTGGTGTAAGCAGGGTCGCCAGTTTTGGTTGGATTCCGGTGGAATTTGTATTTTACATGAATATTTTAAAGAAAAGGCCATTTTTCACGAAAAAATACCCCGCCCATTTATTTCAATAGCTTCCAGGTCTTTGGACCGATTGACTCGAAACTTCTCCCAGACGTGCTCCTATACTGGCTGAACGAGACACAGCAGTCCCCGTTGGATTCGGGTGGAATTTGTATTTTTGGTGAATATTTTAGTGAAAGGGGCCATTTTAAATGAGGCTGGCTTAAGGCTGCTGTTAGGGCTAGGGTTAGGGTTAAGGGGCTGGGGTTTCGGACCACGGCCGTCTTTTGACCGATTGACTCGAAATTGATCACGCATGTCCTCCTCACCGGTGGAATGAGGCTGGCCAGTTTTGGTTGGATTCTGGTGGAATTTGTATTTTACATGAATATTTTAAAGGAAAAGCGGCCATTTTTCATCAAAACCTCGGCCGATTTTTTCAATAGCTTCCCGGTCTTTGGACCGATTGACTGGAAATTTCCCCCAAACGTGCTCCTGTAGCGGCTGAACGAGACACAGCAGTCCCCGTTGGATTCGGGTGAAATTTGTATTTTTGGTGAATATTTTAGTCAGAGGGACAATCTTTCATGAGGCCTGGCTTAAGGCTGAGGCTAGGGTTAGGGTTAGGGTTAGGGTTAGTGATTGGCTGGACCGATTGACTCGAAATCGATCAGGCATGTCCTCCTCACTGGTGTAAGCAGGGTCGCCAGTTTTGGTTGGATTCCGGTGGAATTTGTATTTTACATGAATATTTTAAAGAAAAGGCCATTTTTCACGAAAAAATACCCCGCCCATTTATTTCAATAGCTTCCAGGTCTTTGGACCGATTGACTGGAAACTTCTCCCAGACGTGCTCCTATACTGGCTGAACGAGACACAGCAGTCCCCGTTGGATTCGGGTGGAATTTGTATTTTTGGTGAATATTTTAGTGAAAGGGGCCATTTTAAATGAGGCTGGCTTAAGGCTGCTGTTAGGGCTAGGGTTAGGGTTAAGGGGCTGGGGTTTCGGACCACGGCCGTCTTTTGACCGATTGACTCGAAATTGATCACGCATGTCCTCCTCACCGGTGGAATGAGGCTGGCCAGTTTTGGTTGGATTCTGGTGGAATTTGTATTTTACATGAATATTTTAAAGGAAAAGCGGCCATTTTTCATCAAAACCTCGGCCGATTTTTTCAATAGCTTCCCGGTCTTTGGACCGATTGACTGGAAATTTCCCCCAAACGTGCTCCTGTAGCGGCTGAACGAGACACAGCAGTCCCCGTTGGATTCGGGTGAAATTTGTATTTTTGGTGAATATTTTAGTCAGAGGGACAATCTTTCATGAGGCCTGGCTTAAGGCTGAGGCTAGGGTTAGGGTTAGGGTTAGGGTTAGTGATTGGCTGGACCGATTGACTCGAAATCGATCAGGCATGTCCTCCTCACTGGTGTAAGCAGGGTCGCCAGTTTTGGTTGGATTCCGGTGGAATTTGTATTTTACATGAATATTTTAAAGAAAAGGCCATTTTTCACGAAAAAATACCCCGCCCATTTATTTCAATAGCTTCCAGGTCTTTGGACCGATTGACTGGAAACTTCTCCCAGACGTGCTCCTATACTGGCTGAACGAGACACAGCAGTCCCCGTTGGATTCGGGTGGAATTTGTATTTTTGGTGAATATTTTAGTGAAAGGGGCCATTTTAAATGAGGCTGGCTTAAGGCTGCTGTTAGGGCTAGGGTTAGGGTTAAGGGGCTGGGGTTTCGGACCACGGCCGTCTTTTGACCGATTGACTCGAAATTGATCACGCATGTCCTCCTCACCGGTGGAATGAGGCTGGCCAGTTTTGGTTGGATTCTGGTGGAATTTGTATTTTACATGAATATTTTAAAGGAAAAGCGGCCATTTTTCATCAAAACCTCGGCCGATTTTTTCAATAGCTTCCCGGTCTTTGGACCGATTGACTGGAAATTTCCCCCAAACGTGCTCCTGTAGCGGCTGAACGAGACACAGCAGTCCCCGTTGGATTCGGGTGAAATTTGTATTTTTGGTGAATATTTTAGTCAGAGGGACAATCTTTCATGAGGCCTGGCTTAAGGCTGAGGCTAGGGTTAGGGTTAGGGTTAGGGTTAGTGATTGGCTGGACCGATTGACTCGAAATCGATCAGGCATGTCCTCCTCACTGGTGTAAGCAGGGTCGCCAGTTTTGGTTGGATTCCGGTGGAATTTGTATTTTACATGAATATTTTAAAGAAAAGGCCATTTTTCACGAAAAAATACCCCGCCCATTTATTCCAATAGCTTCCAGGTCTTTGGACCGATTGACTGGAAACTTCTCCCAGACGTGCTCCTATACTGGCTGAACGAGACACAGCAGTCCCCGTTGGATTCGGGTGGAATTTGTATTTTTGGTGAATATTTTAGTGAAAGGGGCCATTTTAAATGAGGCTGGCTTAAGGCTGCTGTTAGGGCTAGGGTTAGGGTTAAGGGGCTGGGGTTTCGGACCACGGCCGTCTTTTGACCGATTGACTCGAAATTGATCACGCATGTCCTCCTCACCGGTGGAATGAGGCTGGCCAGTTTTGGTTGGATTCTGGTGGAATTTGTATTTTACATGAATATTTTAAAGGAAAAGCGGCCATTTTTCATCAAAACCTCGGCCGATTTTTTCAATATCTTCCAGGTCTTTGGACCGATTGACTGATAATTTCCCCCAAACGTGCTCCTGTAGCGGCTGAACGAGACACAGCAGTCCCCGTTGGATTCGGGTGAAATTTGTATTTTTGGTGAATATTTTAGTCAGAGGGACAATCTTTCATGAGGCCTGGCTTAAGGCTGAGGCTAGGGTTAGGGTTAGGGTTAGGGTTAGTGATTGGCTGGACCGATTGACTCGAAATCGATCAGGCATGTCCTCCTCACTGGTGTAAGCAGGGTCGCCAGTTTTGGTTGGATTCCGGTGGAATTTGTATTTTACATGAATATTTTAAAGAAAAGGCCATTTTTCACGAAAAAATACCCCGCCCATTTATTCCAATAGCTTCCAGGTCTTTGGACCGATTGACTGGAAACTTCTCCCAGACGTGCTCCTATACTGGCTGAACGAGACACAGCAGTCCCCGTTGGATTCGGGTGGAATTTGTATTTTTGGTGAATATTTTAGTCAGAGGGACAATCTTTCATGAGGCCTGGCTTAAGGCTGAGGCTAGGGTTAGGGTTAGGGTTAGGGTTAGTGATTGGCTGGACCGATTGACTCGAAATCGATCAGGCATGTCCTCCTCACTGGTGTAAGCAGGGTCGCCAGTTTTGGTTGGATTCCGGTGGAATTTGTATTTTACATGAATATTTTAAAGAAAAGGCCATTTTTCACGAAAAAATACCCCGCCCATTTATTTCAATAGCTTCCAGGTCTTTGGACCGATTGACTCGAAACTTCTCCCAGACGTGCTCCTATACTGGCTGAACGAGACACAGCAGTCCCCGTTGGATTCGGGTGGAATTTGTATTTTTGGTGAATATTTTAGTGAAAGGGGCCATTTTAAATGAGGCTGGCTTAAGGCTGCTGTTAGGGCTAGGGTTAGGGTTAAGGGGCTGGGGTTTCGGACCACGGCCGTCTTTTGACCGATTGACTCGAAATTGATCACGCATGTCCTCCTCACCGGTGGAATGAGGCTGGCCAGTTTTGGTTGGATTCTGGTGGAATTTGTATTTTACATGAATATTTTAAAGGAAAAGCGGCCATTTTTCATCAAAACCTCGGCCGATTTTTTCAATAGCTTCCCGGTCTTTGGACCGATTGACTGGAAATTTCCCCCAAACGTGCTCCTGTAGCGGCTGAACGAGACACAGCAGTCCCCGTTGGATTCGGGTGAAATTTGTATTTTTGGTGAATATTTTAGTCAGAGGGACAATCTTTCATGAGGCCTGGCTTAAGGCTGAGGCTAGGGTTAGGGTTAGGGTTAGGGTTAGTGATTGGCTGGACCGATTGACTCGAAATCGATCAGGCATGTCCTCCTCACTGGTGTAAGCAGGGTCGCCAGTTTTGGTTGGATTCCGGTGGAATTTGTATTTTACATGAATATTTTAAAGAAAAGGCCATTTTTCACGAAAAAATACCCCGCCCATTTATTTCAATAGCTTCCAGGTCTTTGGACCGATTGACTGGAAACTTCTCCCAGACGTGCTCCTATACTGGCTGAACGAGACACAGCAGTCCCCGTTGGATTCGGGTGGAATTTGTATTTTTGGTGAATATTTTAGTGAAAGGGGCCATTTTAAATGAGGCTGGCTTAAGGCTGCTGTTAGGGCTAGGGTTAGGGTTAAGGGGCTGGGGTTTCGGACCACGGCCGTCTTTTGACCGATTGACTCGAAATTGATCACGCATGTCCTCCTCACCGGTGGAATGAGGCTGGCCAGTTTTGGTTGGATTCTGGTGGAATTTGTATTTTACATGAATATTTTAAAGGAAAAGCGGCCATTTTTCATCAAAACCTCGGCCGATTTTTTCAATAGCTTCCCGGTCTTTGGACCGATTGACTGGAAATTTCCCCCAAACGTGCTCCTGTAGCGGCTGAACGAGACACAGCAGTCCCCGTTGGATTCGGGTGAAATTTGTATTTTTGGTGAATATTTTAGTCAGAGGGACAATCTTTCATGAGGCCTGGCTTAAGGCTGAGGCTAGGGTTAGGGTTAGGGTTAGGGTTAGTGATTGGCTGGACCGATTGACTCGAAATCGATCAGGCATGTCCTCCTCACTGGTGTAAGCAGGGTCGCCAGTTTTGGTTGGATTCCGGTGGAATTTGTATTTTACATGAATATTTTAAAGAAAAGGCCATTTTTCACGAAAAAATACCCCGCCCATTTATTTCAATAGCTTCCAGGTCTTTGGACCGATTGACTGGAAACTTCTCCCAGACGTGCTCCTATACTGGCTGAACGAGACACAGCAGTCCCCGTTGGATTCGGGTGGAATTTGTATTTTTGGTGAATATTTTAGTGAAAGGGGCCATTTTAAATGAGGCTGGCTTAAGGCTGCTGTTAGGGCTAGGGTTAGGGTTAAGGGGCTGGGGTTTCGGACCACGGCCGTCTTTTGACCGATTGACTCGAAATTGATCACGCATGTCCTCCTCACCGGTGGAATGAGGCTGGCCAGTTTTGGTTGGATTCTGGTGGAATTTGTATTTTACATGAATATTTTAAAGGAAAAGCGGCCATTTTTCATCAAAACCTCGGCCGATTTTTTCAATAGCTTCCCGGTCTTTGGACCGATTGACTGGAAATTTCCCCCAAACGTGCTCCTGTAGCGGCTGAACGAGACACAGCAGTCCCCGTTGGATTCGGGTGAAATTTGTATTTTTGGTGAATATTTTAGTCAGAGGGACAATCTTTCATGAGGCCTGGCTTAAGGCTGAGGCTAGGGTTAGGGTTAGGGTTAGGGTTAGTGATTGGCTGGACCGATTGACTCGAAATCGATCAGGCATGTCCTCCTCACTGGTGTAAGCAGGGTCGCCAGTTTTGGTTGGATTCCGGTGGAATTTGTATTTTACATGAATATTTTAAAGAAAAGGCCATTTTTCACGAAAAAATACCCCGCCCATTTATTTCAATAGCTTCCAGGTCTTTGGACCGATTGACTCCAAACTTCTCCCAGACGTGCTCCTATACTGGCTGAACGAGACACAGCAGTCCCCGTTGGATTCGGGTGGAATTTGTATTTTTGGTGAATATTTTAGTGAAAGGGGCCATTTTAAATGAGGCTGGCTTAAGGCTGCTGTTAGGGCTAGGGTTAGGGTTAAGGGGCTGGGGTTTCGGACCACGGCCGTCTTTTGACCGATTGACTCGAAATTGATCACGCATGTCCTCCTCACCGGTGGAATGAGGCTGGCCAGTTTTGGTTGGATTCTGGTGGAATTTGTATTTTACATGAATATTTTAAAGGAAAAGCGGCCATTTTTCATCAAAACCTCGGCCGATTTTTTCAATAGCTTCCAGGTCTTTGGACCGATTGACTGGAAATTTCCCCCAAACGTGCTCCTGTAGCGGCTGAACGAGACACAGCAGTCCCCGTTGGATTCGGGTGAAATTTGTATTTTTGGTGAATATTTTAGTCAGAGGGACAATCTTTCATGAGGCCTGGCTTAAGGCTGAGGCTAGGGTTAGGGTTAGGGTTAGGGTTAGTGATTGGCTGGACCGATTGACTCGAAATCGATCAGGCATGTCCTCCTCACTGGTGTAAGCAGGGTCGCCAGTTTTGGTTGGATTCCGGTGGAATTTGTATTTTACATGAATATTTTAAAGAAAAGGCCATTTTTCACGAAAAAATACCCCGCCCATTTATTCCAATAGCTTCCAGGTCTTTGGACCGATTGACTGGAAACTTCTCCCAGACGTGCTCCTATACTGGCTGAACGAGACACAGCAGTCCCCGTTGGATTCGGGTGGAATTTGTATTTTTGGTGAATATTTTAGTCAGAGGGACAATCTGTCATGAGGCCTGGCTTAAGGCTGAGGCTAGGGTTAGGGTTAGGGTTAGGGTTAGTGATTGGCTGGACCGATTGACTCGAAATCGATCAGGCATGTCCTCCTCACTGGTGTAAGCAGGGTCGCCAGTTTTGGTTGGATTCCGGTGGAATTTGTATTTTACATGAATATTTTAAAGAAAAGGCCATTTTTCACGAAAAAATACCCCGCCCATTTATTTCAATAGCTTCCAGGTCTTTGGACCGATTGACTGGAAACTTCTCCCAGACGTGCTCCTATACTGGCTGAACGAGACACAGCAGTCCCCGTTGGATTCGGGTGGAATTTGTATTTTTGGTGAATATTTTAGTGAAAGGGGCCATTTTAAATGAGGCTGGCTTAAGGCTGCTGTTAGGGCTAGGGTTAGGGTTAAGGGGCTGGGGTTTCGGACCACGGCCGTCTTTTGACCGATTGACTCGAAATTGATCACGCATGTCCTCCTCACCGGTGGAATGAGGCTGGCCAGTTTTGGTTGGATTCTGGTGGAATTTGTATTTTACATGAATATTTTAAAGGAAAAGCGGCCATTTTTCATCAAAACCTCGGCCGATTTTTTCAATAGCTTCCCGGTCTTTGGACCGATTGACTGGAAATTTCCCCCAAACGTGCTCCTGTAGCGGCTGAACGAGACACAGCAGTCCCCGTTGGATTCGGGTGAAATTTGTATTTTTGGTGAATATTTTAGTCAGAGGGACAATCTTTCATGAGGCCTGGCTTAAGGCTGAGGCTAGGGTTAGGGTTAGGGTTAGGGTTAGTGATTGGCTGGACCGATTGACTCGAAATCGATCAGGCATGTCCTCCTCACTGGTGTAAGCAGGGTCGCCAGTTTTGGTTGGATTCCGGTGGAATTTGTATTTTACATGAATATTTTAAAGAAAAGGCCATTTTTCACGAAAAAATACCCCGCCCATTTATTTCAATAGCTTCCAGGTCTTTGGACCGATTGACTCCAAACTTCTCCCAGACGTGCTCCTATACTGGCTGAACGAGACACAGCAGTCCCCGTTGGATTCGGGTGGAATTTGTATTTTTGGTGAATATTTTAGTGAAAGGGGCCATTTTAAATGAGGCTGGCTTAAGGCTGCTGTTAGGGCTAGGGTTAGGGTTAAGGGGCTGGGGTTTCGGACCACGGCCGTCTTTTGACCGATTGACTCGAAATTGATCACGCATGTCCTCCTCACCGGTGGAATGAGGCTGGCCAGTTTTGGTTGGATTCTGGTGGAATTTGTATTTTACATGAATATTTTAAAGGAAAAGCGGCCATTTTTCATCAAAACCTCGGCCGATTTTTTCAATAGCTTCCCGGTCTTTGGACCGATTGACTGGAAATTTCCCCCAAACGTGCTCCTGTAGCGGCTGAACGAGACACAGCAGTCCCCGTTGGATTCGGGTGAAATTTGTATTTTTGGTGAATATTTTAGTCAGAGGGACAATCTTTCATGAGGCCTGGCTTAAGGCTGAGGCTAGGGTTAGGGTTAGGGTTAGGGTTAGTGATTGGCTGGACCGATTGACTCGAAATCGATCAGGCATGTCCTCCTCACTGGTGTAAGCAGGGTCGCCAGTTTTGGTTGGATTCCGGTGGAATTTGTATTTTACATGAATATTTTAAAGAAAAGGCCATTTTTCACGAAAAAATACCCCGCCCATTTATTTCAATAGCTTCCAGGTCTTTGGACCGATTGACTCCAAACTTCTCCCAGACGTGCTCCTATACTGGCTGAACGAGACACAGCAGTCCCCGTTGGATTCGGGTGGAATTTGTATTTTTGGTGAATATTTTAGTGAAAGGGGCCATTTTAAATGAGGCTGGCTTAAGGCTGCTGTTAGGGCTAGGGTTAGGGTTAAGGGGCTGGGGTTTCGGACCACGGCCGTCTTTTGACCGATTGACTCGAAATTGATCACGCATGTCCTCCTCACCGGTGGAATGAGGCTGGCCAGTTTTGGTTGGATTCTGGTGGAATTTGTATTTTACATGAATATTTTAAAGGAAAAGCGGCCATTTTTCATCAAAACCTCGGCCGATTTTTTCAATAGCTTCCCGGTCTTTGGACCGATTGACTGGAAATTTCCCCCAAACGTGCTCCTGTAGCGGCTGAACGAGACACAGCAGTCCCCGTTGGATTCGGGTGAAATTTGTATTTTTGGTGAATATTTTAGTCAGAGGGACAATCTTTCATGAGGCCTGGCTTAAGGCTGAGGCTAGGGTTAGGGTTAGGGTTAGGGTTAGTGATTGGCTGGACCGATTGACTCGAAATCGATCAGGCATGTCCTCCTCACTGGTGTAAGCAGGGTCGCCAGTTTTGGTTGGATTCCGGTGGAATTTGTATTTTACATGAATATTTTAAAGAAAAGGCCATTTTTCACGAAAAAATACCCCGCCCATTTATTTCAATAGCTTCCAGGTCTTTGGACCGATTGACTCGAAACTTCTCCCAGACGTGCTCCTATACTGGCTGAACGAGACACAGCAGTCCCCGTTGGATTCGGGTGGAATTTGTATTTTTGGTGAATATTTTAGTGAAAGGGGCCATTTTAAATGAGGCTGGCTTAAGGCTGCTGTTAGGGCTAGGGTTAGGGTTAAGGGGCTGGGGTTTCGGACCACGGCCGTCTTTTGACCGATTGACTCGAAATTGATCACGCATGTCCTCCTCACCGGTGGAATGAGGCTGGCCAGTTTTGGTTGGATTCTGGTGGAATTTGTATTTTACATGAATATTTTAAAGGAAAAGCGGCCATTTTTCATCAAAACCTCGGCCGATTTTTTCAATAGCTTCCCGGTCTTTGGACCGATTGACTGGAAATTTCCCCCAAACGTGCTCCTGTAGCGGCTGAACGAGACACAGCAGTCCCCGTTGGATTCGGGTGAAATTTGTATTTTTGGTGAATATTTTAGTCAGAGGGACAATCTTTCATGAGGCCTGGCTTAAGGCTGAGGCTAGGGTTAGGGTTAGGGTTAGGGTTAGTGATTGGCTGGACCGATTGACTCGAAATCGATCAGGCATGTCCTCCTCACTGGTGTAAGCAGGGTCGCCAGTTTTGGTTGGATTCCGGTGGAATTTGTATTTTACATGAATATTTTAAAGAAAAGGCCATTTTTCACGAAAAAATACCCCGCCCATTTATTTCAATAGCTTCCAGGTCTTTGGACCGATTGACTGGAAACTTCTCCCAGACGTGCTCCTATACTGGCTGAACGAGACACAGCAGTCCCCGTTGGATTCGGGTGGAATTTGTATTTTTGGTGAATATTTTAGTGAAAGGGGCCATTTTAAATGAGGCTGGCTTAAGGCTGCTGTTAGGGCTAGGGTTAGGGTTAAGGGGCTGGGGTTTCGGACCACGGCCGTCTTTTGACCGATTGACTCGAAATTGATCACGCATGTCCTCCTCACCGGTGGAATGAGGCTGGCCAGTTTTGGTTGGATTCTGGTGGAATTTGTATTTTACATGAATATTTTAAAGGAAAAGCGGCCATTTTTCATCAAAACCTCGGCCGATTTTTTCAATAGCTTCCCGGTCTTTGGACCGATTGACTGGAAATTTCCCCCAAACGTGCTCCTGTAGCGGCTGAACGAGACACAGCAGTCCCCGTTGGATTCGGGTGAAATTTGTATTTTTGGTGAATATTTTAGTCAGAGGGACAATCTTTCATGAGGCCTGGCTTAAGGCTGAGGCTAGGGTTAGGGTTAGGGTTAGGGTTAGTGATTGGCTGGACCGATTGACTCGAAATCGATCAGGCATGTCCTCCTCACTGGTGTAAGCAGGGTCGCCAGTTTTGGTTGGATTCCGGTGGAATTTGTATTTTACATGAATATTTTAAAGAAAAGGCCATTTTTCACGAAAAAATACCCCGCCCATTTATTCCAATAGCTTCCAGGTCTTTGGACCGATTGACTGGAAACTTCTCCCAGACGTGCTCCTATACTGGCTGAACGAGACACAGCAGTCCCCGTTGGATTCGGGTGGAATTTGTATTTTTGGTGAATATTTTAGTCAGAGGGACAATCTGTCATGAGGCCTGGCTTAAGGCTGAGGCTAGGGTTAGGGTTAGGGTTAGGGTTAGTGATTGGCTGGACCGATTGACTCGAAATCGATCAGGCATGTCCTCCTCACTGGTGTAAGCAGGGTCGCCAGTTTTGGTTGGATTCCGGTGGAATTTGTATTTTACATGAATATTTTAAAGAAAAGGCCATTTTTCACGAAAAAATACCCCGCCCATTTATTTCAATAGCTTCCAGGTCTTTGGACCGATTGACTGGAAACTTCTCCCAGACGTGCTCCTATACTGGCTGAACGAGACACAGCAGTCCCCGTTGGATTCGGGTGGAATTTGTATTTTTGGTGAATATTTTAGTGAAAGGGGCCATTTTAAATGAGGCTGGCTTAAGGCTGCTGTTAGGGCTAGGGTTAGGGTTAAGGGGCTGGGGTTTCGGACCACGGCCGTCTTTTGACCGATTGACTCGAAATTGATCACGCATGTCCTCCTCACCGGTGGAATGAGGCTGGCCAGTTTTGGTTGGATTCTGGTGGAATTTGTATTTTACATGAATATTTTAAAGGAAAAGCGGCCATTTTTCATCAAAACCTCGGCCGATTTTTTCAATAGCTTCCCGGTCTTTGGACCGATTGACTGGAAATTTCCCCCAAACGTGCTCCTGTAGCGGCTGAACGAGACACAGCAGTCCCCGTTGGATTCGGGTGAAATTTGTATTTTTGGTGAATATTTTAGTCAGAGGGACAATCTTTCATGAGGCCTGGCTTAAGGCTGAGGCTAGGGTTAGGGTTAGGGTTAGGGTTAGTGATTGGCTGGACCGATTGACTCGAAATCGATCAGGCATGTCCTCCTCACCGGTGTAAGCAGGGTCGCCAGTTTTGGTTGGATTCCGGTGGAATTTGTATTTTACATGAATATTTTAAAGAAAAGGCCATTTTTCACGAAAAAATACCCCGCCCATTTATTTCAATAGCTTCCAGGTCTTTGGACCGATTGACTCCAAACTTCTCCCAGACGTGCTCCTATACTGGCTGAACGAGACACAGCAGTCCCCGTTGGATTCGGGTGGAATTTGTATTTTTGGTGAATATTTTAGTGAAAGGGGCCATTTTAAATGAGGCTGGCTTAAGGCTGCTGTTAGGGCTAGGGTTAGGGTTAAGGGGCTGGGGTTTCGGACCACGGCCGTCTTTTGACCGATTGACTCGAAATTGATCACGCATGTCCTCCTCACCGGTGGAATGAGGCTGGCCAGTTTTGGTTGGATTCTGGTGGAATTTGTATTTTACATGAATATTTTAAAGGAAAAGCGGCCATTTTTCATCAAAACCTCGGCCGATTTTTTCAATAGCTTCCCGGTCTTTGGACCGATTGACTGGAAATTTCCCCCAAACGTGCTCCTGTAGCGGCTGAACGAGACACAGCAGTCCCCGTTGGATTCGGGTGAAATTTGTATTTTTGGTGAATATTTTAGTCAGAGGGACAATCTTTCATGAGGCCTGGCTTAAGGCTGAGGCTAGGGTTAGGGTTAGGGTTAGGGTTAGTGATTGGCTGGACCGATTGACTCGAAATCGATCAGGCATGTCCTCCTCACCGGTGTAAGCAGGGTCGCCAGTTTTGGTTGGATTCCGGTGGAATTTGTATTTTACATGAATATTTTAAAGAAAAGGCCATTTTTCACGAAAAAATACCCCGCCCATTTATTTCAATAGCTTCCAGGTCTTTGGACCGATTGACTGGAAACTTCTCCCAGACGTGCTCCTATACTGGCTGAACGAGACACAGCAGTCCCCGTTGGATTCGGGTGGAATTTGTATTTTTGGTGAATATTTTAGTGAAAGGGGCCATTTTAAATGAGGCTGGCTTAAGGCTGCTGTTAGGGCTAGGGTTAGGGTTAAGGGGCTGGGGTTTCGGACCACGGCCGTCTTTTGACCGATTGACTCGAAATTGATCACGCATGTCCTCCTCACCGGTGGAATGAGGCTGGCCAGTTTTGGTTGGATTCTGGTGGAATTTGTATTTTACATGAATATTTTAAAGGAAAAGCGGCCATTTTTCATCAAAACCTCGGCCGATTTTTTCAATAGCTTCCCGGTCTTTGGACCGATTGACTGGAAATTTCCCCCAAACGTGCTCCTGTAGCGGCTGAACGAGACACAGCAGTCCCCGTTGGATTCGGGTGAAATTTGTATTTTTGGTGAATATTTTAGTCAGAGGGACAATCTTTCATGAGGCCTGGCTTAAGGCTGAGGCTAGGGTTAGGGTTAGGGTTAGGGTTAGTGATTGGCTGGACCGATTGACTCGAAATCGATCAGGCATGTCCTCCTCACTGGTGTAAGCAGGGTCGCCAGTTTTGGTTGGATTCCGGTGGAATTTGTATTTTACATGAATATTTTAAAGAAAAGGCCATTTTTCACGAAAAAATACCCCGCCCATTTATTTCAATAGCTTCCAGGTCTTTGGACCGATTGACTGGAAACTTCTCCCAGACGTGCTCCTATACTGGCTGAACGAGACACAGCAGTCCCCGTTGGATTCGGGTGGAATTTGTATTTTTGGTGAATATTTTAGTGAAAGGGGCCATTTTAAATGAGGCTGGCTTAAGGCTGCTGTTAGGGCTAGGGTTAGGGTTAAGGGGCTGGGGTTTCGGACCACGGCCGTCTTTTGACCGATTGACTCGAAATTGATCACGCATGTCCTCCTCACCGGTGGAATGAGGCTGGCCAGTTTTGGTTGGATTCTGGTGGAATTTGTATTTTACATGAATATTTTAAAGGAAAAGCGGCCATTTTTCATCAAAACCTCGGCCGATTTTTTCAATAGCTTCCCGGTCTTTGGACCGATTGACTGGAAATTTCCCCCAAACGTGCTCCTGTAGCGGCTGAACGAGACACAGCAGTCCCCGTTGGATTCGGGTGAAATTTGTATTTTTGGTGAATATTTTAGTCAGAGGGACAATCTTTCATGAGGCCTGGCTTAAGGCTGAGGCTAGGGTTAGGGTTAGGGTTAGGGTTAGTGATTGGCTGGACCGATTGACTCGAAATCGATCAGGCATGTCCTCCTCACTGGTGTAAGCAGGGTCGCCAGTTTTGGTTGGATTCCGGTGGAATTTGTATTTTACATGAATATTTTAAAGAAAAGGCCATTTTTCACGAAAAAATACCCCGCCCATTTATTTCAATAGCTTCCAGGTCTTTGGACCGATTGACTCGAAACTTCTCCCAGACGTGCTCCTATACTGGCTGAACGAGACACAGCAGTCCCCGTTGGATTCGGGTGGAATTTGTATTTTTGGTGAATATTTTAGTGAAAGGGGCCATTTTAAATGAGGCTGGCTTAAGGCTGCTGTTAGGGCTAGGGTTAGGGTTAAGGGGCTGGGGTTTCGGACCATGGCCGTCTTTTGACCGATTGACTCGAAATTGATCACGCATGTCCTCCTCACCGGTGGAATGAGGCTGGCCAGTTTTGGTTGGATTCTGGTGGAATTTGTATTTTACATGAATATTTTAAAGGAAAAGCGGCCATTTTTCATCAAAACCTCGGCCGATTTTTTCAATAGCTTCCAGGTCTTTGGACCGATTGACTGGAAATTTCCCCCAAACGTGCTCCTGTAGCGGCTGAACGAGACACAGCAGTCCCCGTTGGATTCGGGTGAAATTTGTATTTTTGGTGAATATTTTAGTCAGAGGGACAATCTTTCATGAGGCCTGGCTTAAGGCTGAGGCTAGGGTTAGGGTTAGGGTTAGGGTTAGTGATTGGCTGGACCGATTGACTCGAAATCGATCAGGCATGTCCTCCTCACTGGTGTAAGCAGGGTTGCCAGTTTTGGTTGGATTCCGGTGGAATTTGTATTTTACATGAATATTTTAAAGAAAAGGCCATTTTTCACGAAAAAATACCCCGCCCATTTATTTCAATAGCTTCCAGGTCTTTGGACCGATTGACTGGAAACTTCTCCCAGACGTGCTCCTATACTGGCTGAACGAGACACAGCAGTCCCCGTTGGATTCGGGTGGAATTTGTATTTTTGGTGAATATTTTAGTGAAAGGGGCCATTTTAAATGAGGCTGGCTTAAGGCTGCTGTTAGGGCTAGGGTTAGGGTTAAGGGGCTGGGGTTTCGGACCACGGCCGTCTTTTGACCGATTGACTCGAAATTGATCACGCATGTCCTCCTCACCGGTGGAATGAGGCTGGCCAGTTTTGGTTGGATTCTGGTGGAATTTGTATTTTACATGAATATTTTAAAGGAAAAGCGGCCATTTTTCATCAAAACCTCGGCCGATTTTTTCAATAGCTTCCCGGTCTTTGGACCGATTGACTGGAAATTTCCCCCAAACGTGCTCCTGTAGCGGCTGAACGAGACACAGCAGTCCCCGTTGGATTCGGGTGAAATTTGTATTTTTGGTGAATATTTTAGTCAGAGGGACAATCTTTCATGAGGCCTGGCTTAAGGCTGAGGCTAGGGTTAGGGTTAGGGTTAGGGTTAGTGATTGGCTGGACCGATTGACTCGAAATCGATCAGGCATGTCCTCCTCACCGGTGTAAGCAGGGTCGCCAGTTTTGGTTGGATTCCGGTGGAATTTGTATTTTACATGAATATTTTAAAGAAAAGGCCATTTTTCACGAAAAAATACCCCGCCCATTTATTTCAATAGCTTCCAGGTCTTTGGACCGATTGACTGGAAACTTCTCCCAGACGTGCTCCTATACTGGCTGAACGAGACACAGCAGTCCCCGTTGGATTCGGGTGGAATTTGTATTTTTGGTGAATATTTTAGTCAGAGGGACAATCTTTCATGAGGCCTGGCTTAAGGCTGAGGCTAGGGTTAGGGTTCGGGTTAGTGATTGGCTGGACCGATTGACTCGAAATCGATCAGGCATGTCCTCCTCACTGGTGTAAGCAGGGTCGCCAGTTTTGGTTGGATTCCGGTGGAATTTGTATTTTACATGAATATTTTAAAGAAAAGGCCATTTTTCACGAAAAAATACCCCGCCCATTTATTTCAATAGCTTCCAGGTCTTTGGACCGATTGACTCGAAACTTCTCCCAGACGTGCTCCTATACTGGCTGAACGAGACACAGCAGTCCCCGTTGGATTCGGGTGGAATTTGTATTTTTGGTGAATATTTTAGTGAAAGGGGCCATTTTAAATGAGGCTGGCTTAAGGCTGCTGTTAGGGCTAGGGTTAGGGTTAAGGGGCTGGGGTTTCGGACCACGGCCGTCTTTTGACCGATTGACTCGAAATTGATCACGCATGTCCTCCTCACCGGTGGAATGAGGCTGGCCAGTTTTGGTTGGATTCTGGTGGAATTTGTATTTTACATGAATATTTTAAAGGAAAAGCGGCCATTTTTCATCAAAACCTCGGCCGATTTTTTCAATAGCTTCCCGGTCTTTGGACCGATTGACTGGAAATTTCCCCCAAACGTGCTCCTGTAGCGGCTGAACGAGACACAGCAGTCCCCGTTGGATTCGGGTGAAATTTGTATTTTTGGTGAATATTTTAGTCAGAGGGACAATCTTTCATGAGGCCTGGCTTAAGGCTGAGGCTAGGGTTAGGGTTAGGGTTAGGGTTAGTGATTGGCTGGACCGATTGACTCGAAATCGATCAGGCATGTCCTCCTCACCGGTGTAAGCAGGGTCGCCAGTTTTGGTTGGATTCCGGTGGAATTTGTATTTTACATGAATATTTTAAAGAAAAGGCCATTTTTCACGAAAAAATACCCCGCCCATTTATTTCAATAGCTTCCAGGTCTTTGGACCGATTGACTGGAAACTTCTCCCAGACGTGCTCCTATACTGGCTGAACGAGACACAGCAGTCCCCGTTGGATTCGGGTGGAATTTGTATTTTTGGTGAATATTTTAGTGAAAGGGGCCATTTTAAATGAGGCTGGCTTAAGGCTGCTGTTAGGGCTAGGGTTAGGGTTAAGGGGCTGGGGTTTCGGACCACGGCCGTCTTTTGACCGATTGACTCGAAATTGATCACGCATGTCCTCCTCACCGGTGGAATGAGGCTGGCCAGTTTTGGTTGGATTCTGGTGGAATTTGTATTTTACATGAATATTTTAAAGGAAAAGCGGCCATTTTTCATCAAAACCTCGGCCGATTTTTTCAATAGCTTCCCGGTCTTTGGACCGATTGACTGGAAATTTCCCCCAAACGTGCTCCTGTAGCGGCTGAACGAGACACAGCAGTCCCCGTTGGATTCGGGTGAAATTTGTATTTTTGGTGAATATTTTAGTCAGAGGGACAATCTTTCATGAGGCCTGGCTTAAGGCTGAGGCTAGGGTTAGGGTTAGGGTTAGGGTTAGTGATTGGCTGGACCGATTGACTCGAAATCGATCAGGCATGTCCTCCTCACTGGTGTAAGCAGGGTCGCCAGTTTTGGTTGGATTCCGGTGGAATTTGTATTTTACATGAATATTTTAAAGAAAAGGCCATTTTTCACGAAAAAATACCCCGCCCATTTATTTCAATAGCTTCCAGGTCTTTGGACCGATTGACTCGAAACTTCTCCCAGACGTGCTCCTATACTGGCTGAACGAGACACAGCAGTCCCCGTTGGATTCGGGTGGAATTTGTATTTTTGGTGAATATTTTAGTGAAAGGGGCCATTTTAAATGAGGCTGGCTTAAGGCTGCTGTTAGGGCTAGGGTTAGGGTTAAGGGGCTGGGGTTTCGGACCACGGCCGTCTTTTGACCGATTGACTCGAAATTGATCACGCATGTCCTCCTCACCGGTGGAATGAGGCTGGCCAGTTTTGGTTGGATTCTGGTGGAATTTGTATTTTACATGAATATTTTAAAGGAAAAGCGGCCATTTTTCATCAAAACCTCGGCCGATTTTTTCAATAGCTTCCCGGTCTTTGGACCGATTGACTGGAAATTTCCCCCAAACGTGCTCCTGTAGCGGCTGAACGAGACACAGCAGTCCCCGTTGGATTCGGGTGAAATTTGTATTTTTGGTGAATATTTTAGTCAGAGGGACAATCTTTCATGAGGCCTGGCTTAAGGCTGAGGCTAGGGTTAGGGTTAGGGTTAGGGTTAGTGATTGGCTGGACCGATTGACTCGAAATCGATCAGGCATGTCCTCCTCACTGGTGTAAGCAGGGTCGCCAGTTTTGGTTGGATTCCGGTGGAATTTGTATTTTACATGAATATTTTAAAGAAAAGGCCATTTTTCACGAAAAAATACCCCGCCCATTTATTTCAATAGCTTCCAGGTCTTTGGACCGATTGACTGGAAACTTCTCCCAGACGTGCTCCTATACTGGCTGAACGAGACACAGCAGTCCCCGTTGGATTCGGGTGGAATTTGTATTTTTGGTGAATATTTTAGTGAAAGGGGCCATTTTAAATGAGGCTGGCTTAAGGCTGCTGTTAGGGCTAGGGTTAGGGTTAAGGGGCTGGGGTTTCGGACCACGGCCGTCTTTTGACCGATTGACTCGAAATTGATCACGCATGTCCTCCTCACCGGTGGAATGAGGCTGGCCAGTTTTGGTTGGATTCTGGTGGAATTTGTATTTTACATGAATATTTTAAAGGAAAAGCGGCCATTTTTCATCAAAACCTCGGCCGATTTTTTCAATAGCTTCCCGGTCTTTGGACCGATTGACTGGAAATTTCCCCCAAACGTGCTCCTGTAGCGGCTGAACGAGACACAGCAGTCCCCGTTGGATTCGGGTGAAATTTGTATTTTTGGTGAATATTTTAGTCAGAGGGACAATCTTTCATGAGGCCTGGCTTAAGGCTGAGGCTAGGGTTAGGGTTAGGGTTAGGGTTAGTGATTGGCTGGACCGATTGACTCGAAATCGATCAGGCATGTCCTCCTCACTGGTGTAAGCAGGGTCGCCAGTTTTGGTTGGATTCCGGTGGAATTTGTATTTTACATGAATATTTTAAAGAAAAGGCCATTTTTCACGAAAAAATACCCCGCCCATTTATTTCAATAGCTTCCAGGTCTTTGGACCGATTGACTCGAAACTTCTCCCAGACGTGCTCCTATACTGGCTGAACGAGACACAGCAGTCCCCGTTGGATTCGGGTGGAATTTGTATTTTTGGTGAATATTTTAGTGAAAGGGGCCATTTTAAATGAGGCTGGCTTAAGGCTGCTGTTAGGGCTAGGGTTAGGGTTAAGGGGCTGGGGTTTCGGACCATGGCCGTCTTTTGACCGATTGACTCGAAATTGATCACGCATGTCCTCCTCACCGGTGGAATGAGGCTGGCCAGTTTTGGTTGGATTCTGGTGGAATTTGTATTTTACATGAATATTTTAAAGGAAAAGCGGCCATTTTTCATCAAAACCTCGGCCGATTTTTTCAATAGCTTCCAGGTCTTTGGACCGATTGACTGGAAATTTCCCCCAAACGTGCTCCTGTAGCGGCTGAACGAGACACAGCAGTCCCCGTTGGATTCGGGTGAAATTTGTATTTTTGGTGAATATTTTAGTCAGAGGGACAATCTTTCATGAGGCCTGGCTTAAGGCTGAGGCTAGGGTTAGGGTTAGGGTTAGGGTTAGTGATTGGCTGGACCGATTGACTCGAAATCGATCAGGCATGTCCTCCTCACTGGTGTAAGCAGGGTTGCCAGTTTTGGTTGGATTCCGGTGGAATTTGTATTTTACATGAATATTTTAAAGAAAAGGCCATTTTTCACGAAAAAATACCCCGCCCATTTATTTCAATAGCTTCCAGGTCTTTGGACCGATTGACTCGAAACTTCTCCCAGACGTGCTCCTATACTGGCTGAACGAGACACAGCAGTCCCCGTTGGATTCGGGTGGAATTTGTATTTTTGGTGAATATTTTAGTGAAAGGGGCCATTTTAAATGAGGCTGGCTTAAGGCTGCTGTTAGGGCTAGGGTTAGGGTTAAGGGGCTGGGGTTTCGGACCACGGCCGTCTTTTGACCGATTGACTCGAAATTGATCACGCATGTCCTCCTCACCGGTGGAATGAGGCTGGCCAGTTTTGGTTGGATTCTGGTGGAATTTGTATTTTACATGAATATTTTAAAGGAAAAGCGGCCATTTTTCATCAAAACCTCGGCCGATTTTTTCAATAGCTTCCCGGTCTTTGGACCGATTGACTGGAAATTTCCCCCAAACGTGCTCCTGTAGCGGCTGAACGAGACACAGCAGTCCCCGTTGGATTCGGGTGAAATTTGTATTTTTGGTGAATATTTTAGTCAGAGGGACAATCTTTCATGAGGCCTGGCTTAAGGCTGAGGCTAGGGTTAGGGTTAGGGTTAGGGTTAGTGATTGGCTGGACCGATTGACTCGAAATCGATCAGGCATGTCCTCCTCACCGGTGTAAGCAGGGTCGCCAGTTTTGGTTGGATTCCGGTGGAATTTGTATTTTACATGAATATTTTAAAGAAAAGGCCATTTTTCACGAAAAAATACCCCGCCCATTTATTTCAATAGCTTCCAGGTCTTTGGACCGATTGACTGGAAACTTCTCCCAGACGTGCTCCTATACTGGCTGAACGAGACACAGCAGTCCCCGTTGGATTCGGGTGGAATTTGTATTTTTGGTGAATATTTTAGTCAGAGGGACAATCTTTCATGAGGCCTGGCTTAAGGCTGAGGCTAGGGTTAGGGTTCGGGTTAGTGATTGGCTGGACCGATTGACTCGAAATCGATCAGGCATGTCCTCCTCACTGGTGTAAGCAGGGTCGCCAGTTTTGGTTGGATTCCGGTGGAATTTGTATTTTACATGAATATTTTAAAGAAAAGGCCATTTTTCACGAAAAAATACCCCGCCCATTTATTTCAATAGCTTCCAGGTCTTTGGACCGATTGACTCGAAACTTCTCCCAGACGTGCTCCTATACTGGCTGAACGAGACACAGCAGTCCCCGTTGGATTCGGGTGGAATTTGTATTTTTGGTGAATATTTTAGTGAAAGGGGCCATTTTAAATGAGGCTGGCTTAAGGCTGCTGTTAGGGCTAGGGTTAGGGTTAAGGGGCTGGGGTTTCGGACCACGGCCGTCTTTTGACCGATTGACTCGAAATTGATCACGCATGTCCTCCTCACCGGTGGAATGAGGCTGGCCAGTTTTGGTTGGATTCTGGTGGAATTTGTATTTTACATGAATATTTTAAAGGAAAAGCGGCCATTTTTCATCAAAACCTCGGCCGATTTTTTCAATAGCTTCCCGGTCTTTGGACCGATTGACTGGAAATTTCCCCCAAACGTGCTCCTGTAGCGGCTGAACGAGACACAGCAGTCCCCGTTGGATTCGGGTGAAATTTGTATTTTTGGTGAATATTTTAGTCAGAGGGACAATCTTTCATGAGGCCTGGCTTAAGGCTGAGGCTAGGGTTAGGGTTAGGGTTAGGGTTAGTGATTGGCTGGACCGATTGACTCGAAATCGATCAGGCATGTCCTCCTCACCGGTGTAAGCAGGGTCGCCAGTTTTGGTTGGATTCCGGTGGAATTTGTATTTTACATGAATATTTTAAAGAAAAGGCCATTTTTCACGAAAAAATACCCCGCCCATTTATTTCAATAGCTTCCAGGTCTTTGGACCGATTGACTGGAAACTTCTCCCAGACGTGCTCCTATACTGGCTGAACGAGACACAGCAGTCCCCGTTGGATTCGGGTGGAATTTGTATTTTTGGTGAATATTTTAGTCAGAGGGACAATCTTTCATGAGGCCTGGCTTAAGGCTGAGGCTAGGGTTAGGGTTCGGGTTAGTGATTGGCTGGACCGATTGACTCGAAATCGATCAGGCATGTCCTCCTCACTGGTGTAAGCAGGGTCGCCAGTTTTGGTTGGATTCCGGTGGAATTTGTATTTTACATGAATATTTTAAAGAAAAGGCCATTTTTCACGAAAAAATACCCCGCCCATTTATTTCAATAGCTTCCAGGTCTTTGGACCGATTGACTCGAAACTTCTCCCAGACGTGCTCCTATACTGGCTGAACGAGACACAGCAGTCCCCGTTGGATTCGGGTGGAATTTGTATTTTTGGTGAATATTTTAGTGAAAGGGGCCATTTTAAATGAGGCTGGCTTAAGGCTGCTGTTAGGGCTAGGGTTAGGGTTAAGGGGCTGGGGTTTCGGACCACGGCCGTCTTTTGACCGATTGACTCGAAATTGATCACGCATGTCCTCCTCACCGGTGGAATGAGGCTGGCCAGTTTTGGTTGGATTCTGGTGGAATTTGTATTTTACATGAATATTTTAAAGGAAAAGCGGCCATTTTTCATCAAAACCTCGGCCGATTTTTTCAATAGCTTCCAGGTCTTTGGACCGATTGACTGGAAATTTCCCCCAAACGTGCTCCTGTAGCGGCTGAACGAGACACAGCAGTCCCCGTTGGATTCGGGTGAAATTTGTATTTTTGGTGAATATTTTAGTCAGAGGGACAATCTTTCATGAGGCCTGGCTTAAGGCTGAGGCTAGGGTTAGGGTTAGGGTTAGGGTTAGTGATTGGCTGGACCGATTGACTCGAAATCGATCAGGCATGTCCTCCTCACTGGTGTAAGCAGGGTTGCCAGTTTTGGTTGGATTCCGGTGGAATTTGTATTTTACATGAATATTTTAAAGAAAAGGCCATTTTTCACGAAAAAATACCCCGCCCATTTATTTCAATAGCTTCCAGGTCTTTGGACCGATTGACTCCAAACTTCTCCCAGACGTGCTCCTATACTGGCTGAACGAGACACAGCAGTCCCCGTTGGATTCGGGTGGAATTTGTATTTTTGGTGAATATTTTAGTGAAAGGGGCCATTTTAAATGAGGCTGGCTTAAGGCTGCTGTTAGGGCTAGGGTTAGGGTTAAGGGGCTGGGGTTTCGGACCACGGCCGTCTTTTGACCGATTGACTCGAAATTGATCACGCATGTCCTCCTCACCGGTGGAATGAGGCTGGCCAGTTTTGGTTGGATTCTGGTGGAATTTGTATTTTACATGAATATTTTAAAGGAAAAGCGGCCATTTTTCATCAAAACCTCGGCCGATTTTTTCAATAGCTTCCAGGTCTTTGGACCGATTGACTGGAAATTTCCCCCAAACGTGCTCCTGTAGCGGCTGAACGAGACACAGCAGTCCCCGTTGGATTCGGGTGAAATTTGTATTTTTGGTGAATATTTTAGTCAGAGGGACAATCTTTCATGAGGCCTGGCTTAAGGCTGAGGCTAGGGTTAGGGTTAGGGTTAGGGTTAGTGATTGGCTGGACCGATTGACTCGAAATCGATCAGGCATGTCCTCCTCACTGGTGTAAGCAGGGTTGCCAGTTTTGGTTGGATTCCGGTGGAATTTGTATTTTACATGAATATTTTAAAGAAAAGGCAATTTTTCACGAAAAAATACCCCGCCCATTTATTTCAATAGCTTCCAGGTCTTTGGACCGATTGACTCCAAACTTCTCCCAGACGTGCTCCTATACTGGCTGAACGAGACACAGCAGTCCCCGTTGGATTCGGGTGGAATTTGTATTTTTGGTGAATATTTTAGTCAGAGGGACAATCTTTCATGAGGCCTGGCTTAAGGCTGAGGCTAGGGTTAGGGTTCGGGTTAGTGATTGGCTGGACCGATTGACTCGAAATCGATCAGGCATGTCCTCCTCACTGGTGTAAGCAGGGTCGCCAGTTTTGGTTGGATTCCGGTGGAATTTGTATTTTACATGAATATTTTAAAGGAAAAGGCCATTTTTCACGAAAAAATACCCCGCCCATTTATTTCAATAGCTTCCAGGTCTTTGGACCGATTGACTCGAAACTTCTCCCAGACGTGCTCCTATACTGGCTGAACGAGACACAGCAGTCCCCGTTGGATTCGGGTGGAATTTGTATTTTTGGTGAATATTTTAGTGAAAGGGGCCATTTTAAATGAGGCTGGCTTAAGGCTGCTGTTAGGGCTAGGGTTAGGGTTAAGGGGCTGGGGTTTCGGACCACGGCCGTCTTTTGACCGATTGACTCGAAATTGATCACGCATGTCCTCCTCACCGGTGGAATGAGGCTGGCCAGTTTTGGTTGGATTCTGGTGGAATTTGTATTTTACATGAATATTTTAAAGGAAAAGCGGCCATTTTTCATCAAAACCTCGGCCGATTTTTTCAATAGCTTCCAGGTCTTTGGACCGATTGACTGGAAATTTCCCCCAAACGTGCTCCTGTAGCGGCTGAACGAGACACAGCAGTCCCCGTTGGATTCGGGTGAAATTTGTATTTTTGGTGAATATTTTAGTCAGAGGGACAATCTTTCATGAGGCCTGGCTTAAGGCTGAGGCTAGGGTTAGGGTTAGGGTTAGGGTTAGTGATTGGCTGGACCGATTGACTCGAAATCGATCAGGCATGTCCTCCTCACTGGTGTAAGCAGGGTCGCCAGTTTTGGTTGGATTCCGGTGGAATTTGTATTTTACATGAATATTTTAAAGAAAAGGCCATTTTTCACGAAAAAATACCCCGCCCATTTATTTCAATAGCTTCCAGGTCTTTGGACCGATTGACTGGAAACTTCTCCCAGACGTGCTCCTATACTGGCTGAACGAGACACAGCAGTCCCCGTTGGATTCGGGTGGAATTTGTATTTTTGGTGAATATTTTAGTCAGAGGGACAATCTTTCATGAGGCCTGGCTTAAGGCTGAGGCTAGGGTTAGGGTTCGGGTTAGTGATTGGCTGGACCGATTGACTCGAAATCGATCAGGCATGTCCTCCTCACTGGTGTAAGCAGGGTCGCCAGTTTTGGTTGGATTCCGGTGGAATTTGTATTTTACATGAATATTTTAAAGGAAAAGGCCATTTTTCACGAAAAAATACCCCGCCCATTTATTTCAATAGCTTCCAGGTCTTTGGACCGATTGACTCGAAACTTCTCCCAGACGTGCTCCTATACTGGCTGAACGAGACACAGCAGTCCCCGTTGGATTCGGGTGGAATTTGTATTTTTGGTGAATATTTTAGTGAAAGGGGCCATTTTAAATGAGGCTGGCTTAAGGCTGCTGTTAGGGCTAGGGTTAGGGTTAAGGGGCTGGGGTTTCGGACCACGGCCGTCTTTTGACCGATTGACTCGAAATTGATCACGCATGTCCTCCTCACCGGTGGAATGAGGCTGGCCAGTTTTGGTTGGATTCTGGTGGAATTTGTATTTTACATGAATATTTTAAAGGAAAAGCGGCCATTTTTCATCAAAACCTCGGCCGATTTTTTCAATAGCTTCCCGGTCTTTGGACCGATTGACTGGAAATTTCCCCCAAACGTGCTCCTGTAGCGGCTGAACGAGACACAGCAGTCCCCGTTGGATTCGGGTGAAATTTGTATTTTTGGTGAATATTTTAGTCAGAGGGACAATCTTTCATGAGGCCTGGCTTAAGGCTGAGGCTAGGGTTAGGGTTAGGGTTAGGGTTAGTGATTGGCTGGACCGATTGACTCGAAATCGATCAGGCATGTCCTCCTCACTGGTGTAAGCAGGGTCGCCAGTTTTGGTTGGATTCCGGTGGAATTTGTATTTTACATGAATATTTTAAAGAAAAGGCCATTTTTCACGAAAAAATACCCCGCCCATTTATTTCAATAGCTTCCAGGTCTTTGGACCGATTGACTGGAAACTTCTCCCAGACGTGCTCCTATACTGGCTGAACGAGACACAGCAGTCCCCGTTGGATTCGGGTGGAATTTGTATTTTTGGTGAATATTTTAGTCAGAGGGACAATCTTTCATGAGGCCTGGCTTAAGGCTGAGGCTAGGGTTAGGGTTCGGGTTAGTGATTGGCTGGACCGATTGACTCGAAATCGATCAGGCATGTCCTCCTCACTGGTGTAAGCAGGGTCGCCAGTTTTGGTTGGATTCCGGTGGAATTTGTATTTTACATGAATATTTTAAAGGAAAAGGCCATTTTTCACGAAAAAATACCCCGCCCATTTATTTCAATAGCTTCCAGGTCTTTGGACCGATTGACTCGAAACTTCTCCCAGACGTGCTCCTATACTGGCTGAACGAGACACAGCAGTCCCCGTTGGATTCGGGTGGAATTTGTATTTTTGGTGAATATTTTAGTGAAAGGGGCCATTTTAAATGAGGCTGGCTTAAGGCTGCTGTTAGGGCTAGGGTTAGGGTTAAGGGGCTGGGGTTTCGGACCACGGCCGTCTTTTGACCGATTGACTCGAAATTGATCACGCATGTCCTCCTCACCGGTGGAATGAGGCTGGCCAGTTTTGGTTGGATTCTGGTGGAATTTGTATTTTACATGAATATTTTAAAGGAAAAGCGGCCATTTTTCATCAAAACCTCGGCCGATTTTTTCAATAGCTTCCAGGTCTTTGGACCGATTGACTGGAAATTTCCCCCAAACGTGCTCCTGTAGCGGCTGAACGAGACACAGCAGTCCCCGTTGGATTCGGGTGAAATTTGTATTTTTGGTGAATATTTTAGTCAGAGGGACAATCTTTCATGAGGCCTGGCTTAAGGCTGAGGCTAGGGTTAGGGTTAGGGTTAGGGTTAGTGATTGGCTGGACCGATTGACTCGAAATCGATCAGGCATGTCCTCCTCACTGGTGTAAGCAGGGTCGCCAGTTTTGGTTGGATTCCGGTGGAATTTGTATTTTACATGAATATTTTAAAGAAAAGGCCATTTTTCACGAAAAAATACCCCGCCCATTTATTTCAATAGCTTCCAGGTCTTTGGACCGATTGACTCCAAACTTCTCCCAGACGTGCTCCTATACTGGCTGAACGAGACACAGCAGTCCCCGTTGGATTCGGGTGGAATTTGTATTTTTGGTGAATATTTTAGTGAAAGGGGCCATTTTAAATGAGGCTGGCTTAAGGCTGCTGTTAGGGCTAGGGTTAGGGTTAAGGGGCTGGGGTTTCGGACCACGGCCGTCTTTTGACCGATTGACTCGAAATTGATCACGCATGTCCTCCTCACCGGTGGAATGAGGCTGGCCAGTTTTGGTTGGATTCTGGTGGAATTTGTATTTTACATGAATATTTTAAAGGAAAAGCGGCCATTTTTCATCAAAACCTCGGCCGATTTTTTCAATAGCTTCCCGGTCTTTGGACCGATTGACTGGAAATTTCCCCCAAACGTGCTCCTGTAGCGGCTGAACGAGACACAGCAGTCCCCGTTGGATTCGGGTGAAATTTGTATTTTTGGTGAATATTTTAGTCAGAGGGACAATCTTTCATGAGGCCTGGCTTAAGGCTGAGGCTAGGGTTAGGGTTAGGGTTAGGGTTAGTGATTGGCTGGACCGATTGACTCGAAATCGATCAGGCATGTCCTCCTCACTGGTGTAAGCAGGGTCGCCAGTTTTGGTTGGATTCCGGTGGAATTTGTATTTTACATGAATATTTTAAAGAAAAGGCCATTTTTCACGAAAAAATACCCCGCCCATTTATTTCAATAGCTTCCAGGTCTTTGGACCGATTGACTCGAAACTTCTCCCAGACGTGCTCCTATACTGGCTGAACGAGACACAGCAGTCCCCGTTGGATTCGGGTGGAATTTGTATTTTTGGTGAATATTTTAGTGAAAGGGGCCATTTTAAATGAGGCTGGCTTAAGGCTGCTGTTAGGGCTAGGGTTAGGGTTAAGGGGCTGGGGTTTCGGACCACGGCCGTCTTTTGACCGATTGACTCGAAATTGATCACGCATGTCCTCCTCACCGGTGGAATGAGGCTGGCCAGTTTTGGTTGGATTCTGGTGGAATTTGTATTTTACATGAATATTTTAAAGGAAAAGCGGCCATTTTTCATCAAAACCTCGGCCGATTTTTTCAATAGCTTCCCGGTCTTTGGACCGATTGACTGGAAATTTCCCCCAAACGTGCTCCTGTAGCGGCTGAACGAGACACAGCAGTCCCCGTTGGATTCGGGTGAAATTTGTATTTTTGGTGAATATTTTAGTCAGAGGGACAATCTTTCATGAGGCCTGGCTTAAGGCTGAGGCTAGGGTTAGGGTTAGGGTTAGGGTTAGTGATTGGCTGGACCGATTGACTCGAAATCGATCAGGCATGTCCTCCTCACTGGTGTAAGCAAGGTCGCCAGTTTTGGTTGGATTCCGGTGGAATTTGTATTTTACATGAATATTTTAAAGAAAAGGCCATTTTTCACGAAAAAATACCCCGCCCATTTATTTCAATAGCTTCCAGGTCTTTGGACCGATTGACTCGAAACTTCTCCCAGACGTGCTCCTATACTGGCTGAACGAGACACAGCAGTCCCCGTTGGATTCGGGTGGAATTTGTATTTTTGGTGAATATTTTAGTGAAAGGGGCCATTTTAAATGAGGCTGGCTTAAGGCTGCTGTTAGGGCTAGGGTTAGGGTTAAGGGGCTGGGGTTTCGGACCACGGCCGTCTTTTGACCGATTGACTCGAAATTGATCACGCATGTCCTCCTCACCGGTGGAATGAGGCTGGCCAGTTTTGGTTGGATTCTGGTGGAATTTGTATTTTACATGAATATTTTAAAGGAAAAGCGGCCATTTTTCATCAAAACCTCGGCCGATTTTTTCAATAGCTTCCAGGTCTTTGGACCGATTGACTGGAAATTTCCCCCAAACGTGCTCCTGTAGCGGCTGAACGAGACACAGCAGTCCCCGTTGGATTCGGGTGAAATTTGTATTTTTGGTGAATATTTTAGTCAGAGGGACAATCTTTCATGAGGCCTGGCTTAAGGCTGAGGCTAGGGTTAGGGTTAGGGTTAGGGTTAGTGATTGGCTGGACCGATTGACTCGAAATCGATCAGGCATGTCCTCCTCACTGGTGTAAGCAGGGTCGCCAGTTTTGGTTGGATTCCGGTGGAATTTGTATTTTACATGAATATTTTAAAGAAAAGGCCATTTTTCACGAAAAAATACCCCGCCCATTTATTTCAATAGCTTCCAGGTCTTTGGACCGATTGACTCGAAACTTCTCCCAGACGTGCTCCTATACTGGTTGAACGAGACACAGCAGTCCCCGTTGGATTCGGGTGGAATTTGTATTTTTGGTGAATATTTTAGTGAAAGGGGCCATTTTAAATGAGGCTGGCTTAAGGCTGCTGTTAGGGCTAGGGTTAGGGTTAAGGGGCTGGGGTTTCGGACCACGGCCGTCTTTTGACCGATTGACTCGAAATTGATCACGCATGTCCTCCTCACCGGTGGAATGAGGCTGGCCAGTTTTGGTTGGATTCTGGTGGAATTTGTATTTTACATGAATATTTTAAAGGAAAAGCGGCCATTTTTCATCAAAACCTCGGCCGATTTTTTCAATAGCTTCCAGGTCTTTGGACCGATTGACTGGAAATTTCCCCCAAACGTGCTCCTGTAGCGGCTGAACGAGACACAGCAGTCCCCGTTGGATTCGGGTGAAATTTGTATTTTTGGTGAATATTTTAGTCAGAGGGACAATCTTTCATGAGGCCTGGCTTAAGGCTGAGGCTAGGGTTAGGGTTAGGGTTAGGGTTAGTGATTGGCTGGACCGATTGACTCGAAATCGATCAGGCATGTCCTCCTCACTGGTGTAAGCAGGGTCGCCAGTTTTGGTTGGATTCCGGTGGAATTTGTATTTTACATGAATATTTTAAAGAAAAGGCCATTTTTCACGAAAAAATACCCCGCCCATTTATTTCAATAGCTTCCAGGTCTTTGGACCGATTGACTCCAAACTTCTCCCAGACGTGCTCCTATACTGGCTGAACGAGACACAGCAGTCCCCGTTGGATTCGGGTGGAATTTGTATTTTTGGTGAATATTTTAGTGAAAGGGGCCATTTTAAATGAGGCTGGCTTAAGGCTGCTGTTAGGGCTAGGGTTAGGGTTAAGGGGCTGTGGTTTCGGACCACGGCCGTCTTTTGACCGATTGACTCGAAATTGATCACGCATGTCCTCCTCACCGGTGGAATGAGGCTGGCCAGTTTTGGTTGGATTCTGGTGGAATTTGTATTTTACATGAATATTTTAAAGGAAAAGCGGCCATTTTTCATCAAAACCTCGGCCGATTTTTTCAATAGCTTCCAGGTCTTTGGACCGATTGACTGGAAATTTCCCCCAAACGTGCTCCTGTAGCGGCTGAACGAGACACAGCAGTCCCCGTTGGATTCGGGTGAAATTTGTATTTTTGGTGAATATTTTAGTCAGAGGGACAATCTTTCATGAGGCCTGGCTTAAGGCTGAGGCTAGGGTTAGGGTTAGGGTTAGGGTTAGTGATTGGCTGGACCGATTGACTCGAAATCGATCAGGCATGTCCTCCTCACTGGTGTAAGCAGGGTCGCCAGTTTTGGTTGGATTCCGGTGGAATTTGTATTTTACATGAATATTTTAAAGAAAAGGCCATTTTTCACGAAAAAATACCCCGCCCATTTATTTCAATAGCTTCCAGGTCTTTGGACCGATTGACTCGAAACTTCTCCCAGACGTGCTCCTATACTGGTTGAACGAGACACAGCAGTCCCCGTTGGATTCGGGTGGAATTTGTATTTTTGGTGAATATTTTAGTGAAAGGGGCCATTTTAAATGAGGCTGGCTTAAGGCTGCTGTTAGGGCTAGGGTTAGGGTTAAGGGGCTGGGGTTTCGGACCACGGCCGTCTTTTGACCGATTGACTCGAAATTGATCACGCATGTCCTCCTCACCGGTGGAATGAGGCTGGCCAGTTTTGGTTGGATTCTGGTGGAATTTGTATTTTACATGAATATTTTAAAGGAAAAGCGGCCATTTTTCATCAAAACCTCGGCCGATTTTTTCAATAGCTTCCAGGTCTTTGGACCGATTGACTGGAAATTTCCCCCAAACGTGCTCCTGTAGCGGCTGAACGAGACACAGCAGTCCCCGTTGGATTCGGGTGAAATTTGTATTTTTGGTGAATATTTTAGTCAGAGGGACAATCTTTCATGAGGCCTGGCTTAAGGCTGAGGCTAGGGTTAGGGTTAGGGTTAGGGTTAGTGATTGGCTGGACCGATTGACTCGAAATCGATCAGGCATGTCCTCCTCACTGGTGTAAGCAGGGTCGCCAGTTTTGGTTGGATTCCGGTGGAATTTGTATTTTACATGAATATTTTAAAGAAAAGGCCATTTTTCACGAAAAAATACCCCGCCCATTTATTTCAATAGCTTCCAGGTCTTTGGACCGATTGACTCCAAACTTCTCCCAGACGTGCTCCTATACTGGCTGAACGAGACACAGCAGTCCCCGTTGGATTCGGGTGGAATTTGTATTTTTGGTGAATATTTTAGTGAAAGGGGCCATTTTAAATGAGGCTGGCTTAAGGCTGCTGTTAGGGCTAGGGTTAGGGTTAAGGGGCTGTGGTTTCGGACCACGGCCGTCTTTTGACCGATTGACTCGAAATTGATCACGCATGTCCTCCTCACCGGTGGAATGAGGCTGGCCAGTTTTGGTTGGATTCTGGTGGAATTTGTATTTTACATGAATATTTTAAAGGAAAAGCGGCCATTTTTCATCAAAACCTCGGCCGATTTTTTCAATAGCTTCCAGGTCTTTGGACCGATTGACTGGAAATTTCCCCCAAACGTGCTCCTGTAGCGGCTGAACGAGACACAGCAGTCCCCGTTGGATTCGGGTGAAATTTGTATTTTTGGTGAATATTTTAGTCAGAGGGACAATCTTTCATGAGGCCTGGCTTAAGGCTGAGGCTAGGGTTAGGGTTAGGGTTAGGGTTAGTGATTGGCTGGACCGATTGACTCGAAATCGATCAGGCATGTCCTCCTCACTGGTGTAAGCAGGGTCGCCAGTTTTGGTTGGATTCCGGTGGAATTTGTATTTTACATGAATATTTTAAAGAAAAGGCCATTTTTCACGAAAAAATACCCCGCCCATTTATTTCAATAGCTTCCAGGTCTTTGGACCGATTGACTCCAAACTTCTCCCAGACGTGCTCCTATACTGGCTGAACGAGACACAGCAGTCCCCGTTGGATTCGGGTGGAATTTGTATTTTTGGTGAATATTTTAGTGAAAGGGGCCATTTTAAATGAGGCTGGCTTAAGGCTGCTGTTAGGGCTAGGGTTAGGGTTAAGGGGCTGGGGTTTCGGACCACGGCCGTCTTTTGACCGATTGACTCGAAATTGATCACGCATGTCCTCCTCACCGGTGGAATGAGGCTGGCCAGTTTTGGTTGGATTCTGGTGGAATTTGTATTTTACATGAATATTTTAAAGGAAAAGCGGCCATTTTTCATCAAAACCTCGGCCGATTTTTTCAATAGCTTCCAGGTCTTTGGACCGATTGACTGGAAATTTCCCCCAAACGTGCTCCTGTAGCGGCTGAACGAGACACAGCAGTCCCCGTTGGATTCGGGTGAAATTTGTATTTTTGGTGAATATTTTAGTCAGAGGGACAATCTTTCATGAGGCCTGGCTTAAGGCTGAGGCTAGGGTTAGGGTTAGGGTTAGGGTTAGTGATTGGCTGGACCGATTGACTCGAAATCGATCAGGCATGTCCTCCTCACTGGTGTAAGCAGGGTCGCCAGTTTTGGTTGGATTCCGGTGGAATTTGTATTTTACATGAATATTTTAAAGAAAAGGCCATTTTTCACGAAAAAATACCCCGCCCATTTATTTCAATAGCTTCCAGGTCTTTGGACCGATTGACTCCAAACTTCTCCCAGACGTGCTCCTATACTGGCTGAACGAGACACAGCAGTCCCCGTTGGATTCGGGTGGAATTTGTATTTTTGGTGAATATTTTAGTGAAAGGGGCCATTTTAAATGAGGCTGGCTTAAGGCTGCTGTTAGGGCTAGGGTTAGGGTTAAGGGGCTGGGGTTTCGGACCACGGCCGTCTTTTGACCGATTGACTCGAAATTGATCACGCATGTCCTCCTCACCGGTGGAATGAGGCTGGCCAGTTTTGGTTGGATTCTGGTGGAATTTGTATTTTACATGAATATTTTAAAGGAAAAGCGGCCATTTTTCATCAAAACCTCGGCCGATTTTTTCAATAGCTTCCAGGTCTTTGGACCGATTGACTGGAAATTTCCCCCAAACGTGCTCCTGTAGCGGCTGAACGAGACACAGCAGTCCCCGTTGGATTCGGGTGAAATTTGTATTTTTGGTGAATATTTTAGTCAGAGGGACAATCTTTCATGAGGCCTGGCTTAAGGCTGAGGCTAGGGTTAGGGTTAGGGTTAGGGTTAGTGATTGGCTGGACCGATTGACTCGAAATCGATCAGGCATGTCCTCCTCACTGGTGTAAGCAGGGTCGCCAGTTTTGGTTGGATTCCGGTGGAATTTGTATTTTACATGAATATTTTAAAGAAAAGGCCATTTTTCACGAAAAAATACCCCGCCCATTTATTTCAATAGCTTCCAGGTCTTTGGACCGATTGACTGGAAATTTCCCCCAAACGTGCTCCTGTAGCGGCTGAACGAGACACAGCAGTCCCCGTTGGATTCGGGTGAAATTTGTATTTTTGGTGAATATTTTAGTCAGAGGGACAATCTTTCATGAGGCCTGGCTTAAGGCTGAGGCTAGGGTTAGGGTTAGGGTTAGGGTTAGTGATTGGCTGGACCGATTGACTCGAAATCGATCAGGGATGTCCTCCTCACTGGTGTAAGCAGGGTCGCCAGTTTTGGTTGGATTCCGGTGGAATTTGTATTTTACATGAATATTTTAAAGAAAAGGCCATTTTTCACGAAAAAATACCCCGCCCATTTATTTCAATAGCTTCCAGGTCTTTGGACCGATTGACTCGAAACTTCTCCCAGACGTGCTCCTATACTGGCTGAACGAGACACAGCAGTCCCCGTTGGATTCGGGTGGAATTTGTATTTTTGGTGAATATTTTAGTCAGAGGGACAATCTTTCATGAGGCCTGGCTTAAGGCTGAGGCTAGGGTTAGGGTTAGGGTTAGGGTTAGTGATTGGCTGGACCGATTGACTCGAAATCGATCAGGCATGTCCTCCTCACTGGTGTAAGCAGGGTCGCCAGTTTTGGTTGGATTCCGGTGGAATTTGTATTTTACATGAATATTTTAAAGAAAAGGCCATTTTTCACGAAAAAATACCCCGCCCATTTATTTCAATAGCTTCCAGGTCTTTGGACCGATTGACTCCAAACTTCTCCCAGACGTGCTCCTATACTGGCTGAACGAGACACAGCAGTCCCCGTTGGATTCGGGTGGAATTTGTATTTTTGGTGAATATTTTAGTGAAAGGGGCCATTTTAAATGAGGCTGGCTTAAGGCTGCTGTTAGGGCTAGGGTTAGGGTTAAGGGGCTGGGGTTTCGGACCACGGCCGTCTTTTGACCGATTGACTCGAAATTGATCACGCATGTCCTCCTCACCGGTGGAATGAGGCTGGCCAGTTTTGGTTGGATTCTGGTGGAATTTGTATTTTACATGAATATTTTAAAGGAAAAGCGGCCATTTTTCATCAAAACCTCGGCCGATTTTTTCAATAGCTTCCAGGTCTTTGGACCGATTGACTGGAAATTTCCCCCAAACGTGCTCCTGTAGCGGCTGAACGAGACACAGCAGTCCCCGTTGGATTCGGGTGAAATTTGTATTTTTGGTGAATATTTTAGTCAGAGGGACAATCTTTCATGAGGCCTGGCTTAAGGCTGAGGCTAGGGTTAGGGTTAGGGTTAGGGTTAGTGATTGGCTGGACCGATTGACTCGAAATCGATCAGGCATGTCCTCCTCACTGGTGTAAGCAGGGTCGCCAGTTTTGGTTGGATTCCGGTGGAATTTGTATTTTACATGAATATTTTAAAGAAAAGGCCATTTTTCACGAAAAAATACCCCGCCCATTTATTTCAATAGCTTCCAGGTCTTTGGACCGATTGACTGGAAATTTCCCCCAAACGTGCTCCTGTAGCGGCTGAACGAGACACAGCAGTCCCCGTTGGATTCGGGTGAAATTTGTATTTTTGGTGAATATTTTAGTCAGAGGGACAATCTTTCATGAGGCCTGGCTTAAGGCTGAGGCTAGGGTTAGGGTTAGGGTTAGGGTTAGTGATTGGCTGGACCGATTGACTCGAAATCGATCAGGGATGTCCTCCTCACTGGTGTAAGCAGGGTCGCCAGTTTTGGTTGGATTCCGGTGGAATTTGTATTTTACATGAATATTTTAAAGAAAAGGCCATTTTTCACGAAAAAATACCCCGCCCATTTATTTCAATAGCTTCCAGGTCTTTGGACCGATTGACTCGAAACTTCTCCCAGACGTGCTCCTATACTGGCTGAACGAGACACAGCAGTCCCCGTTGGATTCGGGTGGAATTTGTATTTTTGGTGAATATTTTAGTCAGAGGGACAATCTTTCATGAGGCCTGGCTTAAGGCTGAGGCTAGGGTTAGGGTTAGGGTTAGTGATTGGCTGGACCGATTGACTCGAAATCGATCAGGCATGTCCTCCTCACTGGTGTAAGCAGGGTCGCCAGTTTTGGTTGGATTCCGGTGGAATTTGTATTTTACATGAATATTTTAAAGAAAAGGCCATTTTTCACGAAAAAATACCCCGCCCATTTATTTCAATAGCTTCCAGGTCTTTGGACCGATTGACTCCAAACTTCTCCCAGACGTGCTCCTATACTGGCTGAACGAGACACAGCAGTCCCCGTTGGATTCGGGTGGAATTTGTATTTTTGGTGAATATTTTAGTGAAAGGGGCCATTTTAAATGAGGCTGGCTTAAGGCTGCTGTTAGGGCTAGGGTTAGGGTTAAGGGGCTGGGGTTTCGGACCACGGCCGTCTTTTGACCGATTGACTCGAAATTGATCACGCATGTCCTCCTCACCGGTGGAATGAGGCTGGCCAGTTTTGGTTGGATTCTGGTGGAATTTGTATTTTACATGAATATTTTAAAGGAAAAGCGGCCATTTTTCATCAAAACCTCGGCCGATTTTTTCAATAGCTTCCAGGTCTTTGGACCGATTGACTGGAAATTTCCCCCAAACGTGCTCCTGTAGCGGCTGAACGAGACACAGCAGTCCCCGTTGGATTCGGGTGAAATTTGTATTTTTGGTGAATATTTTAGTCAGAGGGACAATCTTTCATGAGGCCTGGCTTAAGGCTGAGGCTAGGGTTAGGGTTAGGGTTAGGGTTAGTGATTGGCTGGACCGATTGACTCGAAATCGATCAGGGATGTCCTCCTCACTGGTGTAAGCAGGGTCGCCAGTTTTGGTTGGATTCCGGTGGAATTTGTATTTTACATGAATATTTTAAAGAAAAGGCCATTTTTCACGAAAAAATACCCCGCCCATTTATTTCAATAGCTTCCAGGTCTTTGGACCGATTGACTCGAAACTTCTCCCAGACGTGCTCCTATACTGGCTGAACGAGACACAGCAGTCCCCGTTGGATTCGGGTGGAATTTGTATTTTTGGTGAATATTTTAGTCAGAGGGACAATCTTTCATGAGGCCTGGCTTAAGGCTGAGGCTAGGGTTAGGGTTAGGGTTAGGGTTAGTGATTGGCTGGACCGATTGACTCGAAATCGATCAGGCATGTCCTCCTCACTGGTGTAAGCAGGGTCGCCAGTTTTGGTTGGATTCCGGTGGAATTTGTATTTTACATGAATATTTTAAAGAAAAGGCCATTTTTCACGAAAAAATACCCCGCCCATTTATTTCAATAGCTTCCAGGTCTTTGGACCGATTGACTCCAAACTTCTCCCAGACGTGCTCCTATACTGGCTGAACGAGACACAGCAGTCCCCGTTGGATTCGGGTGGAATTTGTATTTTTGGTGAATATTTTAGTGAAAGGGGCCATTTTAAATGAGGCTGGCTTAAGGCTGCTGTTAGGGCTAGGGTTAGGGTTAAGGGGCTGGGGTTTCGGACCACGGCCGTCTTTTGACCGATTGACTCGAAATTGATCACGCATGTCCTCCTCACCGGTGGAATGAGGCTGGCCAGTTTTGGTTGGATTCTGGTGGAATTTGTATTTTACATGAATATTTTAAAGGAAAAGCGGCCATTTTTCATCAAAACCTCGGCCGATTTTTTCAATAGCTTCCAGGTCTTTGGACCGATTGACTGGAAATTTCCCCCAAACGTGCTCCTGTAGCGGCTGAACGAGACACAGCAGTCCCCGTTGGATTCGGGTGAAATTTGTATTTTTGGTGAATATTTTAGTCAGAGGGACAATCTTTCATGAGGCCTGGCTTAAGGCTGAGGCTAGGGTTAGGGTTAGGGTTAGGGTTAGTGATTGGCTGGACCGATTGACTCGAAATCGATCAGGCATGTCCTCCTCACTGGTGTAAGCAGGGTCGCCAGTTTTGGTTGGATTCCGGTGGAATTTGTATTTTACATGAATATTTTAAAGAAAAGGCCATTTTTCACGAAAAAATACCCCGCCCATTTATTTCAATAGCTTCCAGGTCTTTGGACCGATTGACTGGAAATTTCCCCCAAACGTGCTCCTGTAGCGGCTGAACGAGACACAGCAGTCCCCGTTGGATTCGGGTGAAATTTGTATTTTTGGTGAATATTTTAGTCAGAGGGACAATCTTTCATGAGGCCTGGCTTAAGGCTGAGGCTAGGGTTAGGGTTAGGGTTAGGGTTAGTGATTGGCTGGACCGATTGACTCGAAATCGATCAGGGATGTCCTCCTCACTGGTGTAAGCAGGGTCGCCAGTTTTGGTTGGATTCCGGTGGAATTTGTATTTTACATGAATATTTTAAAGAAAAGGCCATTTTTCACGAAAAAATACCCCGCCCATTTATTTCAATAGCTTCCAGGTCTTTGGACCGATTGACTCGAAACTTCTCCCAGACGTGCTCCTATACTGGCTGAACGAGACACAGCAGTCCCCGTTGGATTCGGGTGGAATTTGTATTTTTGGTGAATATTTTAGTCAGAGGGACAATCTTTCATGAGGCCTGGCTTAAGGCTGAGGCTAGGGTTAGGGTTAGGGTTAGGGTTAGTGATTGGCTGGACCGATTGACTCGAAATCGATCAGGCATGTCCTCCTCACTGGTGTAAGCAGGGTCGCCAGTTTTGGTTGGATTCCGGTGGAATTTGTATTTTACATGAATATTTTAAAGAAAAGGCCATTTTTCACGAAAAAATACCCCGCCCATTTATTTCAATAGCTTCCAGGTCTTTGGACCGATTGACTCCAAACTTCTCCCAGACGTGCTCCTATACTGGCTGAACGAGACACAGCAGTCCCCGTTGGATTCGGGTGGAATTTGTATTTTTGGTGAATATTTTAGTGAAAGGGGCCATTTTAAATGAGGCTGGCTTAAGGCTGCTGTTAGGGCTAGGGTTAGGGTTAAGGGGCTGGGGTTTCGGACCACGGCCGTCTTTTGACCGATTGACTCGAAATTGATCACGCATGTCCTCCTCACCGGTGGAATGAGGCTGGCCAGTTTTGGTTGGATTCTGGTGGAATTTGTATTTTACATGAATATTTTAAAGGAAAAGCGGCCATTTTTCATCAAAACCTCGGCCGATTTTTTCAATAGCTTCCAGGTCTTTGGACCGATTGACTGGAAATTTCCCCCAAACGTGCTCCTGTAGCGGCTGAACGAGACACAGCAGTCCCCGTTGGATTCGGGTGAAATTTGTATTTTTGGTGAATATTTTAGTCAGAGGGACAATCTTTCATGAGGCCTGGCTTAAGGCTGAGGCTAGGGTTAGGGTTAGGGTTAGGGTTAGTGATTGGCTGGACCGATTGACTCGAAATCGATCAGGGATGTCCTCCTCACTGGTGTAAGCAGGGTCGCCAGTTTTGGTTGGATTCCGGTGGAATTTGTATTTTACATGAATATTTTAAAGAAAAGGCCATTTTTCACGAAAAAATACCCCGCCCATTTATTTCAATAGCTTCCAGGTCTTTGGACCGATTGACTCGAAACTTCTCCCAGACGTGCTCCTATACTGGCTGAACGAGACACAGCAGTCCCCGTTGGATTCGGGTGGAATTTGTATTTTTGGTGAATATTTTAGTCAGAGGGACAATCTTTCATGAGGCCTGGCTTAAGGCTGAGGCTAGGGTTAGGGTTAGGGTTAGGGTTAGTGATTGGCTGGACCGATTGACTCGAAATCGATCAGGCATGTCCTCCTCACTGGTGTAAGCAGGGTCGCCAGTTTTGGTTGGATTCCGGTGGAATTTGTATTTTACATGAATATTTTAAAGAAAAGGCCATTTTTCACGAAAAAATACCCCGCCCATTTATTTCAATAGCTTCCAGGTCTTTGGACCGATTGACTCCAAACTTCTCCCAGACGTGCTCCTATACTGGCTGAACGAGACACAGCAGTCCCCGTTGGATTCGGGTGGAATTTGTATTTTTGGTGAATATTTTAGTGAAAGGGGCCATTTTAAATGAGGCTGGCTTAAGGCTGCTGTTAGGGCTAGGGTTAGGGTTAAGGGGCTGGGGTTTCGGACCACGGCCGTCTTTTGACCGATTGACTCGAAATTGATCACGCATGTCCTCCTCACCGGTGGAATGAGGCTGGCCAGTTTTGGTTGGATTCTGGTGGAATTTGTATTTTACATGAATATTTTAAAGGAAAAGCGGCCATTTTTCATCAAAACCTCGGCCGATTTTTTCAATAGCTTCCAGGTCTTTGGACCGATTGACTGGAAATTTCCCCCAAACGTGCTCCTGTAGCGGCTGAACGAGACACAGCAGTCCCCGTTGGATTCGGGTGAAATTTGTATTTTTGGTGAATATTTTAGTCAGAGGGACAATCTTTCATGAGGCCTGGCTTAAGGCTGAGGCTAGGGTTAGGGTTAGGGTTAGGGTTAGTGATTGGCTGGACCGATTGACTCGAAATCGATCAGGCATGTCCTCCTCACTGGTGTAAGCAGGGTCGCCAGTTTTGGTTGGATTCCGGTGGAATTTGTATTTTACATGAATATTTTAAAGAAAAGGCCATTTTTCACGAAAAAATACCCCGCCCATTTATTTCAATAGCTTCCAGGTCTTTGGACCGATTGACTCCAAACTTCTCCCAGACGTGCTCCTATACTGGCTGAACGAGACACAGCAGTCCCCGTTGGATTCGGGTGGAATTTGTATTTTTGGTGAATATTTTAGTGAAAGGGGCCATTTTAAATGAGGCTGGCTTAAGGCTGCTGTTAGGGCTAGGGTTAGGGTTAAGGGGCTGGGGTTTCGGACCACGGCCGTCTTTTGACCGATTGACTCGAAATTGATCACGCATGTCCTCCTCACCGGTGGAATGAGGCTGGCCAGTTTTGGTTGGATTCTGGTGGAATTTGTATTTTACATGAATATTTTAAAGGAAAAGCGGCCATTTTTCATCAAAACCTCGGCCGATTTTTTCAATAGCTTCCAGGTCTTTGGACCGATTGACTGGAAATTTCCCCCAAACGTGCTCCTGTAGCGGCTGAACGAGACACAGCAGTCCCCGTTGGATTCGGGTGAAATTTGTATTTTTGGTGAATATTTTAGTCAGAGGGACAATCTTTCATGAGGCCTGGCTTAAGGCTGAGGCTAGGGTTAGGGTTAGGGTTAGGGTTAGTGATTGGCTGGACCGATTGACTCGAAATCGATCAGGCATGTCCTCCTCACTGGTGTAAGCAGGGTCGCCAGTTTTGGTTGGATTCCGGTGGAATTTGTATTTTACATGAATATTTTAAAGAAAAGGCCATTTTTCACGAAAAAATACCCCGCCCATTTATTTCAATAGCTTCCAGGTCTTTGGACCGATTGACTCCAAACTTCTCCCAGACGTGCTCCTATACTGGCTGAACGAGACACAGCAGTCCCCGTTGGATTCGGGTGGAATTTGTATTTTTGGTGAATATTTTAGTCAGAGGGACAATCTTTCATGAGGCCTGGCTTAAGGCTGAGGCTAGGGTTAGGGTTAGGGTTAGTGATTGGCTGGACCGATTGACTCGAAATCGATCAGGCATGTCCTCCTCACTGGTGTAAGCAGGGTCGCCAGTTTTGGTTGGATTCCGGTGGAATTTGTATTTTACATGAATATTTTAAAGAAAAGGCCATTTTTCACGAAAAAATACCCCGCCCATTTATTTCAATAGCTTCCAGGTCTTTGGACCGATTGACTGGAAACTTCTCCCAGACGTGCTCCTGTACTGGCTGAACGAGACACAGCAGTCCCCGTTGGATTCGGGTGGAATTTGTATTTTTGGTGAATATTTTAGTCAGAGGGACAATCTTTCATGAGGCCTGGCTTAAGGCTGAGGCTAGGGTTAGGGTTAGGGTTAGGGTTAGTGATTGGCTGGACCGATTGACTCGAAATCGATCAGGCATGTCCTCCTCACTGGTGTAAGCAGGGTCGCCAGTTTTGGTTGGATTCCGGTGGAATTTGTATTTTACATGAATATTTTAAAGAAAAGGCCATTTTTCACGAAAAAATACCCCGCCCATTTATTTCAATAGCTTCCTGGTCTTTGGACCGATTGACTCCAAACTTCTCCCAGACGTGCTCCTATACTGGCTGAACGAGACACAGCAGTCCCCGTTGGATTCGGGTGGAATTTGTATTTTTGGTGAATATTTTAGTGAAAGGGGCCATTTTAAATGAGGCTGGCTTAAGGCTGCTGTTAGGGCTAGGGTTAGGGTTAAGGGGCTGGGGTTTCGGACCACGGCCGTCTTTTGACCGATTGACTCGAAATTGATCACGCATGTCCTCCTCACCGGTGGAATGAGGCTGGCCAGTTTTGGTTGGATTCTGGTGGAATTTGTATTTTACATGAATATTTTAAAGGAAAAGCGGCCATTTTTCATCAAAACCTCGGCCGATTTTTTCAATAGCTTCCAGGTCTTTGGACCGATTGACTGGAAATTTCCCCCAAACGTGCTCCTGTAGCGGCTGAACGAGACACAGCAGTCCCCGTTGGATTCGGGTGAAATTTGTATTTTTGGTGAATATTTTAGTCAGAGGGACAATCTTTCATGAGGCCTGGCTTAAGGCTGAGGCTAGGGTTAGGGTTAGGGTTAGGGTTAGTGATTGGCTGGACCGATTGACTCGAAATCGATCAGGGATGTCCTCCTCACTGGTGTAAGCAGGGTCGCCAGTTTTGGTTGGATTCCGGTGGAATTTGTATTTTACATGAATATTTTAAAGAAAAGGCCATTTTTCACGAAAAAATACCCCGCCCATTTATTTCAATAGCTTCCAGGTCTTTGGACCGATTGACTCGAAACTTCTCCCAGACGTGCTCCTATACTGGCTGAACGAGACACAGCAGTCCCCGTTGGATTCGGGTGGAATTTGTACTTTTGGTGAATATTTTAGTCAGAGAGACAATCTTTCATGAGGCCTGGCTTAAGGCTGAGGCTAGGGTTAGGGTTAGGGTTAGGGTTAGTGATTGGCTGGACCGATTGACTCGAAATCGATCAGGCATGTCCTCCTCACTGGTGTAAGCAGGGTCGCCAGTTTTGGTTGGATTCCGGTGGAATTTGTATTTTACATGAATATTTTAAAGAAAAGGCCATTTTTCACGAAAAAATACCCCGCCCATTTATTTCAATAGCTTCCAGGTCTTTGGACCGATTGACTCCAAACTTCTCCCAGACGTGCTCCTATACTGGCTGAACGAGACACAGCAGTCCCCGTTGGATTCGGGTGGAATTTGTATTTTTGGTGAATATTTTAGTGAAAGGGGCCATTTTAAATGAGGCTGGCTTAAGGCTGCTGTTAGGGCTAGGGTTAGGGTTAAGGGGCTGGGGTTTCGGACCACGGCCGTCTTTTGACCGATTGACTCGAAATTGATCACGCATGTCCTCCTCACCGGTGGAATGAGGCTGGCCAGTTTTGGTTGGATTCTGGTGGAATTTGTATTTTACATGAATATTTTAAAGGAAAAGCGGCCATTTTTCATCAAAACCTCGGCCGATTTTTTCAATAGCTTCCAGGTCTTTGGACCGATTGACTGGAAATTTCCCCCAAACGTGCTCCTGTAGCGGCTGAACGAGACACAGCAGTCCCCGTTGGATTCGGGTGAAATTTGTATTTTTGGTGAATATTTTAGTCAGAGGGACAATCTTTCATGAGGCCTGGCTTAAGGCTGAGGCTAGGGTTAGGGTTAGGGTTAGGGTTAGTGATTGGCTGGACCGATTGACTCGAAATCGATCAGGCATGTCCTCCTCACTGGTGTAAGCAGGGTCGCCAGTTTTGGTTGGATTCCGGTGGAATTTGTATTTTACATGAATATTTTAACGAAAAGGCCATTTTTCACGAAAAAATACCCCGCCCATTTATTTCAATAGCTTCCAGGTCTTTGGACCGATTGACTCCAAACTTCTCCCAGACGTGCTCCTATACTGGCTGAACGAGACACAGCAGTCCCCGTTGGATTCTGGTGGAATTTGTATTTTTGGTGAATATTTTAGTGAAAGGGGCCATTTTAAATGAGGCTGGCTTAAGGCTGCTGTTAGGGCTAGGGTTAGGGTTAAGGGGCTGGGGTTTCGGACCACGGCCGTCTTTTGACCGATTGACTCGAAATTGATCACGCATGTCCTCCTCACCGGTGGAATGAGGCTGGCCAGTTTTGGTTGGATTCTGGTGGAATTTGTATTTTACATGAATATTTTAAAGGAAAAGCGGCCATTTTTCATCAAAACCTCGGCCGATTTTTTCAATAGCTTCCAGGTCTTTGGACCGATTGACTGGAAATTTCCCCCAAACGTGCTCCTGTAGCGGCTGAACGAGACACAGCAGTCCCCGTTGGATTCGGGTGAAATTTGTATTTTTGGTGAATATTTTAGTCAGAGGGACAATCTTTCATGAGGCCTGGCTTAAGGCTGAGGCTAGGGTTAGGGTTAGGGTTAGGGTTAGTGATTGGCTGGACCGATTGACTCGAAATCGATCAGGGATGTCCTCCTCACTGGTGTAAGCAGGGTCGCCAGTTTTGGTTGGATTCCGGTGGAATTTGTATTTTACATGAATATTTTAAAGAAAAGGCCATTTTTCACGAAAAAATACCCCGCCCATTTATTTCAATAGCTTCCAGGTCTTTGGACCGATTGACTCCAAACTTCTCCCAGACGTGCTCCTATACTGGCTGAACGAGACACAGCAGTCCCCGTTGGATTCGGGTGGAATTTGTATTTTTGGTGAATATTTTAGTCAGAGGGACAATCTTTCATGAGGCCTGGCTTAAGGCTGAGGCTAGGGTTAGGGTTAGGGTTAGGGTTAGTGATTGGCTGGACCGATTGACTCGAAATCGATCAGGCATGTCCTCCTCACTGGTGTAAGCAGGGTCGCCAGTTTTGGTTGGATTCCGGTGGAATTTGTATTTTACATGAATATTTTAAAGAAAAGGCCATTTTTCACGAAAAAATACCCCGCCCATTTATTTCAATAGCTTCCAGGTCTTTGGACCGATTGACTCGAAACTTCTCCCAGACGTGCTCCTATACTGGCTGAACGAGACACAGCAGTCCCCGTTGGATTCGGGTGGAATTTGTATTTTTGGTGAATATTTTAGTGAAAGGGGCCATTTTAAATGAGGCTGGCTTAAGGCTGCTGTTAGGGCTAGGGTTAGGGTTAAGGGGCTGGGGTTTCGGACCACGGCCGTCTTTTGACCGATTGACTCGAAATTGATCACGCATGTCCTCCTCACCGGTGGAATGAGGCTGGCCAGTTTTGGTTGGATTCTGGTGGAATTTGTATTTTACATGAATATTTTAAAGGAAAAGCGGCCATTTTTCATCAAAACCTCGGCCGATTTTTTCAATAGCTTCCAGGTCTTTGGACCGATTGACTGGAAATTTCCCCCAAACGTGCTCCTGTAGCGGCTGAACGAGACACAGCAGTCCCCGTTGGATTCGGGTGAAATTTGTATTTTTGGTGAATATTTTAGTCAGAGGGACAATCTTTCATGAGGCCTGGCTTAAGGCTGAGGCTAGGGTTAGGGTTAGGGTTAGGGTTAGTGATTGGCTGGACCGATTGACTCGAAATCGATCAGGCATGTCCTCCTCACTGGTGTAAGCAGGGTCGCCAGTTTTGGTTGGATTCCGGTGGAATTTGTATTTTACATGAATATTTTAACGAAAAGGCCATTTTTCACGAAAAAATACCCCGCCCATTTATTTCAATAGCTTCCAGGTCTTTGGACCGATTGACTCCAAACTTCTCCCAGACGTGCTCCTATACTGGCTGAACGAGACACAGCAGTCCCCGTTGGATTCTGGTGGAATTTGTATTTTTGGTGAATATTTTAGTGAAAGGGGCCATTTTAAATGAGGCTGGCTTAAGGCTGCTGTTAGGGCTAGGGTTAGGGTTAAGGGGCTGGGGTTTCGGACCACGGCCGTCTTTTGACCGATTGACTCGAAATTGATCACGCATGTCCTCCTCACCGGTGGAATGAGGCTGGCCAGTTTTGGTTGGATTCTGGTGGAATTTGTATTTTACATGAATATTTTAAAGGAAAAGCGGCCATTTTTCATCAAAACCTCGGCCGATTTTTTCAATAGCTTCCAGGTCTTTGGACCGATTGACTGGAAATTTCCCCCAAACGTGCTCCTGTAGCGGCTGAACGAGACACAGCAGTCCCCGTTGGATTCGGGTGAAATTTGTATTTTTGGTGAATATTTTAGTCAGAGGGACAATCTTTCATGAGGCCTGGCTTAAGGCTGAGGCTAGGGTTAGGGTTAGGGTTAGGGTTAGTGATTGGCTGGACCGATTGACTCGAAATCGATCAGGGATGTCCTCCTCACTGGTGTAAGCAGGGTCGCCAGTTTTGGTTGGATTCCGGTGGAATTTGTATTTTACATGAATATTTTAAAGAAAAGGCCATTTTTCACGAAAAAATACCCCGCCCATTTATTTCAATAGCTTCCAGGTCTTTGGACCGATTGACTCCAAACTTCTCCCAGACGTGCTCCTATACTGGCTGAACGAGACACAGCAGTCCCCGTTGGATTCGGGTGGAATTTGTATTTTTGGTGAATATTTTAGTCAGAGGGACAATCTTTCATGAGGCCTGGCTTAAGGCTGAGGCTAGGGTTAGGGTTAGGGTTAGGGTTAGTGATTGGCTGGACCGATTGACTCGAAATCGATCAGGCATGTCCTCCTCACTGGTGTAAGCAGGGTCGCCAGTTTTGGTTGGATTCCGGTGGAATTTGTATTTTACATGAATATTTTAAAGAAAAGGCCATTTTTCACGAAAAAATACCCCGCCCATTTATTTCAATAGCTTCCAGGTCTTTGGACCGATTGACTGGAAACTTCTCCCAGACGTGCTCCTGTACTGGCTGAACGAGACACAGCAGTCCCCGTTGGATTCGGGTGGAATTTGTATTTTTGGTGAATATTTTAGTCAGAGGGACAATCTTTCATGAGGCCTGGCTTAAGGCTGAGGCTAGGGTTAGGGTTAGGGTTAGGGTTAGTGATTGGCTGGACCGATTGACTCGAAATCGATCAGGCATGTCCTCCTCACTGGTGTAAGCAGGGTCGCCAGTTTTGGTTGGATTCCGGTGGAATTTGTATTTTACATGAATATTTTAAAGAAAAGGCCATTTTTCACGAAAAAATACCCCGCCCATTTATTTCAATAGCTTCCAGGTCTTTGGACCGATTGACTGGAAACTTCTCCCAGACGTGCTCCTGTACTGGCTGAACGAGACACAGCAGTCCCCGTTGGATTCGGGTGGAATTTGTATTTTTGGTGAATATTTTAGTCAGAGGGACAATCTTTCATGAGGCCTGGCTTAAGGCTGAGGCTAGGGTTAGGGTTAGGGTTAGGGTTAGTGATTGGCTGGACCGATTGACTCGAAATCGATCAGGCATGTCCTCCTCACTGGTGTAAGCAGGGTCGCCAGTTTTGGTTGGATTCCGGTGGAATTTGTATTTTACATGAATATTTTAAAGAAAAGGCCATTTTTCACGAAAAAATACCCCGCCCATTTATTTCAATAGCTTCCAGGTCTTTGGACCGATTGACTCCAAACTTCTCCCAGACGTGCTCCTATACTGGCTGAACGAGACACAGCAGTCCCCATTGGATTCGGGTGGAATTTGTATTTTTGGTGAATATTTTAGTGAAAGGGGCCATTTTAAATGAGGCTGGCTTAAGGCTGCTGTTAGGGCTAGGGTTAGGGTTAAGGGGCTGGGGTTTCGGACCACGGCCGTCTTTTGACCGATTGACTCGAAATTGATCACGCATGTCCTCCTCACCGGTGGAATGAGGCTGGCCAGTTTTGGTTGGATTCTGGTGGAATTTGTATTTTACATGAATATTTTAAAGGAAAAGCGGCCATTTTTCATCAAAACCTCGGCCGATTTTTTCAATAGCTTCCAGGTCTTTGGACCGATTGACTGGAAATTTCCCCCAAACGTGCTCCTGTAGCGGCTGAACGAGACACAGCAGTCCCCGTTGGATTCGGGTGAAATTTGTATTTTTGGTGAATATTTTAGTCAGAGGGACAATCTTTCATGAGGCCTGGCTTAAGGCTGAGGCTAGGGTTAGGGTTAGGGTTAGGGTTAGTGATTGGCTGGACCGATTGACTCGAAATCGATCAGGGATGTCCTCCTCACTGGTGTAAGCAGGGTCGCCAGTTTTGGTTGGATTCCGGTGGAATTTGTATTTTACATGAATATTTTAAAGAAAAGGCCATTTTTCACGAAAAAATACCCCGCCCATTTATTTCAATAGCTTCCAGGTCTTTGGACCGATTGACTCGAAACTTCTCCCAGACGTGCTCCTATACTGGCTGAACGAGACACAGCAGTCCCCGTTGGATTCGGGTGGAATTTGTATTTTTGGTGAATATTTTAGTCAGAGGGACAATCTTTCATGAGGCCTGGCTTAAGGCTGAGGCTAGGGTTAGGGTTAGGGTTAGGGTTAGTGATTGGCTGGACCGATTGACTCGAAATCGATCAGGCATGTCCTCCTCACTGGTGTAAGCAGGGTCGCCAGTTTTGGTTGGATTCCGGTGGAATTTGTATTTTACATGAATATTTTAAAGAAAAGGCCATTTTTCACGAAAAAATACCCCGCCCATTTATTTCAATAGCTTCCAGGTCTTTGGACCGATTGACTCCAAACTTCTCCCAGACGTGCTCCTATACTGGCTGAACGAGACACAGCAGTCCCCGTTGGATTCGGGTGGAATTTGTATTTTTGGTGAATATTTTAGTGAAAGGGGCCATTTTAAATGAGGCTGGCTTAAGGCTGCTGTTAGGGCTAGGGTTAGGGTTAAGGGGCTGGGGTTTCGGACCACGGCCGTCTTTTGACCGATTGACTCGAAATTGATCACGCATGTCCTCCTCACCGGTGGAATGAGGCTGGCCAGTTTTGGTTGGATTCTGGTGGAATTTGTATTTTACATGAATATTTTAAAGGAAAAGCGGCCATTTTTCATCAAAACCTCGGCCGATTTTTTCAATAGCTTCCAGGTCTTTGGACCGATTGACTGGAAATTTCCCCCAAACGTGCTCCTGTAGCGGCTGAACGAGACACAGCAGTCCCCGTTGGATTCGGGTGAAATTTGTATTTTTGGTGAATATTTTAGTCAGAGGGACAATCTTTCATGAGGCCTGGCTTAAGGCTGAGGCTAGGGTTAGGGTTAGGGTTAGGGTTAGTGATTGGCTGGACCGATTGACTCGAAATCGATCAGGGATGTCCTCCTCACTGGTGTAAGCAGGGTCGCCAGTTTTGGTTGGATTCCGGTGGAATTTGTATTTTACATGAATATTTTAAAGAAAAGGCCATTTTTCACGAAAAAATACCCCGCCCATTTATTTCAATAGCTTCCAGGTCTTTGGACCGATTGACTCGAAACTTCTCCCAGACGTGCTCCTATACTGGCTGAACGAGACACAGCAGTCCCCGTTGGATTCGGGTGGAATTTGTATTTTTGGTGAATATTTTAGTCAGAGGGACAATCTTTCATGAGGCCTGGCTTAAGGCTGAGGCTAGGGTTAGGGTTAGGGTTAGTGATTGGCTGGACCGATTGACTCGAAATCGATCAGGCATGTCCTCCTCACTGGTGTAAGCAGGGTCGCCAGTTTTGGTTGGATTCCGGTGGAATTTGTATTTTACATGAATATTTTAAAGAAAAGGCCATTTTTCACGAAAAAATACCCCGCCCATTTATTTCAATAGCTTCCAGGTCTTTGGACCGATTGACTCCAAACTTCTCCCAGACGTGCTCCTGTACTGGCTGAACGAGACACAGCAGTCCCCGTTGGATTCGGGTGGAATTTGTATTTTTGGTGAATATTTTAGTCAGAGGGACAATCTTTCATGAGGCCTGGCTTAAGGCTGAGGCTAGGGTTAGGGTTAGGGTTAGGGTTAGTGATTGGCTGGACCGATTGACTCGAAATCGATCAGGCATGTCCTCCTCACTGGTGTAAGCAGGGTCGCCAGTTTTGGTTGGATTCCGGTGGAATTTGTATTTTACATGAATATTTTAAAGAAAAGGCCATTTTTCACGAAAAAATACCCCGCCCATTTATTTCAATAGCTTCCTGGTCTTTGGACCGATTGACTCCAAACTTCTCCCAGACGTGCTCCTATACTGGCTGAACGAGACACAGCAGTCCCCGTTGGATTCGGGTGGAATTTGTATTTTTGGTGAATATTTTAGTGAAAGGGGCCATTTTAAATGAGGCTGGCTTAAGGCTGCTGTTAGGGCTAGGGTTAGGGTTAAGGGGCTGGGGTTTCGGACCACGGCCGTCTTTTGACCGATTGACTCGAAATTGATCACGCATGTCCTCCTCACCGGTGGAATGAGGCTGGCCAGTTTTGGTTGGATTCTGGTGGAATTTGTATTTTACATGAATATTTTAAAGGAAAAGCGGCCATTTTTCATCAAAACCTCGGCCGATTTTTTCAATAGCTTCCAGGTCTTTGGACCGATTGACTGGAAATTTCCCCCAAACGTGCTCCTGTAGCGGCTGAACGAGACACAGCAGTCCCCGTTGGATTCGGGTGAAATTTGTATTTTTGGTGAATATTTTAGTCAGAGGGACAATCTTTCATGAGGCCTGGCTTAACCCTCTAGGCGCCAGAGTTTATTTAGCAATATATTCCGTTTGGACTTTAAGATTTCAAAAGGCTGTAGCTTGGAAGTGGTGAGAGATAAATCCATACTGTAAATGAGAAAAATATTCATAATGACCTAAAGTTTGTGATGGGAGTAAATTTACTCATCTAATTTGCATATTGTGACGTCACCAGGTGACTGGATGTAACTTTCAGTAAAACTCATTTTTGAACATATTTACACAGAAAAAAAATATTTATATTGTCATCTCATCCTCAAAATAAAGGAACAGAAGTTTGAGTGGAGTAAATTTACTAATCTAATTTGTATATCACCAGGTAAAATTCAGTAAAATGGAATTCTGAACATATTTACACAGTAGATTTTTTTTCATTTCATTTCATTTCATTTTTTCATCCTCTCATTCTCAGAGTAAATGAACAGGAATCTGATAGTAGTCAATTTCCTAATCACTCACTCTCGCCGTGATCAGTGTGTGTTGCTTGTGTGACAGTGTGTGCAGCTGCAGCATGATCAGAGTCACTCGTCTCTGACGAGCGATCGTCATCAGAGGGCAGATCGTCCCTTTCTGAATCGCGATCAGCAAAGATCTGTGCAAGCACCTCATCCGCACTGTAAAGTCTTTGGGGCATTTTGTTTTTTATTACAAAAATCGCTATCTGTGTCTCTATCTGTCCAGCACACTTCTGCCACCGCTCCGCGGCTCTCTCCTCTCCCACTCTGCCGCTTAGCCGGTGCCGCTCTGACAGCCGGTGTCGGGTTTCAAACTTTTTTTTCTCAGGTATTTTGCATAGAAACACACCCACAAATGACGTCAGGATTGAAGCTGAATCTAGTGGCCATCTAGTGGTAGCAAGCAGTAACAGCACAGGGCAGTAGATTTAAAGATATGGGCTGTTTTATTCAGCAATGCTGCCTGTCGCAATAATGCGACTTTGGCGCCTAGAGGGTTAAGGCTGAGGCTAGGGTTAGGGTTAGGGTTAGGGTTAGTGATTGGCTGGACCGATTGACTCGAAATCGATCAGGGATGTCCTCCTCACTGGTGTAAGCAGGGTCGCCAGTTTTGGTTGGATTCCGGTGGAATTTGTATTTTACATGAATATTTTAAAGAAAAGGCCATTTTTCACGAAAAAATACCCCGCCCATTTATTTCAATAGCTTCCAGGTCTTTGGACCGATTGACTCGAAACTTCTCCCAGACGTGCTCCTATACTGGCTGAACGAGACACAGCAGTCCCCGTTGGATTCGGGTGGAATTTGTACTTTTGGTGAATATTTTAGTCAGAGAGACAATCTTTCATGAGGCCTGGCTTAAGGCTGAGGCTAGGGTTAGGGTTAGGGTTAGGGTTAGTGATTGGCTGGACCGATTGACTCGAAATCGATCAGGCATGTCCTCCTCACTGGTGTAAGCAGGGTCGCCAGTTTTGGTTGGATTCCGGTGGAATTTGTATTTTACATGAATATTTTAAAGAAAAGGCCATTTTTCACGAAAAAATACCCCGCCCATTTATTTCAATAGCTTCCAGGTCTTTGGACCGATTGACTCCAAACTTCTCCCAGACGTGCTCCTATACTGGCTGAACGAGACACAGCAGTCCCCGTTGGATTCGGGTGGAATTTGTATTTTTGGTGAATATTTTAGTGAAAGGGGCCATTTTAAATGAGGCTGGCTTAAGGCTGCTGTTAGGGCTAGGGTTAGGGTTAAGGGGCTGGGGTTTCGGACCACGGCCGTCTTTTGACCGATTGACTCGAAATTGATCACGCATGTCCTCCTCACCGGTGGAATGAGGCTGGCCAGTTTTGGTTGGATTCTGGTGGAATTTGTATTTTACATGAATATTTTAAAGGAAAAGCGGCCATTTTTCATCAAAACCTCGGCCGATTTTTTCAATAGCTTCCAGGTCTTTGGACCGATTGACTGGAAATTTCCCCCAAACGTGCTCCTGTAGCGGCTGAACGAGACACAGCAGTCCCCGTTGGATTCGGGTGAAATTTGTATTTTTGGTGAATATTTTAGTCAGAGGGACAATCTTTCATGAGGCCTGGCTTAAGGCTGAGGCTAGGGTTAGGGTTAGGGTTAGGGTTAGTGATTGGCTGGACCGATTGACTCGAAATCGATCAGGCATGTCCTCCTCACTGGTGTAAGCAGGGTCGCCAGTTTTGGTTGGATTCCGGTGGAATTTGTATTTTACATGAATATTTTAACGAAAAGGCCATTTTTCACGAAAAAATACCCCGCCCATTTATTTCAATAGCTTCCAGGTCTTTGGACCGATTGACTCCAAACTTCTCCCAGACGTGCTCCTATACTGGCTGAACGAGACACAGCAGTCCCCGTTGGATTCTGGTGGAATTTGTATTTTTGGTGAATATTTTAGTGAAAGGGGCCATTTTAAATGAGGCTGGCTTAAGGCTGCTGTTAGGGCTAGGGTTAGGGTTAAGGGGCTGGGGTTTCGGACCACGGCCGTCTTTTGACCGATTGACTCGAAATTGATCACGCATGTCCTCCTCACCGGTGGAATGAGGCTGGCCAGTTTTGGTTGGATTCTGGTGGAATTTGTATTTTACATGAATATTTTAAAGGAAAAGCGGCCATTTTTCATCAAAACCTCGGCCGATTTTTTCAATAGCTTCCAGGTCTTTGGACCGATTGACTGGAAATTTCCCCCAAACGTGCTCCTGTAGCGGCTGAACGAGACACAGCAGTCCCCGTTGGATTCGGGTGAAATTTGTATTTTTGGTGAATATTTTAGTCAGAGGGACAATCTTTCATGAGGCCTGGCTTAAGGCTGAGGCTAGGGTTAGGGTTAGGGTTAGGGTTAGTGATTGGCTGGACCGATTGACTCGAAATCGATCAGGGATGTCCTCCTCACTGGTGTAAGCAGGGTCGCCAGTTTTGGTTGGATTCCGGTGGAATTTGTATTTTACATGAATATTTTAAAGAAAAGGCCATTTTTCACGAAAAAATACCCCGCCCATTTATTTCAATAGCTTCCAGGTCTTTGGACCGATTGACTCCAAACTTCTCCCAGACGTGCTCCTATACTGGCTGAACGAGACACAGCAGTCCCCGTTGGATTCGGGTGGAATTTGTATTTTTGGTGAATATTTTAGTCAGAGGGACAATCTTTCATGAGGCCTGGCTTAAGGCTGAGGCTAGGGTTAGGGTTAGGGTTAGGGTTAGTGATTGGCTGGACCGATTGACTCGAAATCGATCAGGCATGTCCTCCTCACTGGTGTAAGCAGGGTCGCCAGTTTTGGTTGGATTCCGGTGGAATTTGTATTTTACATGAATATTTTAAAGAAAAGGCCATTTTTCACGAAAAAATACCCCGCCCATTTATTTCAATAGCTTCCAGGTCTTTGGACCGATTGACTCGAAACTTCTCCCAGACGTGCTCCTATACTGGCTGAACGAGACACAGCAGTCCCCGTTGGATTCGGGTGGAATTTGTATTTTTGGTGAATATTTTAGTGAAAGGGGCCATTTTAAATGAGGCTGGCTTAAGGCTGCTGTTAGGGCTAGGGTTAGGGTTAAGGGGCTGGGGTTTCGGACCACGGCCGTCTTTTGACCGATTGACTCGAAATTGATCACGCATGTCCTCCTCACCGGTGGAATGAGGCTGGCCAGTTTTGGTTGGATTCTGGTGGAATTTGTATTTTACATGAATATTTTAAAGGAAAAGCGGCCATTTTTCATCAAAACCTCGGCCGATTTTTTCAATAGCTTCCAGGTCTTTGGACCGATTGACTGGAAATTTCCCCCAAACGTGCTCCTGTAGCGGCTGAACGAGACACAGCAGTCCCCGTTGGATTCGGGTGAAATTTGTATTTTTGGTGAATATTTTAGTCAGAGGGACAATCTTTCATGAGGCCTGGCTTAAGGCTGAGGCTAGGGTTAGGGTTAGGGTTAGGGTTAGTGATTGGCTGGACCGATTGACTCGAAATCGATCAGGCATGTCCTCCTCACTGGTGTAAGCAGGGTCGCCAGTTTTGGTTGGATTCCGGTGGAATTTGTATTTTACATGAATATTTTAACGAAAAGGCCATTTTTCACGAAAAAATACCCCGCCCATTTATTTCAATAGCTTCCAGGTCTTTGGACCGATTGACTCCAAACTTCTCCCAGACGTGCTCCTATACTGGCTGAACGAGACACAGCAGTCCCCGTTGGATTCTGGTGGAATTTGTATTTTTGGTGAATATTTTAGTGAAAGGGGCCATTTTAAATGAGGCTGGCTTAAGGCTGCTGTTAGGGCTAGGGTTAGGGTTAAGGGGCTGGGGTTTCGGACCACGGCCGTCTTTTGACCGATTGACTCGAAATTGATCACGCATGTCCTCCTCACCGGTGGAATGAGGCTGGCCAGTTTTGGTTGGATTCTGGTGGAATTTGTATTTTACATGAATATTTTAAAGGAAAAGCGGCCATTTTTCATCAAAACCTCGGCCGATTTTTTCAATAGCTTCCAGGTCTTTGGACCGATTGACTGGAAATTTCCCCCAAACGTGCTCCTGTAGCGGCTGAACGAGACACAGCAGTCCCCGTTGGATTCGGGTGAAATTTGTATTTTTGGTGAATATTTTAGTCAGAGGGACAATCTTTCATGAGGCCTGGCTTAAGGCTGAGGCTAGGGTTAGGGTTAGGGTTAGGGTTAGTGATTGGCTGGACCGATTGACTCGAAATCGATCAGGGATGTCCTCCTCACTGGTGTAAGCAGGGTCGCCAGTTTTGGTTGGATTCCGGTGGAATTTGTATTTTACATGAATATTTTAAAGAAAAGGCCATTTTTCACGAAAAAATACCCCGCCCATTTATTTCAATAGCTTCCAGGTCTTTGGACCGATTGACTCCAAACTTCTCCCAGACGTGCTCCTATACTGGCTGAACGAGACACAGCAGTCCCCGTTGGATTCGGGTGGAATTTGTATTTTTGGTGAATATTTTAGTCAGAGGGACAATCTTTCATGAGGCCTGGCTTAAGGCTGAGGCTAGGGTTAGGGTTAGGGTTAGGGTTAGTGATTGGCTGGACCGATTGACTCGAAATCGATCAGGCATGTCCTCCTCACTGGTGTAAGCAGGGTCGCCAGTTTTGGTTGGATTCCGGTGGAATTTGTATTTTACATGAATATTTTAAAGAAAAGGCCATTTTTCACGAAAAAATACCCCGCCCATTTATTTCAATAGCTTCCAGGTCTTTGGACCGATTGACTGGAAACTTCTCCCAGACGTGCTCCTGTACTGGCTGAACGAGACACAGCAGTCCCCGTTGGATTCGGGTGGAATTTGTATTTTTGGTGAATATTTTAGTCAGAGGGACAATCTTTCATGAGGCCTGGCTTAAGGCTGAGGCTAGGGTTAGGGTTAGGGTTAGGGTTAGTGATTGGCTGGACCGATTGACTCGAAATCGATCAGGCATGTCCTCCTCACTGGTGTAAGCAGGGTCGCCAGTTTTGGTTGGATTCCGGTGGAATTTGTATTTTACATGAATATTTTAAAGAAAAGGCCATTTTTCACGAAAAAATACCCCGCCCATTTATTTCAATAGCTTCCAGGTCTTTGGACCGATTGACTGGAAACTTCTCCCAGACGTGCTCCTGTACTGGCTGAACGAGACACAGCAGTCCCCGTTGGATTCGGGTGGAATTTGTATTTTTGGTGAATATTTTAGTCAGAGGGACAATCTTTCATGAGGCCTGGCTTAAGGCTGAGGCTAGGGTTAGGGTTAGGGTTAGGGTTAGTGATTGGCTGGACCGATTGACTCGAAATCGATCAGGCATGTCCTCCTCACTGGTGTAAGCAGGGTCGCCAGTTTTGGTTGGATTCCGGTGGAATTTGTATTTTACATGAATATTTTAAAGAAAAGGCCATTTTTCACGAAAAAATACCCCGCCCATTTATTTCAATAGCTTCCAGGTCTTTGGACCGATTGACTCCAAACTTCTCCCAGACGTGCTCCTATACTGGCTGAACGAGACACAGCAGTCCCCATTGGATTCGGGTGGAATTTGTATTTTTGGTGAATATTTTAGTGAAAGGGGCCATTTTAAATGAGGCTGGCTTAAGGCTGCTGTTAGGGCTAGGGTTAGGGTTAAGGGGCTGGGGTTTCGGACCACGGCCGTCTTTTGACCGATTGACTCGAAATTGATCACGCATGTCCTCCTCACCGGTGGAATGAGGCTGGCCAGTTTTGGTTGGATTCTGGTGGAATTTGTATTTTACATGAATATTTTAAAGGAAAAGCGGCCATTTTTCATCAAAACCTCGGCCGATTTTTTCAATAGCTTCCAGGTCTTTGGACCGATTGACTGGAAATTTCCCCCAAACGTGCTCCTGTAGCGGCTGAACGAGACACAGCAGTCCCCGTTGGATTCGGGTGAAATTTGTATTTTTGGTGAATATTTTAGTCAGAGGGACAATCTTTCATGAGGCCTGGCTTAAGGCTGAGGCTAGGGTTAGGGTTAGGGTTAGGGTTAGTGATTGGCTGGACCGATTGACTCGAAATCGATCAGGGATGTCCTCCTCACTGGTGTAAGCAGGGTCGCCAGTTTTGGTTGGATTCCGGTGGAATTTGTATTTTACATGAATATTTTAAAGAAAAGGCCATTTTTCACGAAAAAATACCCCGCCCATTTATTTCAATAGCTTCCAGGTCTTTGGACCGATTGACTCGAAACTTCTCCCAGACGTGCTCCTATACTGGCTGAACGAGACACAGCAGTCCCCGTTGGATTCGGGTGGAATTTGTATTTTTGGTGAATATTTTAGTCAGAGGGACAATCTTTCATGAGGCCTGGCTTAAGGCTGAGGCTAGGGTTAGGGTTAGGGTTAGGGTTAGTGATTGGCTGGACCGATTGACTCGAAATCGATCAGGCATGTCCTCCTCACTGGTGTAAGCAGGGTCGCCAGTTTTGGTTGGATTCCGGTGGAATTTGTATTTTACATGAATATTTTAAAGAAAAGGCCATTTTTCACGAAAAAATACCCCGCCCATTTATTTCAATAGCTTCCAGGTCTTTGGACCGATTGACTCCAAACTTCTCCCAGACGTGCTCCTATACTGGCTGAACGAGACACAGCAGTCCCCGTTGGATTCGGGTGGAATTTGTATTTTTGGTGAATATTTTAGTGAAAGGGGCCATTTTAAATGAGGCTGGCTTAAGGCTGCTGTTAGGGCTAGGGTTAGGGTTAAGGGGCTGGGGTTTCGGACCACGGCCGTCTTTTGACCGATTGACTCGAAATTGATCACGCATGTCCTCCTCACCGGTGGAATGAGGCTGGCCAGTTTTGGTTGGATTCTGGTGGAATTTGTATTTTACATGAATATTTTAAAGGAAAAGCGGCCATTTTTCATCAAAACCTCGGCCGATTTTTTCAATAGCTTCCAGGTCTTTGGACCGATTGACTGGAAATTTCCCCCAAACGTGCTCCTGTAGCGGCTGAACGAGACACAGCAGTCCCCGTTGGATTCGGGTGAAATTTGTATTTTTGGTGAATATTTTAGTCAGAGGGACAATCTTTCATGAGGCCTGGCTTAAGGCTGAGGCTAGGGTTAGGGTTAGGGTTAGGGTTAGTGATTGGCTGGACCGATTGACTCGAAATCGATCAGGGATGTCCTCCTCACTGGTGTAAGCAGGGTCGCCAGTTTTGGTTGGATTCCGGTGGAATTTGTATTTTACATGAATATTTTAAAGAAAAGGCCATTTTTCACGAAAAAATACCCCGCCCATTTATTTCAATAGCTTCCAGGTCTTTGGACCGATTGACTCGAAACTTCTCCCAGACGTGCTCCTATACTGGCTGAACGAGACACAGCAGTCCCCGTTGGATTCGGGTGGAATTTGTATTTTTGGTGAATATTTTAGTCAGAGGGACAATCTTTCATGAGGCCTGGCTTAAGGCTGAGGCTAGGGTTAGGGTTAGGGTTAGTGATTGGCTGGACCGATTGACTCGAAATCGATCAGGCATGTCCTCCTCACTGGTGTAAGCAGGGTCGCCAGTTTTGGTTGGATTCCGGTGGAATTTGTATTTTACATGAATATTTTAAAGAAAAGGCCATTTTTCACGAAAAAATACCCCGCCCATTTATTTCAATAGCTTCCAGGTCTTTGGACCGATTGACTCCAAACTTCTCCCAGACGTGCTCCTATACTGGCTGAACGAGACACAGCAGTCCCCGTTGGATTCGGGTGGAATTTGTATTTTTGGTGAATATTTTAGTGAAAGGGGCCATTTTAAATGAGGCTGGCTTAAGGCTGCTGTTAGGGCTAGGGTTAGGGTTAAGGGGCTGGGGTTTCGGACCACGGCCGTCTTTTGACCGATTGACTCGAAATTGATCACGCATGTCCTCCTCACCGGTGGAATGAGGCTGGCCAGTTTTGGTTGGATTCTGGTGGAATTTGTATTTTACATGAATATTTTAAAGGAAAAGCGGCCATTTTTCATCAAAACCTCGGCCGATTTTTTCAATAGCTTCCCGGTCTTTGGACCGATTGACTGGAAATTTCCCCCAAACGTGCTCCTGTAGCGGCTGAACGAGACACAGCAGTCCCCGTTGGATTCGGGTGAAATTTGTATTTTTGGTGAATATTTTAGTCAGAGGGACAATCTTTCATGAGGCCTGGCTTAAGGCTGAGGCTAGGGTTAGGGTTAGGGTTAGGGTTAGTGATTGGCTGGACCGATTGACTCGAAATCGATCAGGCATGTCCTCCTCACTGGTGTAAGCAGGGTCGCCAGTTTTGGTTGGATTCCGGTGGAATTTGTATTTTACATGAATATTTTAAAGAAAAGGCCATTTTTCACGAAAAAATACCCCGCCCATTTATTTCAATAGCTTCCAGGTCTTTGGACCGATTGACTCCAAACTTCTCCCAGACGTGCTCCTATACTGGCTGAACGAGACACAGCAGTCCCCGTTGGATTCGGGTGGAATTTGTATTTTTGGTGAATATTTTAGTCAGAGGGACAATCTTTCATGAGGCCTGGCTTAAGGCTGAGGCTAGGGTTAGGGTTAGGGTTAGGGTTAGTGATTGGCTGGACCGATTGACTCGAAATCGATCAGGCATGTCCTCCTCACTGGTGTAAGCAGGGTCGCCAGTTTTGGTTGGATTCCGGTGGAATTTGTATTTTACATGAATATTTTAAAGAAAAGGCCATTTTTCACGAAAAAATACCCCGCCCATTTATTTCAATAGCTTCCAGGTCTTTGGACCGATTGACTCCAAACTTCTCCCAGACGTGCTCCTATACTGGCTGAACGAGACACAGCAGTCCCCGTTGGATTCGGGTGGAATTTGTATTTTTGGTGAATATTTTAGTGAAAGGGGCCATTTTAAATGAGGCTGGCTTAAGGCTGCTGTTAGGGCTAGGGTTAGGGTTAAGGGGCTGGGGTTTCGGACCACGGCCGTCTTTTGACCGATTGACTCGAAATTGATCACGCATGTCCTCCTCACCGGTGGAATGAGGCTGGCCAGTTTTGGTTGGATTCTGGTGGAATTTGTATTTTACATGAATATTTTAAAGGAAAAGCGGCCATTTTTCATCAAAACCTCGGCCGATTTTTTCAATAGCTTCCAGGTCTTTGGACCGATTGACTGGAAATTTCCCCCAAACGTGCTCCTGTAGCGGCTGAACGAGACACAGCAGTCCCCGTTGGATTCGGGTGAAATTTGTATTTTTGGTGAATATTTTAGTCAGAGGGACAATCTTTCATGAGGCCTGGCTTAAGGCTGAGGCTAGGGTTAGGGTTAGGGTTAGGGTTAGTGATTGGCTGGACCGATTGACTCGAAATCGATCAGGGATGTCCTCCTCACTGGTGTAAGCAGGGTCGCCAGTTTTGGTTGGATTCCGGTGGAATTTGTATTTTACATGAATATTTTAAAGAAAAGGCCATTTTTCACGAAAAAATACCCCGCCCATTTATTTCAATAGCTTCCAGGTCTTTGGACCGATTGACTCGAAACTTCTCCCAGACGTGCTCCTATACTGGCTGAACGAGACACAGCAGTCCCCGTTGGATTCGGGTGGAATTTGTATTTTTGGTGAATATTTTAGTCAGAGGGACAATCTTTCATGAGGCCTGGCTTAAGGCTGAGGCTAGGGTTAGGGTTAGGGTTAGTGATTGGCTGGACCGATTGACTCGAAATCGATCAGGCATGTCCTCCTCACTGGTGTAAGCAGGGTCGCCAGTTTTGGTTGGATTCCGGTGGAATTTGTATTTTACATGAATATTTTAAAGAAAAGGCCATTTTTCACGAAAAAATACCCCGCCCATTTATTTCAATAGCTTCCAGGTCTTTGGACCGATTGACTCCAAACTTCTCCCAGACGTGCTCCTATACTGGCTGAACGAGACACAGCAGTCCCCGTTGGATTCGGGTGGAATTTGTATTTTTGGTGAATATTTTAGTGAAAGGGGCCATTTTAAATGAGGCTGGCTTAAGGCTGCTGTTAGGGCTAGGGTTAGGGTTAAGGGGCTGGGGTTTCGGACCACGGCCGTCTTTTGACCGATTGACTCGAAATTGATCACGCATGTCCTCCTCACCGGTGGAATGAGGCTGGCCAGTTTTGGTTGGATTCTGGTGGAATTTGTATTTTACATGAATATTTTAAAGGAAAAGCGGCCATTTTTCATCAAAACCTCGGCCGATTTTTTCAATAGCTTCCCGGTCTTTGGACCGATTGACTGGAAATTTCCCCCAAACGTGCTCCTGTAGCGGCTGAACGAGACACAGCAGTCCCCGTTGGATTCGGGTGAAATTTGTATTTTTGGTGAATATTTTAGTCAGAGGGACAATCTTTCATGAGGCCTGGCTTAAGGCTGAGGCTAGGGTTAGGGTTAGGGTTAGGGTTAGTGATTGGCTGGACCGATTGACTCGAAATCGATCAGGCATGTCCTCCTCACTGGTGTAAGCAGGGTCGCCAGTTTTGGTTGGATTCCGGTGGAATTTGTATTTTACATGAATATTTTAAAGAAAAGGCCATTTTTCACGAAAAAATACCCCGCCCATTTATTTCAATAGCTTCCAGGTCTTTGGACCGATTGACTGGAAACTTCTCCCAGACGTGCTCCTATACTGGCTGAACGAGACACAGCAGTCCCCGTTGGATTCGGGTGGAATTTGTATTTTTGGTGAATATTTTAGTCAGAGGGACAATCTTTCATGAGGCCTGGCTTAAGGCTGAGGCTAGGGTTAGGGTTAGGGTTAGGGTTAGTGATTGGCTGGACCGATTGACTCGAAATCGATCAGGCATGTCCTCCTCACTGGTGTAAGCAGGGTCGCCAGTTTTGGTTGGATTCCGGTGGAATTTGTATTTTACATGAATATTTTAAAGAAAAGGCCATTTTTCACGAAAAAATACCCCGCCCATTTATTTCAATAGCTTCCAGGTCTTTGGACCGATTGACTCCAAACTTCTCCCAGACGTGCTCCTATACTGGCTGAACGAGACACAGCAGTCCCCGTTGGATTCGGGTGGAATTTGTATTTTTGGTGAATATTTTAGTGAAAGGGGCCATTTTAAATGAGGCTGGCTTAAGGCTGCTGTTAGGGCTAGGGTTAGGGTTAAGGGGCTGGGGTTTCGGACCACGGCCGTCTTTTGACCGATTGACTCGAAATTGATCACGCATGTCCTCCTCACCGGTGGAATGAGGCTGGCCAGTTTTGGTTGGATTCTGGTGGAATTTGTATTTTACATGAATATTTTAAAGGAAAAGCGGCCATTTTTCATCAAAACCTCGGCCGATTTTTTCAATAGCTTCCAGGTCTTTGGACCGATTGACTGGAAATTTCCCCCAAACGTGCTCCTGTAGCGGCTGAACGAGACACAGCAGTCCCCGTTGGATTCGGGTGAAATTTGTATTTTTGGTGAATATTTTAGTCAGAGGGACAATCTTTCATGAGGCCTGGCTTAAGGCTGAGGCTAGGGTTAGGGTTAGGGTTAGGGTTAGTGATTGGCTGGACCGATTGACTCGAAATCGATCAGGGATGTCCTCCTCACTGGTGTAAGCAGGGTCGCCAGTTTTGGTTGGATTCCGGTGGAATTTGTATTTTACATGAATATTTTAAAGAAAAGGCCATTTTTCACGAAAAAATACCCCGCCCATTTATTTCAATAGCTTCCAGGTCTTTGGACCGATTGACTCGAAACTTCTCCCAGACGTGCTCCTATACTGGCTGAACGAGACACAGCAGTCCCCGTTGGATTCGGGTGGAATTTGTATTTTTGGTGAATATTTTAGTCAGAGGGACAATCTTTCATGAGGCCTGGCTTAAGGCTGAGGCTAGGGTTAGGGTTAGGGTTAGGGTTAGTGATTGGCTGGACCGATTGACTCGAAATCGATCAGGCATGTCCTCCTCACTGGTGTAAGCAGGGTCGCCAGTTTTGGTTGGATTCCGGTGGAATTTGTATTTTACATGAATATTTTAAAGAAAAGGCCATTTTTCACGAAAAAATACCCCGCCCATTTATTTCAATAGCTTCCAGGTCTTTGGACCGATTGACTCCAAACTTCTCCCAGACGTGCTCCTATACTGGCTGAACGAGACACAGCAGTCCCCGTTGGATTCGGGTGGAATTTGTATTTTTGGTGAATATTTTAGTGAAAGGGGCCATTTTAAATGAGGCTGGCTTAAGGCTGCTGTTAGGGCTAGGGTTAGGGTTAAGGGGCTGGGGTTTCGGACCACGGCCGTCTTTTGACCGATTGACTCGAAATTGATCACGCATGTCCTCCTCACCGGTGGAATGAGGCTGGCCAGTTTTGGTTGGATTCTGGTGGAATTTGTATTTTACATGAATATTTTAAAGGAAAAGCGGCCATTTTTCATCAAAACCTCGGCCGATTTTTTCAATAGCTTCCAGGTCTTTGGACCGATTGACTGGAAATTTCCCCCAAACGTGCTCCTGTAGCGGCTGAACGAGACACAGCAGTCCCCGTTGGATTCGGGTGAAATTTGTATTTTTGGTGAATATTTTAGTCAGAGGGACAATCTTTCATGAGGCCTGGCTTAAGGCTGAGGCTAGGGTTAGGGTTAGGGTTAGGGTTAGTGATTGGCTGGACCGATTGACTCGAAATCGATCAGGGATGTCCTCCTCACTGGTGTAAGCAGGGTCGCCAGTTTTGGTTGGATTCCGGTGGAATTTGTATTTTACATGAATATTTTAAAGAAAAGGCCATTTTTCACGAAAAAATACCCCGCCCATTTATTTCAATAGCTTCCAGGTCTTTGGACCGATTGACTCCAAACTTCTCCCAGACGTGCTCCTATACTGGCTGAACGAGACACAGCAGTCCCCGTTGGATTCGGGTGGAATTTGTATTTTTGGTGAATATTTTAGTCAGAGGGACAATCTTTCATGAGGCCTGGCTTAAGGCTGAGGCTAGGGTTAGGGTTAGGGTTAGTGATTGGCTGGACCGATTGACTCGAAATCGATCAGGCATGTCCTCCTCACTGGTGTAAGCAGGGTCGCCAGTTTTGGTTGGATTCCGGTGGAATTTGTATTTTACATGAATATTTTAAAGAAAAGGCCATTTTTCACGAAAAAATACCCCGCCCATTTATTTCAATAGCTTCCAGGTCTTTGGACCGATTGACTGGAAACTTCTCCCAGACGTGCTCCTGTACTGGCTGAACGAGACACAGCAGTCCCCGTTGGATTCGGGTGGAATTTGTATTTTTGGTGAATATTTTAGTCAGAGGGACAATCTTTCATGAGGCCTGGCTTAAGGCTGAGGCTAGGGTTAGGGTTAGGGTTAGGGTTAGTGATTGGCTGGACCGATTGACTCGAAATCGATCAGGCATGTCCTCCTCACTGGTGTAAGCAGGGTCGCCAGTTTTGGTTGGATTCCGGTGGAATTTGTATTTTACATGAATATTTTAAAGAAAAGGCCATTTTTCACGAAAAAATACCCCGCCCATTTATTTCAATAGCTTCCAGGTCTTTGGACCGATTGACTCCAAACTTCTCCCAGACGTGCTCCTATACTGGCTGAACGAGACACAGCAGTCCCCGTTGGATTCGGGTGGAATTTGTATTTTTGGTGAATATTTTAGTGAAAGGGGCCATTTTAAATGAGGCTGGCTTAAGGCTGCTGTTAGGGCTAGGGTTAGGGTTAAGGGGCTGGGGTTTCGGACCACGGCCGTCTTTTGACCGATTGACTCGAAATTGATCACGCATGTCCTCACCGGTGGAATGAGGCTGGCCAGTTTTGGTTGGATTCTGGTGGAATTTGTATTTTACATGAATATTTTAAAGGAAAAGCGGCCATTTTTCATCAAAACCTCGGCCGATTTTTTCAATAGCTTCCAGGTCTTTGGACCGATTGACTGGAAATTTCCCCCAAACGTGCTCCTGTAGCGGCTGAACGAGACACAGCAGTCCCCGTTGGATTCGGGTGAAATTTGTATTTTTGGTGAATATTTTAGTCAGAGGGACAATCTTTCATGAGGCCTGGCTTAAGGCTGAGGCTAGGGTTAGGGTTAGGGTTAGGGTTAGTGATTGGCTGGACCGATTGACTCGAAATCGATCAGGGATGTCCTCCTCACTGGTGTAAGCAGGGTCGCCAGTTTTGGTTGGATTCCGGTGGAATTTGTATTTTACATGAATATTTTAAAGAAAAGGCCATTTTTCACGAAAAAATACCCCGCCCATTTATTTCAATAGCTTCCAGGTCTTTGGACCGATTGACTCCAAACTTCTCCCAGACGTGCTCCTATACTGGCTGAACGAGACACAGCAGTCCCCGTTGGATTCGGGTGGAATTTGTATTTTTGGTGAATATTTTAGTGAAAGGGGCCATTTTAAATGAGGCTGGCTTAAGGCTGCTGTTAGGGCTAGGGTTAGGGTTAAGGGGCTGGGGTTTCGGACCACGGCCGTCTTTTGACCGATTGACTCGAAATTGATCACGCATGTCCTCCTCACCGGTGGAATGAGGCTGGCCAGTTTTGGTTGGATTCTGGTGGAATTTGTATTTTACATGAATATTTTAAAGGAAAAGCGGCCATTTTTCATCAAAACCTCGGCCGATTTTTTCAATAGCTTCCAGGTCTTTGGACCGATTGACTGGAAATTTCCCCCAAACGTGCTCCTGTAGCGGCTGAACGAGACACAGCAGTCCCCGTTGGATTCGGGTGAAATTTGTATTTTTGGTGAATATTTTAGTCAGAGGGACAATCTTTCATGAGGCCTGGCTTAAGGCTGAGGCTAGGGTTAGGGTTAGGGTTAGGGTTAGTGATTGGCTGGACCGATTGACTCGAAATCGATCAGGGATGTCCTCCTCACTGGTGTAAGCAGGGTCGCCAGTTTTGGTTGGATTCCGGTGGAATTTGTATTTTACATGAATATTTTAAAGAAAAGGCCATTTTTCACGAAAAAATACCCCGCCCATTTATTTCAATAGCTTCCAGGTCTTTGGACCGATTGACTCGAAACTTCTCCCAGACGTGCTCCTATACTGGCTGAACGAGACACAGCAGTCCCCGTTGGATTCGGGTGGAATTTGTATTTTTGGTGAATATTTTAGTCAGAGGGACAATCTTTCATGAGGCCTGGCTTAAGGCTGAGGCTAGGGTTAGGGTTAGGGTTAGGGTTAGTGATTGGCTGGACCGATTGACTCGAAATCGATCAGGCATGTCCTCCTCACTGGTGTAAGCAGGGTCGCCAGTTTTGGTTGGATTCCGGTGGAATTTGTATTTTACATGAATATTTTAAAGAAAAGGCCATTTTTCACGAAAAAATACCCCGCCCATTTATTTCAATAGCTTCCAGGTCTTTGGACCGATTGACTCCAAACTTCTCCCAGACGTGCTCCTATACTGGCTGAACGAGACACAGCAGTCCCCGTTGGATTCGGGTGGAATTTGTATTTTTGGTGAATATTTTAGTGAAAGGGGCCATTTTAAATGAGGCTGGCTTAAGGCTGCTGTTAGGGCTAGGGTTAGGGTTAAGGGGCTGGGGTTTCGGACCACGGCCGTCTTTTGACCGATTGACTCGAAATTGATCACGCATGTCCTCCTCACCGGTGGAATGAGGCTGGCCAGTTTTGGTTGGATTCTGGTGGAATTTGTATTTTACATGAATATTTTAAAGGAAAAGCGGCCATTTTTCATCAAAACCTCGGCCGATTTTTTCAATAGCTTCCAGGTCTTTGGACCGATTGACTGGAAATTTCCCCCAAACGTGCTCCTGTAGCGGCTGAACGAGACACAGCAGTCCCCGTTGGATTCGGGTGAAATTTGTATTTTTGGTGAATATTTTAGTCAGAGGGACAATCTTTCATGAGGCCTGGCTTAAGGCTGAGGCTAGGGTTAGGGTTAGGGTTAGGGTTAGTGATTGGCTGGACCGATTGACTCGAAATCGATCAGGCATGTCCTCCTCACTGGTGTAAGCAGGGTCGCCAGTTTTGGTTGGATTCCGGTGGAATTTGTATTTTACATGAATATTTTAAAGAAAAGGCAATTTTTCACGAAAAAATACCCCGCCCATTTATTTCAATAGCTTCCAGGTCTTTGGACCGATTGACTCCAAACTTCTCCCAGACGTGCTCCTATACTGGCTGAACGAGACACAGCAGTCCCCGTTGGATTCGGGTGGAATTTGTATTTTTGGTGAATATTTTAGTCAGAGGGACAATCTTTCATGAGGCCTGGCTTAAGGCTGAGGCTAGGGTTAGGGTTAGGGTTAGGGTTAGTGATTGGCTGGACCGATTGACTCGAAATCGATCAGGCATGTCCTCCTCACTGGTGTAAGCAGGGTCGCCAGTTTTGGTTGGATTCCGGTGGAATTTGTATTTTACATGAATATTTTAAAGAAAAGGCCATTTTTCACGAAAAAATACCCCGCCCATTTATTTCAATAGCTTCCAGGTCTTTGGACCGATTGACTGGAAACTTCTCCCAGACGTGCTCCTGTACTGGCTGAACGAGACACAGCAGTCCCCGTTGGATTCGGGTGGAATTTGTATTTTTGGTGAATATTTTAGTCAGAGGGACAATCTTTCATGAGGCCTGGCTTAAGGCTGAGGCTAGGGTTAGGGTTAGGGTTAGGGTTAGTGATTGGCTGGACCGATTGACTCGAAATCGATCAGGCATGTCCTCCTCACTGGTGTAAGCAGGGTCGCCAGTTTTGGTTGGATTCCGGTGGAATTTGTATTTTACATGAATATTTTAAAGAAAAGGCCATTTTTCACGAAAAAATACCCCGCCCATTTATTTCAATAGCTTCCAGGTCTTTGGACCGATTGACTCCAAACTTCTCCCAGACGTGCTCCTATACTGGCTGAACGAGACACAGCAGTCCCCGTTGGATTCGGGTGGAATTTGTATTTTTGGTGAATATTTTAGTGAAAGGGGCCATTTTAAATGAGGCTGGCTTAAGGCTGCTGTCAGGGCTAGGGTTAGGGTTAAGGGGCTGGGGTTTCGGACCACGGCCGTCTTTTGACCGATTGACTCGAAATTGATCACGCATGTCCTCCTCACCGGTGGAATGAGGCTGGCCAGTTTTGGTTGGATTCTGGTGGAATTTGTATTTTACATGAATATTTTAAAGGAAAAGCGGCCATTTTTCATCAAAACCTCGGCCGATTTTTTCAATTGCTTCCAGGTCTTTGGACCGATTGACTGGAAATTTCCCCCAAACGTGCTCCTGTAGCGGCTGAACGAGACACAGCAGTCCCCGTTGGATTCGGGTGAAATTTGTATTTTTGGTGAATATTTTAGTCAGAGGGACAATCTTTCATGAGGCCTGGCTTAAGGCTGAGGCTAGGGTTAGGGTTAGGGTTAGGGTTAGTGATTGGCTGGACCGATTGACTCGAAATCGATCAGGGATGTCCTCCTCACTGGTGTAAGCAGGGTCGCCAGTTTTGGTTGGATTCCGGTGGAATTTGTATTTTACATGAATATTTTAAAGAAAAGGCCATTTTTCACGAAAAAATACCCCGCCCATTTATTTCAATAGCTTCCAGGTCTTTGGACCGATTGACTCGAAACTTCTCCCAGACGTGCTCCTATACTGGCTGAACGAGACACAGCAGTCCCCGTTGGATTCGGGTGGAATTTGTATTTTTGGTGAATATTTTAGTCAGAGGGACAATCTTTCATGAGGCCTGGCTTAAGGCTGAGGCTAGGGTTAGGGTTAGGGTTAGGGTTAGTGATTGGCTGGACCGATTGACTCGAAATCGATCAGGCATGTCCTCCTCACTGGTGTAAGCAGGGTCGCCAGTTTTGGTTGGATTCCGGTGGAATTTGTATTTTACATGAATATTTTAAAGAAAAGGCCATTTTTCACGAAAAAATACCCCGCCCATTTATTTCAATAGCTTCCAGGTCTTTGGACCGATTGACTCCAAACTTCTCCCAGACGTGCTCCTATACTGGCTGAACGAGACACAGCAGTCCCCGTTGGATTCGGGTGGAATTTGTATTTTTGGTGAATATTTTAGTGAAAGGGGCCATTTTAAATGAGGCTGGCTTAAGGCTGCTGTTAGGGCTAGGGTTAGGGTTAAGGGGCTGGGGTTTCGGACCACGGCCGTCTTTTGACCGATTGACTCGAAATTGATCACGCATGTCCTCCTCACCGGTGGAATGAGGCTGGCCAGTTTTGGTTGGATTCTGGTGGAATTTGTATTTTACATGAATATTTTAAAGAAAAGGCCATTTTTCACGAAAAAATACCCCGCCCATTTATTTCAATAGCTTCCAGGTCTTTGGACCGATTGACTCCAAACTTCTCCCAGACGTGCTCCTATACTGGCTGAACGAGACACAGCAGTCCCCGTTGGATTCGGGTGGAATTTGTATTTTTGGTGAATATTTTAGTGAAAGGGGCCATTTTAAATGAGGCTGGCTTAAGGCTGCTGTTAGGGCTAGGGTTAGGGTTAAGGGGCTGGGGTTTCGGACCACGGCCGTCTTTTGACCGATTGACTCGAAATTGATCACGCATGTCCTCCTCACCGGTGGAATGAGGCTGGCCAGTTTTGGTTGGATTCTGGTGGAATTTGTATTTTACATGAATATTTTAAAGGAAAAGCGGCCATTTTTCATCAAAACCTCGGCCGATTTTTTCAATAGCTTCCAGGTCTTTGGACCGATTGACTGGAAATTTCCCCCAAACGTGCTCCTGTAGCGGCTGAACGAGACACAGCAGTCCCCGTTGGATTCGGGTGAAATTTGTATTTTTGGTGAATATTTTAGTCAGAGGGACAATCTTTCATGAGGCCTGGCTTAAGGCTGAGGCTAGGGTTAGGGTTAGGGTTAGGGTTAGTGATTGGCTGGACCGATTGACTCGAAATCGATCAGGCATGTCCTCCTCACTGGTGTAAGCAGGGTCGCCAGTTTTGGTTGGATTCCGGTGGAATTTGTATTTTACATGAATATTTTAAAGAAAAGGCCATTTTTCACGAAAAAATACCCCGCCCATTTATTTCAATAGCTTCCAGGTCTTTGGACCGATTGACTCCAAACTTCTCCCAGACGTGCTCCTATACTGGCTGAACGAGACACAGCAGTCCCCGTTGGATTCGGGTGGAATTTGTATTTTTGGTGAATATTTTAGTGAAAGGGGCCATTTTAAATGAGGCTGGCTTAAGGCTGCTGTTAGGGCTAGGGTTAGGGTTAAGGGGCTGGGGTTTCGGACCACGGCCGTCTTTTGACCGATTGACTCGAAATTGATCACGCATGTCCTCCTCACCGGTGGAATGAGGCTGGCCAGTTTTGGTTGGATTCTGGTGGAATTTGTATTTTACATGAATATTTTAAAGGAAAAGCGGCCATTTTTCATCAAAACCTCGGCCGATTTTTTCAATAGCTTCCAGGTCTTTGGACCGATTGACTGGAAATTTCCCCCAAACGTGCTCCTGTAGCGGCTGAACGAGACACAGCAGTCCCCGTTGGATTCGGGTGAAATTTGTATTTTTGGTGAATATTTTAGTCAGAGGGACAATCTTTCATGAGGCCTGGCTTAAGGCTGAGGCTAGGGTTAGGGTTAGGGTTAGGGTTAGTGATTGGCTGGACCGATTGACTCGAAATCGATCAGGGATGTCCTCCTCACTGGTGTAAGCAGGGTCGCCAGTTTTGGTTGGATTCCGGTGGAATTTGTATTTTACATGAATATTTTAAAGAAAAGGCCATTTTTCACGAAAAAATACCCCGCCCATTTATTTCAATAGCTTCCAGGTCTTTGGACCGATTGACTCGAAACTTCTCCCAGACGTGCTCCTATACTGGCTGAACGAGACACAGCAGTCCCCGTTGGATTCGGGTGGAATTTGTATTTTTGGTGAATATTTTAGTCAGAGGGACAATCTTTCATGAGGCCTGGCTTAAGGCTGAGGCTAGGGTTAGGGTTAGGGTTAGGGTTAGTGATTGGCTGGACCGATTGACTCGAAATCGATCAGGCATGTCCTCCTCACTGGTGTAAGCAGGGTCGCCAGTTTTGGTTGGATTCCGGTGGAATTTGTATTTTACATGAATATTTTAAAGAAAAGGCCATTTTTCACGAAAAAATACCCCGCCCATTTATTTCAATAGCTTCCAGGTCTTTGGACCGATTGACTCCAAACTTCTCCCAGACGTGCTCCTATACTGGCTGAACGAGACACAGCAGTCCCCGTTGGATTCGGGTGGAATTTGTATTTTTGGTGAATATTTTAGTGAAAGGGGCCATTTTAAATGAGGCTGGCTTAAGGCTGCTGTTAGGGCTAGGGTTAGGGTTAAGGGGCTGGGGTTTCGGACCACGGCCGTCTTTTGACCGATTGACTCGAAATTGATCACGCATGTCCTCCTCACCGGTGGAATGAGGCTGGCCAGTTTTGGTTGGATTCTGGTGGAATTTGTATTTTACATGAATATTTTAAAGGAAAAGCGGCCATTTTTCATCAAAACCTCGGCCGATTTTTTCAATAGCTTCCAGGTCTTTGGACCGATTGACTGGAAATTTCCCCCAAACGTGCTCCTGTAGCGGCTGAACGAGACACAGCAGTCCCCGTTGGATTCGGGTGAAATTTGTATTTTTGGTGAATATTTTAGTCAGAGGGACAATCTTTCATGAGGCCTGGCTTAAGGCTGAGGCTAGGGTTAGGGTTAGGGTTAGGGTTAGTGATTGGCTGGACCGATTGACTCGAAATCGATCAGGCATGTCCTCCTCACTGGTGTAAGCAGGGTCGCCAGTTTTGGTTGGATTCCGGTGGAATTTGTATTTTACATGAATATTTTAAAGAAAAGGCCATTTTTCACGAAAAAATACCCCGCCCATTTATTTCAATAGCTTCCAGGTCTTTGGACCGATTGACTCCAAACTTCTCCCAGACGTGCTCCTATACTGGCTGAACGAGACACAGCAGTCCCCGTTGGATTCGGGTGGAATTTGTATTTTTGGTGAATATTTTAGTCAGAGGGACAATCTTTCATGAGGCCTGGCTTAAGGCTGAGGCTAGGGTTAGGGTTAGGGTTAGGGTTAGTGATTGGCTGGACCGATTGACTCGAAATCGATCAGGCATGTCCTCCTCACTGGTGTAAGCAGGGTCGCCAGTTTTGGTTGGATTCCGGTGGAATTTGTATTTTACATGAATATTTTAAAGAAAAGGCCATTTTTCACGAAAAAATACCCCGCCCATTTATTTCAATAGCTTCCAGGTCTTTGGACCGATTGACTGGAAACTTCTCCCAGACGTGCTCCTGTACTGGCTGAACGAGACACAGCAGTCCCCGTTGGATTCGGGTGGAATTTGTATTTTTGGTGAATATTTTAGTCAGAGGGACAATCTTTCATGAGGCCTGGCTTAAGGCTGAGGCTAGGGTTAGGGTTAGGGTTAGGGTTAGTGATTGGCTGGACCGATTGACTCGAAATCGATCAGGCATGTCCTCCTCACTGGTGTAAGCAGGGTCGCCAGTTTTGGTTGGATTCCGGTGGAATTTGTATTTTACATGAATATTTTAAAGAAAAGGCCATTTTTCACGAAAAAATACCCCGCCCATTTATTTCAATAGCTTCCAGGTCTTTGGACCGATTGACTCCAAACTTCTCCCAGACGTGCTCCTATACTGGCTGAACGAGACACAGCAGTCCCCGTTGGATTCGGGTGGAATTTGTATTTTTGGTGAATATTTTAGTGAAAGGGGCCATTTTAAATGAGGCTGGCTTAAGGCTGCTGTTAGGGCTAGGGTTAGGGTTAAGGGGCTGGGGTTTCGGACCACGGCCGTCTTTTGACCGATTGACTCGAAATTGATCACGCATGTCCTCCTCACCGGTGGAATGAGGCTGGCCAGTTTTGGTTGGATTCTGGTGGAATTTGTATTTTACATGAATATTTTAAAGGAAAAGCGGCCATTTTTCATCAAAACCTCGGCCGATTTTTTCAATAGCTTCCAGGTCTTTGGACCGATTGACTGGAAATTTCCCCCAAACGTGCTCCTGTAGCGGCTGAACGAGACACAGCAGTCCCCGTTGGATTCGGGTGAAATTTGTATTTTTGGTGAATATTTTAGTCAGAGGGACAATCTTTCATGAGGCCTGGCTTAAGGCTGAGGCTAGGGTTAGGGTTAGGGTTAGGGTTAGTGATTGGCTGGACCGATTGACTCGAAATCGATCAGGGATGTCCTCCTCACTGGTGTAAGCAGGGTCGCCAGTTTTGGTTGGATTCCGGTGGAATTTGTATTTTACATGAATATTTTAAAGAAAAGGCCATTTTTCACGAAAAAATACCCCGCCCATTTATTTCAATAGCTTCCAGGTCTTTGGACCGATTGACTCGAAACTTCTCCCAGACGTGCTCCTATACTGGCTGAACGAGACACAGCAGTCCCCGTTGGATTCGGGTGGAATTTGTATTTTTGGTGAATATTTTAGTCAGAGGGACAATCTTTCATGAGGCCTGGCTTAAGGCTGAGGCTAGGGTTAGGGTTAGGGTTAGGGTTAGTGATTGGCTGGACCGATTGACTCGAAATCGATCAGGCATGTCCTCCTCACTGGTGTAAGCAGGGTCGCCAGTTTTGGTTGGATTCCGGTGGAATTTGTATTTTACATGAATATTTTAAAGAAAAGGCCATTTTTCACGAAAAAATACCCCGCCCATTTATTTCAATAGCTTCCAGGTCTTTGGACCGATTGACTCCAAACTTCTCCCAGACGTGCTCCTATACTGGCTGAACGAGACACAGCAGTCCCCGTTGGATTCGGGTGGAATTTGTATTTTTGGTGAATATTTTAGTCAGAGGGACAATCTTTCATGAGGCCTGGCTTAAGGCTGAGGCTAGGGTTAGGGTTAGGGTTAGGGTTAGTGATTGGCTGGACCGATTGACTCGAAATCGATCAGGCATGTCCTCCTCACTGGTGTAAGCAGGGTCGCCAGTTTTGGTTGGATTCCGGTGGAATTTGTATTTTACATGAATATTTTAAAGAAAAGGCCATTTTTCACGAAAAAATACCCCGCCCATTTATTTCAATAGCTTCCAGGTCTTTGGACCGATTGACTGGAAACTTCTCCCAGACGTGCTCCTGTACTGGCTGAACGAGACACAGCAGTCCCCGTTGGATTCGGGTGGAATTTGTATTTTTGGTGAATATTTTAGTCAGAGGGACAATCTTTCATGAGGCCTGGCTTAAGGCTGAGGCTAGGGTTAGGGTTAGGGTTAGGGTTAGTGATTGGCTGGACCGATTGACTCGAAATCGATCAGGCATGTCCTCCTCACTGGTGTAAGCAGGGTCGCCAGTTTTGGTTGGATTCCGGTGGAATTTGTATTTTACATGAATATTTTAAAGAAAAGGCCATTTTTCACGAAAAAATACCCCGCCCATTTATTTCAATAGCTTCCAGGTCTTTGGACCGATTGACTCCAAACTTCTCCCAGACGTGCTCCTATACTGGCTGAACGAGACACAGCAGTCCCCGTTGGATTCGGGTGGAATTTGTATTTTTGGTGAATATTTTAGTGAAAGGGGCCATTTTAAATGAGGCTGGCTTAAGGCTGCTGTTAGGGCTAGGGTTAGGGTTAAGGGGCTGGGGTTTCGGACCACGGCCGTCTTTTGACCGATTGACTCGAAATTGATCACGCATGTCCTCCTCACCGGTGGAATGAGGCTGGCCAGTTTTGGTTGGATTCTGGTGGAATTTGTATTTTACATGAATATTTTAAAGGAAAAGCGGCCATTTTTCATCAAAACCTCGGCCGATTTTTTCAATAGCTTCCAGGTCTTTGGACCGATTGACTGGAAATTTCCCCCAAACGTGCTCCTGTAGCGGCTGAACGAGACACAGCAGTCCCCGTTGGATTCGGGTGAAATTTGTATTTTTGGTGAATATTTTAGTCAGAGGGACAATCTTTCATGAGGCCTGGCTTAAGGCTGAGGCTAGGGTTAGGGTTAGGGTTAGGGTTAGTGATTGGCTGGACCGATTGACTCGAAATCGATCAGGCATGTCCTCCTCACTGGTGTAAGCAGGGTCGCCAGTTTTGGTTGGATTCCGGTGGAATTTGTATTTTACATGAATATTTTAAAGAAAAGGCCATTTTTCACGAAAAAATACCCCGCCCATTTATTTCAATAGCTTCCAGGTCTTTGGACCGATTGACTCCAAACTTCTCCCAGACGTGCTCCTATACTGGCTGAACGAGACACAGCAGTCCCCGTTGGATTCGGGTGGAATTTGTATTTTTGGTGAATATTTTAGTCAGAGGGACAATCTTTCATGAGGCCTGGCTTAAGGCTGAGGCTAGGGTTAGGGTTAGGGTTAGGGTTAGTGATTGGCTGGACCGATTGACTCGAAATCGATCAGGCATGTCCTCCTCACTGGTGTAAGCAGGGTCGCCAGTTTTGGTTGGATTCCGGTGGAATTTGTATTTTACATGAATATTTTAAAGAAAAGGCCATTTTTCACGAAAAAATACCCCGCCCATTTATTTCAATAGCTTCCAGGTCTTTGGACCGATTGACTGGAAACTTCTCCCAGACGTGCTCCTGTACTGGCTGAACGAGACACAGCAGTCCCCGTTGGATTCGGGTGGAATTTGTATTTTTGGTGAATATTTTAGTCAGAGGGACAATCTTTCATGAGGCCTGGCTTAAGGCTGAGGCTAGGGTTAGGGTTAGGGTTAGGGTTAGTGATTGGCTGGACCGATTGACTCGAAATCGATCAGGCATGTCCTCCTCACTGGTGTAAGCAGGGTCGCCAGTTTTGGTTGGATTCCGGTGGAATTTGTATTTTACATGAATATTTTAAAGAAAAGGCCATTTTTCACGAAAAAATACCCCGCCCATTTATTTCAATAGCTTCCAGGTCTTTGGACCGATTGACTCCAAACTTCTCCCAGATGTGCTCCTATACTGGCTGAACGAGACACAGCAGTCCCCGTTGGATTCGGGTGGAATTTGTATTTTTGGTGAATATTTTAGTGAAAGGGGCCATTTTAAATGAGGCTGGCTTAAGGCTGCTGTTAGGGCTAGGGTTAGGGTTAAGGGGCTGGGGTTTCGGACCACGGCCGTCTTTTGACCGATTGACTCGAAATTGATCACGCATGTCCTCCTCACCGGTGGAATGAGGCTGGCCAGTTTTGGTTGGATTCTGGTGGAATTTGTATTTTACATGAATATTTTAAAGGAAAAGCGGCCATTTTTCATCAAAACCTCGGCCGATTTTTTCAATAGCTTCCAGGTCTTTGGACCGATTGACTGGAAATTTCCCCCAAACGTGCTCCTGTAGCGGCTGAACGAGACACAGCAGTCCCCGTTGGATTCGGGTGAAATTTGTATTTTTGGTGAATATTTTAGTCAGAGGGACAATCTTTCATGAGGCCTGGCTTAAGGCTGAGGCTAGGGTTAGGGTTAGGGTTAGGGTTAGTGATTGGCTGGACCGATTGACTCGAAATCGATCAGGGATGTCCTCCTCACTGGTGTAAGCAGGGTCGCCAGTTTTGGTTGGATTCCGGTGGAATTTGTATTTTACATGAATATTTTAAAGAAAAGGCCATTTTTCACGAAAAAATACCCCGCCCATTTATTTCAATAGCTTCCAGGTCTTTGGACCGATTGACTCGAAACTTCTCCCAGACGTGCTCCTATACTGGCTGAACGAGACACAGCAGTCCCCGTTGGATTCGGGTGGAATTTGTATTTTTGGTGAATATTTTAGTCAGAGGGACAATCTTTCATGAGGCCTGGCTTAAGGCTGAGGCTAGGGTTAGGGTTAGGGTTAGGGTTAGTGATTGGCTGGACCGATTGACTCGAAATCGATCAGGCATGTCCTCCTCACTGGTGTAAGCAGGGTCGCCAGTTTTGGTTGGATTCCGGTGGAATTTGTATTTTACATGAATATTTTAAAGAAAAGGCCATTTTTCACGAAAAAATACCCCGCCCATTTATTTCAATAGCTTCCAGGTCTTTGGACCGATTGACTCCAAACTTCTCCCAGACGTGCTCCTATACTGGCTGAACGAGACACAGCAGTCCCCGTTGGATTCGGGTGGAATTTGTATTTTTGGTGAATATTTTAGTCAGAGGGACAATCTTTCATGAGGCCTGGCTTAAGGCTGAGGCTAGGGTTAGGGTTAGGGTTAGGGTTAGTGATTGGCTGGACCGATTGACTCGAAATCGATCAGGCATGTCCTCCTCACTGGTGTAAGCAGGGTCGCCAGTTTTGGTTGGATTCCGGTGGAATTTGTATTTTACATGAATATTTTAAAGAAAAGGCCATTTTTCACGAAAAAATACCCCGCCCATTTATTTCAATAGCTTCCAGGTCTTTGGACCGATTGACTGGAAACTTCTCCCAGACGTGCTCCTGTACTGGCTGAACGAGACACAGCAGTCCCCGTTGGATTCGGGTGGAATTTGTATTTTTGGTGAATATTTTAGTCAGAGGGACAATCTTTCATGAGGCCTGGCTTAAGGCTGAGGCTAGGGTTAGGGTTAGGGTTAGGGTTAGTGATTGGCTGGACCGATTGACTCGAAATCGATCAGGCATGTCCTCCTCACTGGTGTAAGCAGGGTCGCCAGTTTTGGTTGGATTCCGGTGGAATTTGTATTTTACATGAATATTTTAAAGAAAAGGCCATTTTTCACGAAAAAATACCCCGCCCATTTATTTCAATAGCTTCCAGGTCTTTGGACCGATTGACTCCAAACTTCTCCCAGATGTGCTCCTATACTGGCTGAACGAGACACAGCAGTCCCCGTTGGATTCGGGTGGAATTTGTATTTTTGGTGAATATTTTAGTGAAAGGGGCCATTTTAAATGAGGCTGGCTTAAGGCTGCTGTTAGGGCTAGGGTTAGGGTTAAGGGGCTGGGGTTTCGGACCACGGCCGTCTTTTGACCGATTGACTCGAAATTGATCACGCATGTCCTCCTCACCGGTGGAATGAGGCTGGCCAGTTTTGGTTGGATTCTGGTGGAATTTGTATTTTACATGAATATTTTAAAGGAAAAGCGGCCATTTTTCATCAAAACCTCGGCCGATTTTTTCAATAGCTTCCAGGTCTTTGGACCGATTGACTGGAAATTTCCCCCAAACGTGCTCCTGTAGCGGCTGAACGAGACACAGCAGTCCCCGTTGGATTCGGGTGAAATTTGTATTTTTGGTGAATATTTTAGTCAGAGGGACAATCTTTCATGAGGCCTGGCTTAAGGCTGAGGCTAGGGTTAGGGTTAGGGTTAGGGTTAGTGATTGGCTGGACCGATTGACTCGAAATCGATCAGGGATGTCCTCCTCACTGGTGTAAGCAGGGTCGCCAGTTTTGGTTGGATTCCGGTGGAATTTGTATTTTACATGAATATTTTAAAGAAAAGGCCATTTTTCACGAAAAAATACCCCGCCCATTTATTTCAATAGCTTCCAGGTCTTTGGACCGATTGACTCGAAACTTCTCCCAGACGTGCTCCTATACTGGCTGAACGAGACACAGCAGTCCCCGTTGGATTCGGGTGGAATTTGTATTTTTGGTGAATATTTTAGTCAGAGGGACAATCTTTCATGAGGCCTGGCTTAAGGCTGAGGCTAGGGTTAGGGTTAGGGTTAGGGTTAGTGATTGGCTGGACCGATTGACTCGAAATCGATCAGGCATGTCCTCCTCACTGGTGTAAGCAGGGTCGCCAGTTTTGGTTGGATTCCGGTGGAATTTGTATTTTACATGAATATTTTAAAGAAAAGGCCATTTTTCACGAAAAAATACCCCGCCCATTTATTTCAATAGCTTCCAGGTCTTTGGACCGATTGACTCCAAACTTCTCCCAGACGTGCTCCTATACTGGCTGAACGAGACACAGCAGTCCCCGTTGGATTCGGGTGGAATTTGTATTTTTGGTGAATATTTTAGTCAGAGGGACAATCTTTCATGAGGCCTGGCTTAAGGCTGAGGCTAGGGTTAGGGTTAGGGTTAGGGTTAGTGATTGGCTGGACCGATTGACTCGAAATCGATCAGGCATGTCCTCCTCACTGGTGTAAGCAGGGTCGCCAGTTTTGGTTGGATTCCGGTGGAATTTGTATTTTACATGAATATTTTAAAGAAAAGGCCATTTTTCACGAAAAAATACCCCGCCCATTTATTTCAATAGCTTCCAGGTCTTTGGACCGATTGACTGGAAACTTCTCCCAGACGTGCTCCTGTACTGGCTGAACGAGACACAGCAGTCCCCGTTGGATTCGGGTGGAATTTGTATTTTTGGTGAATATTTTAGTCAGAGGGACAATCTTTCATGAGGCCTGGCTTAAGGCTGAGGCTAGGGTTAGGGTTAGGGTTAGGGTTAGTGATTGGCTGGACCGATTGACTCGAAATCGATCAGGCATGTCCTCCTCACTGGTGTAAGCAGGGTCGCCAGTTTTGGTTGGATTCCGGTGGAATTTGTATTTTACATGAATATTTTAAAGAAAAGGCCATTTTTCACGAAAAAATACCCCGCCCATTTATTTCAATAGCTTCCAGGTCTTTGGACCGATTGACTCCAAACTTCTCCCAGACGTGCTCCTATACTGGCTGAACGAGACACAGCAGTCCCCGTTGGATTCGGGTGGAATTTGTATTTTTGGTGAATATTTTAGTGAAAGGGGCCATTTTAAATGAGGCTGGCTTAAGGCTGCTGTTAGGGCTAGGGTTAGGGTTAAGGGGCTGGGGTTTCGGACCACGGCCGTCTTTTGACCGATTGACTCGAAATTGATCACGCATGTCCTCCTCACCGGTGGAATGAGGCTGGCCAGTTTTGGTTGGATTCTGGTGGAATTTGTATTTTACATGAATATTTTAAAGGAAAAGCGGCCATTTTTCATCAAAACCTCGGCCGATTTTTTCAATAGCTTCCAGGTCTTTGGACCGATTGACTGGAAATTTCCCCCAAACGTGCTCCTGTAGCGGCTGAACGAGACACAGCAGTCCCCGTTGGATTCGGGTGAAATTTGTATTTTTGGTGAATATTTTAGTCAGAGGGACAATCTTTCATGAGGCCTGGCTTAAGGCTGAGGCTAGGGTTAGGGTTAGGGTTAGGGTTAGTGATTGGCTGGACCGATTGACTCGAAATCGATCAGGGATGTCCTCCTCACTGGTGTAAGCAGGGTCGCCAGTTTTGGTTGGATTCCGGTGGAATTTGTATTTTACATGAATATTTTAAAGAAAAGGCCATTTTTCACGAAAAAATACCCCGCCCATTTATTTCAATAGCTTCCAGGTCTTTGGACCGATTGACTCGAAACTTCTCCCAGACGTGCTCCTATACTGGCTGAACGAGACACAGCAGTCCCCGTTGGATTCGGGTGGAATTTGTATTTTTGGTGAATATTTTAGTCAGAGGGACAATCTTTCATGAGGCCTGGCTTAAGGCTGAGGCTAGGGTTAGGGTTAGGGTTAGGGTTAGTGATTGGCTGGACCGATTGACTCGAAATCGATCAGGCATGTCCTCCTCACTGGTGTAAGCAGGGTCGCCAGTTTTGGTTGGATTCCGGTGGAATTTGTATTTTACATGAATATTTTAAAGAAAAGGCCATTTTTCACGAAAAAATACCCCGCCCATTTATTTCAATAGCTTCCAGGTCTTTGGACCGATTGACTCCAAACTTCTCCCAGACGTGCTCCTATACTGGCTGAACGAGACACAGCAGTCCCCGTTGGATTCGGGTGGAATTTGTATTTTTGGTGAATATTTTAGTGAAAGGGGCCATTTTAAATGAGGCTGGCTTAAGGCTGCTGTTAGGGCTAGGGTTAGGGTTAAGGGGCTGGGGTTTCGGACCACGGCCGTCTTTTGACCGATTGACTCGAAATTGATCACGCATGTCCTCCTCACCGGTGGAATGAGGCTGGCCAGTTTTGGTTGGATTCTGGTGGAATTTGTATTTTACATGAATATTTTAAAGGAAAAGCGGCCATTTTTCATCAAAACCTCGGCCGATTTTTTCAATAGCTTCCAGGTCTTTGGACCGATTGACTGGAAATTTCCCCCAAACGTGCTCCTGTAGCGGCTGAACGAGACACAGCAGTCCCCGTTGGATTCGGGTGAAATTTGTATTTTTGGTGAATATTTTAGTCAGAGGGACAATCTTTCATGAGGCCTGGCTTAAGGCTGAGGCTAGGGTTAGGGTTAGGGTTAGGGTTAGTGATTGGCTGGACCGATTGACTCGAAATCGATCAGGGATGTCCTCCTCACTGGTGTAAGCAGGGTCGCCAGTTTTGGTTGGATTCCGGTGGAATTTGTATTTTACATGAATATTTTAAAGAAAAGGCCATTTTTCACGAAAAAATACCCCGCCCATTTATTTCAATAGCTTCCAGGTCTTTGGACCGATTGACTCGAAACTTCTCCCAGACGTGCTCCTATACTGGCTGAACGAGACACAGCAGTCCCCGTTGGATTCGGGTGGAATTTGTATTTTTGGTGAATATTTTAGTCAGAGGGACAATCTTTCATGAGGCCTGGCTTAAGGCTGAGGCTAGGGTTAGGGTTAGGGTTAGGGTTAGTGATTGGCTGGACCGATTGACTCGAAATCGATCAGGCATGTCCTCCTCACTGGTGTAAGCAGGGTCGCCAGTTTTGGTTGGATTCCGGTGGAATTTGTATTTTACATGAATATTTTAAAGAAAAGGCCATTTTTCACGAAAAAATACCCCGCCCATTTATTTCAATAGCTTCCAGGTCTTTGGACCGATTGACTCCAAACTTCTCCCAGACGTGCTCCTATACTGGCTGAACGAGACACAGCAGTCCCCGTTGGATTCGGGTGGAATTTGTATTTTTGGTGAATATTTTAGTGAAAGGGGCCATTTTAAATGAGGCTGGCTTAAGGCTGCTGTTAGGGCTAGGGTTAGGGTTAAGGGGCTGGGGTTTCGGACCACGGCCGTCTTTTGACCGATTGACTCGAAATTGATCACGCATGTCCTCCTCACCGGTGGAATGAGGCTGGCCAGTTTTGGTTGGATTCTGGTGGAATTTGTATTTTACATGAATATTTTAAAGGAAAAGCGGCCATTTTTCATCAAAACCTCGGCCGATTTTTTCAATAGCTTCCAGGTCTTTGGACCGATTGACTGGAAATTTCCCCCAAACGTGCTCCTGTAGCGGCTGAACGAGACACAGCAGTCCCCGTTGGATTCGGGTGAAATTTGTATTTTTGGTGAATATTTTAGTCAGAGGGACAATCTTTCATGAGGCCTGGCTTAAGGCTGAGGCTAGGGTTAGGGTTAGGGTTAGGGTTAGTGATTGGCTGGACCGATTGACTCGAAATCGATCAGGCATGTCCTCCTCACTGGTGTAAGCAGGGTCGCCAGTTTTGGTTGGATTCCGGTGGAATTTGTATTTTACATGAATATTTTAAAGAAAAGGCCATTTTTCACGAAAAAATACCCCGCCCATTTATTTCAATAGCTTCCAGGTCTTTGGACCGATTGACTCCAAACTTCTCCCAGACGTGCTCCTATACTGGCTGAACGAGACACAGCAGTCCCCGTTGGATTCGGGTGGAATTTGTATTTTTGGTGAATATTTTAGTGAAAGGGGCCATTTTAAATGAGGCTGGCTTAAGGCTGCTGTTAGGGCTAGGGTTAGGGTTAAGGGGCTGGGGTTTCGGACCACGGCCGTCTTTTGACCGATTGACTCGAAATTGATCACGCATGTCCTCCTCACCGGTGGAATGAGGCTGGCCAGTTTTGGTTGGATTCTGGTGGAATTTGTATTTTACATGAATATTTTAAAGGAAAAGCGGCCATTTTTCATCAAAACCTCGGCCGATTTTTTCAATAGCTTCCCGGTCTTTGGACCGATTGACTGGAAATTTCCCCCAAACGTGCTCCTGTAGCGGCTGAACGAGACACAGCAGTCCCCGTTGGATTCGGGTGAAATTTGTATTTTTGGTGAATATTTTAGTCAGAGGGACAATCTTTCATGAGGCCTGGCTTAAGGCTGAGGCTAGGGTTAGGGTTAGGGTTAGGGTTAGTGATTGGCTGGACCGATTGACTCGAAATCGATCAGGCATGTCCTCCTCACTGGTGTAAGCAGGGTCGCCAGTTTTGGTTGGATTCCGGTGGAATTTGTATTTTACATGAATATTTTAAAGAAAAGGCCATTTTTCACGAAAAAATACCCCGCCCATTTATTTCAATAGCTTCCAGGTCTTTGGACCGATTGACTCCAAACTTCTCCCAGACGTGCTCCTATACTGGCTGAACGAGACACAGCAGTCCCCGTTGGATTCGGGTGGAATTTGTATTTTTGGTGAATATTTTAGTCAGAGGGACAATCTTTCATGAGGCCTGGCTTAAGGCTGAGGCTAGGGTTAGGGTTAGGGTTAGGGTTAGTGATTGGCTGGACCGATTGACTCGAAATCGATCAGGCATGTCCTCCTCACTGGTGTAAGCAGGGTCGCCAGTTTTGGTTGGATTCCGGTGGAATTTGTATTTTACATGAATATTTTAAAGAAAAGGCCATTTTTCACGAAAAAATACCCCGCCCATTTATTTCAATAGCTTCCAGGTCTTTGGACCGATTGACTCGAAACTTCTCCCAGACGTGCTCCTATACTGGCTGAACGAGACACAGCAGTCCCCGTTGGATTCGGGTGGAATTTGTATTTTTGGTGAATATTTTAGTCAGAGGGACAATCTTTCATGAGGCCTGGCTTAAGGCTGAGGCTAGGGTTAGGGTTAGGGTTAGGGTTAGTGATTGGCTGGACCGATTGACTCGAAATCGATCAGGCATGTCCTCCTCACTGGTGTAAGCAGGGTCGCCAGTTTTGGTTGGATTCCGGTGGAATTTGTATTTTACATGAATATTTTAAAGAAAAGGCCATTTTTCACGAAAAAATACCCCGCCCATTTATTTCAATAGCTTCCAGGTCTTTGGACCGATTGACTGGAAACTTCTCCCAGACGTGCTCCTGTACTGGCTGAACGAGACACAGCAGTCCCCGTTGGATTCGGGTGGAATTTGTATTTTTGGTGAATATTTTAGTCAGAGGGACAATCTTTCATGAGGCCTGGCTTAAGGCTGAGGCTAGGGTTAGGGTTAGGGTTAGGGTTAGTGATTGGCTGGACCGATTGACTCGAAATCGATCAGGCATGTCCTCCTCACTGGTGTAAGCAGGGTCGCCAGTTTTGGTTGGATTCCGGTGGAATTTGTATTTTACATGAATATTTTAAAGAAAAGGCCATTTTTCACGAAAAAATACCCCGCCCATTTATTTCAATAGCTTCCAGGTCTTTGGACCGATTGACTCCAAACTTCTCCCAGACGTGCTCCTATACTGGCTGAACGAGACACAGCAGTCCCCGTTGGATTCGGGTGGAATTTGTATTTTTGGTGAATATTTTAGTGAAAGGGGCCATTTTAAATGAGGCTGGCTTAAGGCTGCTGTCAGGGCTAGGGTTAGGGTTAAGGGGCTGGGGTTTCGGACCACGGCCGTCTTTTGACCGATTGACTCGAAATTGATCACGCATGTCCTCCTCACCGGTGGAATGAGGCTGGCCAGTTTTGGTTGGATTCTGGTGGAATTTGTATTTTACATGAATATTTTAAAGGAAAAGCGGCCATTTTTCATCAAAACCTCGGCCGATTTTTTCAATAGCTTCCAGGTCTTTGGACCGATTGACTGGAAATTTCCCCCAAACGTGCTCCTGTAGCGGCTGAACGAGACACAGCAGTCCCCGTTGGATTCGGGTGAAATTTGTATTTTTGGTGAATATTTTAGTCAGAGGGACAATCTTTCATGAGGCCTGGCTTAAGGCTGAGGCTAGGGTTAGGGTTAGGGTTAGGGTTAGTGATTGGCTGGACCGATTGACTCGAAATCGATCAGGGATGTCCTCCTCACTGGTGTAAGCAGGGTCGCCAGTTTTGGTTGGATTCCGGTGGAATTTGTATTTTACATGAATATTTTAAAGAAAAGGCCATTTTTCACGAAAAAATACCCCGCCCATTTATTTCAATAGCTTCCAGGTCTTTGGACCGATTGACTCGAAACTTCTCCCAGACGTGCTCCTATACTGGCTGAACGAGACACAGCAGTCCCCGTTGGATTCGGGTGGAATTTGTATTTTTGGTGAATATTTTAGTCAGAGGGACAATCTTTCATGAGGCCTGGCTTAAGGCTGAGGCTAGGGTTAGGGTTAGGGTTAGGGTTAGTGATTGGCTGGACCGATTGACTCGAAATCGATCAGGCATGTCCTCCTCACTGGTGTAAGCAGGGTCGCCAGTTTTGGTTGGATTCCGGTGGAATTTGTATTTTACATGAATATTTTAAAGAAAAGGCCATTTTTCACGAAAAAATACCCCGCCCATTTATTTCAATAGCTTCCAGGTCTTTGGACCGATTGACTCCAAACTTCTCCCAGACGTGCTCCTATACTGGCTGAACGAGACACAGCAGTCCCCGTTGGATTCGGGTGGAATTTGTATTTTTGGTGAATATTTTAGTGAAAGGGGCCATTTTAAATGAGGCTGGCTTAAGGCTGCTGTTAGGGCTAGGGTTAGGGTTAAGGGGCTGGGGTTTCGGACCACGGCCGTCTTTTGACCGATTGACTCGAAATTGATCACGCATGTCCTCCTCACCGGTGGAATGTGGCTGGCCAGTTTTGGTTGGATTCTGGTGGAATTTGTATTTTACATGAATATTTTAAAGGAAAAGCGGCCATTTTTCATCAAAACCTCGGCCGATTTTTTCAATAGCTTCCAGGTCTTTGGACCGATTGACTGGAAATTTCCCCCAAACGTGCTCCTGTAGCGGCTGAACGAGACACAGCAGTCCCCGTTGGATTCGGGTGAAATTTGTATTTTTGGTGAATATTTTAGTCAGAGGGACAATCTTTCATGAGGCCTGGCTTAAGGCTGAGGCTAGGGTTAGGGTTAGGGTTAGGGTTAGTGATTGGCTGGACCGATTGACTCGAAATCGATCAGGGATGTTCTCCTCACTGGTGTAAGCAGGGTCGCCAGTTTTGGTTGGATTCCGGTGGAATTTGTATTTTACATGAATATTTTAAAGAAAAGGCCATTTTTCACGAAAAAATACCCCGCCCATTTATTTCAATAGCTTCCAGGTCTTTGGACCGATTGACTCCAAACTTCTCCCAGACGTGCTCCTATACTGGCTGAACGAGACACAGCAGTCCCCGTTGGATTCGGGTGGAATTTGTATTTTTGGTGAATATTTTAGTGAAAGGGGCCATTTTAAATGAGGCTGGCTTAAGGCTGCTGTTAGGGCTAGGGTTAGGGTTAAGGGGCTGGGGTTTCGGACCACGGCCGTCTTTTGACCGATTGACTCGAAATTGATCACGCATGTCCTCCTCACCGGTGGAATGAGGCTGGCCTGTTTTGGTTGGATTCTGGTGGAATTTGTATTTTACATGAATATTTTAAAGGAAAAGCGGCCATTTTTCATCAAAACCTCGGCCGATTTTTTCAATAGCTTCCAGGTCTTTGGACCGATTGACTGGAAATTTCCCCCAAACGTGCTCCTGTAGCGGCTGAACGAGACACAGCAGTCCCCGTTGGATTCGGGTGAAATTTGTATTTTTGGTGAATATTTTAGTCAGAGGGACAATCTTTCATGAGGCCTGGCTTAAGGCTGAGGCTAGGGTTAGGGTTAGGGTTAGGGTTAGTGATTGGCTGGACCGATTGACTCGAAATCGATCAGGCATGTCCTCCTCACTGGTGTAAGCAGGGTCGCCAGTTTTGGCTGGATTCCGGTGGAATTTGTATTTTACATGAATATTTTAAAGAAAAGGCCATTTTTCACGAAAAAATACCCCGCCCATTTATTTCAATAGCTTCCAGGTCTTTGGACCGATTGACTCCAAACTTCTCCCAGACGTGCTCCTATACTGGCTGAACGAGACACAGCAGTCCCCGTTGGATTCGGGTGGAATTTGTATTTTTGGTGAATATTTTAGTGAAAGGGGCCATTTTAAATGAGGCTGGCTTAAGGCTGCTGTTAGGGCTAGGGTTAGGGTTAAGGGGCTGGGGTTTCGGACCACGGCCGTCTTTTGACCGATTGACTCGAAATTGATCACGCATGTCCTCCTCACCGGTGGAATGAGGCTGGCCAGTTTTGGTTGGATTCTGGTGGAATTTGTATTTTACATGAATATTTTAAAGGAAAAGCGGCCATTTTTCATCAAAACCTCGGCCGATTTTTTCAATAGCTTCCAGGTCTTTGGACCGATTGACTGGAAATTTCCCCCAAACGTGCTCCTGTAGCGGCTGAACGAGACACAGCAGTCCCCGTTGGATTCGGGTGAAATTTGTATTTTTGGTGAATATTTTAGTCAGAGGGACAATCTTTCATGAGGCCTGGCTTAAGGCTGAGGCTAGGGTTAGGGTTAGGGTTAGGGTTAGTGATTGGCTGGACCGATTGACTCGAAATCGATCAGGCATGTCCTCCTCACTGGTGTAAGCAGGGTCGCCAGTTTTGGTTGGATTCCGGTGGAATTTGTATTTTACATGAATATTTTAAAGAAAAGGCCATTTTTCACGAAAAAATACCCCGCCCATTTATTTCAATAGCTTCCAGGTCTTTGGAACGATTGACTCCAAACTTCTCCCAGACGTGCTCCTATACTGGCTGAACGAGACACAGCAGTCCCCGTTGGATTCGGGTGGAATTTGTATTTTTGGTGAATATTTTAGTGAAAGGGGCCATTTTAAATGAGGCTGGCTTAAGGCTGCTGTTAGGGCTAGGGTTAGGGTTAAGGGGCTGGGGTTTCGGACCACGGCCGTCTTTTGACCGATTGACTCGAAATTGATCACGCATGTCCTCCTCACCGGTGGAATGAGGCTGGCCAGTTTTGGTTGGATTCTGGTGGAATTTGTATTTTACATGAATATTTTAAAGGAAAAGCGGCCATTTTTCATCAAAACCTCGGCCGATTTTTTCAATAGCTTCCCGGTCTTTGGACCGATTGACTGGAAATTTCCCCCAAACGTGCTCCTGTAGCGGCTGAACGAGACACAGCAGTCCCCGTTGGATTCGGGTGAAATTTGTATTTTTGGTGAATATTTTAGTCAGAGGGACAATCTTTCATGAGGCCTGGCTTAAGGCTGAGGCTAGGGTTAGGGTTAGGGTTAGTGATTGGCTGGACCGATTGACTCGAAATCGATCAGGCATGTCCTCCTCACTGGTGTAAGCAGGGTCGCCAGTTTTGGTTGGATTCCGGTGGAATTTGTATTTTACATGAATATTTTAAAGAAAAGGCCATTTTTCACGAAAAAATACCCCGCCCATTTATTTCAATAGCTTCCAGGTCTTTGGAACGATTGACTCGAAACTTCTCCCAGACGTGCTCCTATACTGGCTGAACGAGACACAGCAGTCCCCGTTGGATTCGGGTGGAATTTGTATTTTTGGTGAATATTTTAGTGAAAGGGGCCATTTTAAATGAGGCTGGCTTAAGGCTGCTGTTAGGGCTAGGGTTAGGGTTAAGGGGCTGGGGTTTCGGACCACGGCCGTCTTTTGACCGATTGACTCGAAATTGATCACGCATGTCCTCCTCACCGGTGGAATGAGGCTGGCCAGTTTTGGTTGGATTCTGGTGGAATTTGTATTTTACATGAATATTTTAAAGGAAAAGCGGCCATTTTTCATCAAAACCTCGGCCGATTTTTTCAATAGCTTCCCGGTCTTTGGACCGATTGACTGGAAATTTCCCCCAAACGTGCTCCTGTAGCGGCTGAACGAGACACAGCAGTCCCCGTTGGATTCGGGTGAAATTTGTATTTTTGGTGAATATTTTAGTCAGAGGGACAATCTTTCATGAGGCCTGGCTTAAGGCTGAGGCTAGGGTTAGGGTTAGGGTTAGTGATTGGCTGGACCGATTGACTCGAAATCGATCAGGCATGTCCTCCTCACTGGTGTAAGCAGGGTCGCCAGTTTTGGTTGGATTCCGGTGGAATTTGTATTTTACATGAATATTTTAAAGAAAAGGCCATTTTTCACGAAAAAATACCCCGCCCATTTATTTCAATAGCTTCCAGGTCTTTGGACCGATTGACTGGAAACTTCTCCCAGACGTGCTCCTATACTGGCTGAACGAGACACAGCAGTCCCCGTTGGATTCGGGTGGAATTTGTATTTTTGGTGAATATTTTAGTCAGAGGGACAATCTTTCATGAGGCCTGGCTTAAGGCTGAGGCTAGGGTTAGGGTTAGGGTTAGGGTTAGTGATTGGCTGGACCGATTGACTCGAAATCGATCAGGCATGTCCTCCTCACTGGTGTAAGCAGGGTCGCCAGTTTTGGTTGGATTCCGGTGGAATTTGTATTTTACATGAATATTTTAAAGAAAAGGCCATTTTTCACGAAAAAATACCCCGCCCATTTATTTCAATAGCTTCCAGGTCTTTGGACCGATTGACTCGAAACTTCTCCCAGACGTGCTCCTATACTGGCTGAACGAGACACAGCAGTCCCCGTTGGATTCGGGTGGAATTTGTATTTTTGGTGAATATTTTAGTGAAAGGGGCCATTTTAAATGAGGCTGGCTTAAGGCTGCTGTTAGGGCTAGGGTTAGGGTTAAGGGGCTGGGGTTTCGGACCACGGCCGTCTTTTGACCGATTGACTCGAAATTGATCACGCATGTCCTCCTCACCGGTGGAATGAGGCTGGCCAGTTTTGGTTGGATTCTGGTGGAATTTGTATTTTACATGAATATTTTAAAGGAAAAGCGGCCATTTTTCATCAAAACCTCGGCCGATTTTTTCAATAGCTTCCAGGTCTTTGGACCGATTGACTGGAAATTTCCCCCAAACGTGCTCCTGTAGCGGCTGAACGAGACACAGCAGTCCCCGTTGGATTCGGGTGAAATTTGTATTTTTGGTGAATATTTTAGTCAGAGGGACAATCTTTCATGAGGCCTGGCTTAAGGCTGAGGCTAGGGTTAGGGTTAGGGTTAGGGTTAGTGATTGGCTGGACCGATTGACTCGAAATCGATCAGGCATGTCCTCCTCACTGGTGTAAGCAGGGTCGCCAGTTTTGGTTGGATTCCGGTGGAATTTGTATTTTACATGAATATTTTAAAGAAAAGGCCATTTTTCACGAAAAAATACCCCGCCCATTTATTTCAATAGCTTCCAGGTCTTTGGACCGATTGACTCGAAACTTCTCCCAGACGTGCTCCTATACTGGCTGAACGAGACACAGCAGTCCCCGTTGGATTCGGGTGGAATTTGTATTTTTGGTGAATATTTTAGTGAAAGGGGCCATTTTAAATGAGGCTGGCTTAAGGCTGCTGTTAGGGCTAGGGTTAGGGTTAAGGGGCTGGGGTTTCGGACCACGGCCGTCTTTTGACCGATTGACTCGAAATTGATCACGCATGTCCTCCTCACCGGTGGAATGAGGCTGGCCAGTTTTGGTTGGATTCTGGTGGAATTTGTATTTTACATGAATATTTTAAAGGAAAAGCGGCCATTTTTCATCAAAACCTCGGCCGATTTTTTCAATAGCTTCCAGGTCTTTGGACCGATTGACTGGAAATTTCCCCCAAACGTGCTCCTGTAGCGGCTGAACGAGACACAGCAGTCCCCGTTGGATTCGGGTGAAATTTGTATTTTTGGTGAATATTTTAGTCAGAGGGACAATCTTTCATGAGGCCTGGCTTAAGGCTGAGGCTAGGGTTAGGGTTAGGGTTAGTGATTGGCTGGACCGATTGACTCGAAATCGATCAGGCATGTCCTCCTCACTGGTGTAAGCAGGGTCGCCAGTTTTGGTTGGATTCCGGTGGAATTTGTATTTTACATGAATATTTTAAAGAAAAGGCCATTTTTCACGAAAAAATACCCCGCCCATTTATTTCAATAGCTTCCAGGTCTTTGGACCGATTGACTGGAAACTTCTCCCAGACGTGCTCCTATACTGGCTGAACGAGACACAGCAGTCCCCGTTGGATTCGGGTGGAATTTGTATTTTTGGTGAATATTTTAGTCAGAGGGACAATCTTTCATGAGGCCTGGCTTAAGGCTGAGGCTAGGGTTAGGGTTAGGGTTAGGGTTAGTGATTGGCTGGACCGATTGACTCGAAATCGATCAGGCATGTCCTCCTCACTGGTGTAAGCAGGGTCGCCAGTTTTGGTTGGATTCCGGTGGAATTTGTATTTTACATGAATATTTTAAAGAAAAGGCCATTTTTCACGAAAAAATACCCCGCCCATTTATTTCAATAGCTTCCAGGTCTTTGGACCGATTGACTCGAAACTTCTCCCAGACGTGCTCCTATACTGGCTGAACGAGACACAGCAGTCCCCGTTGGATTCGGGTGGAATTTGTATTTTTGGTGAATATTTTAGTGAAAGGGGCCATTTTAAATGAGGCTGGCTTAAGGCTGCTGTTAGGGCTAGGGTTAGGGTTAAGGGGCTGGGGTTTCGGACCACGGCCGTCTTTTGACCGATTGACTCGAAATTGATCACGCATGTCCTCCTCACCGGTGGAATGAGGCTGGCCAGTTTTGGTTGGATTCTGGTGGAATTTGTATTTTACATGAATATTTTAAAGGAAAAGCGGCCATTTTTCATCAAAACCTCGGCCGATTTTTTCAATAGCTTCCCGGTCTTTGGACCGATTGACTGGAAATTTCCCCCAAACGTGCTCCTGTAGCGGCTGAACGAGACACAGCAGTCCCCGTTGGATTCGGGTGAAATTTGTATTTTTGGTGAATATTTTAGTCAGAGGGACAATCTTTCATGAGGCCTGGCTTAAGGCTGAGGCTAGGGTTAGGGTTAGGGTTAGGGTTAGTGATTGGCTGGACCGATTGACTCGAAATCGATCAGGCATGTCCTCCTCACTGGTGTAAGCAGGGTCGCCAGTTTTGGTTGGATTCCGGTGGAATTTGTATTTTACATGAATATTTTAAAGAAAAGGCCATTTTTCACGAAAAAATACCCCGCCCATTTATTTCAATAGCTTCCAGGTCTTTGGACCGATTGACTCGAAACTTCTCCCAGACGTGCTCCTATACTGGCTGAACGAGACACAGCAGTCCCCGTTGGATTCGGGTGGAATTTGTATTTTTGGTGAATATTTTAGTGAAAGGGGCCATTTTAAATGAGGCTGGCTTAAGGCTGCTGTTAGGGCTAGGGTTAGGGTTAAGGGGCTGGGGTTTCGGACCACGGCCGTCTTTTGACCGATTGACTCGAAATTGATCACGCATGTCCTCCTCACCGGTGGAATGAGGCTGGCCAGTTTTGGTTGGATTCTGGTGGAATTTGTATTTTACATGAATATTTTAAAGGAAAAGCGGCCATTTTTCATCAAAACCTCGGCCGATTTTTTCAATAGCTTCCCGGTCTTTGGACCGATTGACTGGAAATTTCCCCCAAACGTGCTCCTGTAGCGGCTGAACGAGACACAGCAGTCCCCGTTGGATTCGGGTGAAATTTGTATTTTTGGTGAATATTTTAGTCAGAGGGACAATCTTTCATGAGGCCTGGCTTAAGGCTGAGGCTAGGGTTAGGGTTAGGGTTAGGGTTAGTGATTGGCTGGACCGATTGACTCGAAATCGATCAGGCATGTCCTCCTCACTGGTGTAAGCAGGGTCGCCAGTTTTGGTTGGATTCCGGTGGAATTTGTATTTTACATGAATATTTTAAAGAAAAGGCCATTTTTCACGAAAAAATACCCCGCCCATTTATTTCAATAGCTTCCAGGTCTTTGGACCGATTGACTCGAAACTTCTCCCAGACGTGCTCCTATACTGGCTGAACGAGACACAGCAGTCCCCGTTGGATTCGGGTGGAATTTGTATTTTTGGTGAATATTTTAGTGAAAGGGGCCATTTTAAATGAGGCTGGCTTAAGGCTGCTGTTAGGGCTAGGGTTAGGGTTAAGGGGCTGGGGTTTCGGACCACGGCCGTCTTTTGACCGATTGACTCGAAATTGATCACGCATGTCCTCCTCACCGGTGGAATGAGGCTGGCCAGTTTTGGTTGGATTCTGGTGGAATTTGTATTTTACATGAATATTTTAAAGGAAAAGCGGCCATTTTTCATCAAAACCTCGGCCGATTTTTTCAATAGCTTCCCGGTCTTTGGACCGATTGACTGGAAATTTCCCCCAAACGTGCTCCTGTAGCGGCTGAACGAGACACAGCAGTCCCCGTTGGATTCGGGTGAAATTTGTATTTTTGGTGAATATTTTAGTCAGAGGGACAATCTTTCATGAGGCCTGGCTTAAGGCTGAGGCTAGGGTTAGGGTTAGGGTTAGGGTTAGTGATTGGCTGGACCGATTGACTCGAAATCGATCAGGCATGTCCTCCTCACTGGTGTAAGCAGGGTCGCCAGTTTTGGTTGGATTCCGGTGGAATTTGTATTTTACATGAATATTTTAAAGAAAAGGCCATTTTTCACGAAAAAATACCCCGCCCATTTATTTCAATAGCTTCCAGGTCTTTGGACCGATTGACTCCAAACTTCTCCCAGACGTGCTCCTATACTGGCTGAACGAGACACAGCAGTCCCCGTTGGATTCGGGTGGAATTTGTATTTTTGGTGAATATTTTAGTGAAAGGGGCCATTTTAAATGAGGCTGGCTTAAGGCTGCTGTTAGGGCTAGGGTTAGGGTTAAGGGGCTGGGGTTTCGGACCACGGCCGTCTTTTGACCGATTGACTCGAAATTGATCACGCATGTCCTCCTCACCGGTGGAATGAGGCTGGCCAGTTTTGGTTGGATTCTGGTGGAATTTGTATTTTACATGAATATTTTAAAGGAAAAGCGGCCATTTTTCATCAAAACCTCGGCCGATTTTTTCAATAGCTTCCCGGTCTTTGGACCGATTGACTGGAAATTTCCCCCAAACGTGCTCCTGTAGCGGCTGAACGAGACACAGCAGTCCCCGTTGGATTCGGGTGAAATTTGTATTTTTGGTGAATATTTTAGTCAGAGGGACAATCTTTCATGAGGCCTGGCTTAAGGCTGAGGCTAGGGTTAGGGTTAGGGTTAGGGTTAGTGATTGGCTGGACCGATTGACTCGAAATCGATCAGGCATGTCCTCCTCACTGGTGTAAGCAGGGTCGCCAGTTTTGGTTGGATTCCGGTGGAATTTGTATTTTACATGAATATTTTAAAGAAAAGGCCATTTTTCACGAAAAAATACCCCGCCCATTTATTTCAATAGCTTCCAGGTCTTTGGACCGATTGACTGGAAACTTCTCCCAGACGTGCTCCTGTACTGGCTGAACGAGACACAGCAGTCCCCGTTGGATTCGGGTGGAATTTGTATTTTTGGTGAATATTTTAGTCAGAGGGACAATCTTTCATGAGGCCTGGCTTAAGGCTGAGGCTAGGGTTAGGGTTAGGGTTAGGGTTAGTGATTGGCTGGACCGATTGACTCGAAATCGATCAGGCATGTCCTCCTCACTGGTGTAAGCAGGGTCGCCAGTTTTGGTTGGATTCCGGTGGAATTTGTATTTTACATGAATATTTTAAAGAAAAGGCCATTTTTCACGAAAAAATACCCCGCCCATTTATTTCAATAGCTTCCAGGTCTTTGGACCGATTGACTCGAAACTTCTCCCAGACGTGCTCCTATACTGGCTGAACGAGACACAGCAGTCCCCGTTGGATTCGGGTGGAATTTGTATTTTTGGTGAATATTTTAGTGAAAGGGGCCATTTTAAATGAGGCTGGCTTAAGGCTGCTGTTAGGGCTAGGGTTAGGGTTAAGGGGCTGGGGTTTCGGACCACGGCCGTCTTTTGACCGATTGACTCGAAATTGATCACGCATGTCCTCCTCACCGGTGGAATGAGGCTGGCCAGTTTTGGTTGGATTCTGGTGGAATTTGTATTTTACATGAATATTTTAAAGGAAAAGCGGCCATTTTTCATCAAAACCTCGGCCGATTTTTTCAATAGCTTCCCGGTCTTTGGACCGATTGACTGGAAATTTCCCCCAAACGTGCTCCTGTAGCGGCTGAACGAGACACAGCAGTCCCCGTTGGATTCGGGTGAAATTTGTATTTTTGGTGAATATTTTAGTCAGAGGGACAATCTTTCATGAGGCCTGGCTTAAGGCTGAGGCTAGGGTTAGGGTTAGGGTTAGGGTTAGTGATTGGCTGGACCGATTGACTCGAAATCGATCAGGCATGTCCTCCTCACTGGTGTAAGCAGGGTCGCCAGTTTTGGTTGGATTCCGGTGGAATTTGTATTTTACATGAATATTTTAAAGAAAAGGCCATTTTTCACGAAAAAATACCCCGCCCATTTATTTCAATAGCTTCCAGGTCTTTGGACCGATTGACTCGAAACTTCTCCCAGACGTGCTCCTATACTGGCTGAACGAGACACAGCAGTCCCCGTTGGATTCGGGTGGAATTTGTATTTTTGGTGAATATTTTAGTGAAAGGGGCCATTTTAAATGAGGCTGGCTTAAGGCTGCTGTTAGGGCTAGGGTTAGGGTTAAGGGGCTGGGGTTTCGGACCACGGCCGTCTTTTGACCGATTGACTCGAAATTGATCACGCATGTCCTCCTCACCGGTGGAATGAGGCTGGCCAGTTTTGGTTGGATTCTGGTGGAATTTGTATTTTACATGAATATTTTAAAGGAAAAGCGGCCATTTTTCATCAAAACCTCGGCCGATTTTTTCAATAGCTTCCCGGTCTTTGGACCGATTGACTGGAAATTTCCCCCAAACGTGCTCCTGTAGCGGCTGAACGAGACACAGCAGTCCCCGTTGGATTCGGGTGAAATTTGTATTTTTGGTGAATATTTTAGTCAGAGGGACAATCTTTCATGAGGCCTGGCTTAAGGCTGAGGCTAGGGTTAGGGTTAGGGTTAGGGTTAGTGATTGGCTGGACCGATTGACTCGAAATCGATCAGGCATGTCCTCCTCACTGGTGTAAGCAGGGTCGCCAGTTTTGGTTGGATTCCGGTGGAATTTGTATTTTACATGAATATTTTAAAGAAAAGGCCATTTTTCACGAAAAAATACCCCGCCCATTTATTTCAATAGCTTCCAGGTCTTTGGACCGATTGACTGGAAACTTCTCCCAGACGTGCTCCTATACTGGCTGAACGAGACACAGCAGTCCCCGTTGGATTCGGGTGGAATTTGTATTTTTGGTGAATATTTTAGTGAAAGGGGCCATTTTAAATGAGGCTGGCTTAAGGCTGCTGTTAGGGCTAGGGTTAGGGTTAAGGGGCTGGGGTTTCGGACCACGGCCGTCTTTTGACCGATTGACTCGAAATTGATCACGCATGTCCTCCTCACCGGTGGAATGAGGCTGGCCAGTTTTGGTTGGATTCTGGTGGAATTTGTATTTTACATGAATATTTTAAAGGAAAAGCGGCCATTTTTCATCAAAACCTCGGCCGATTTTTTCAATAGCTTCCCGGTCTTTGGACCGATTGACTGGAAATTTCCCCCAAACGTGCTCCTGTAGCGGCTGAACGAGACACAGCAGTCCCCGTTGGATTCGGGTGAAATTTGTATTTTTGGTGAATATTTTAGTCAGAGGGACAATCTTTCATGAGGCCTGGCTTAAGGCTGAGGCTAGGGTTAGGGTTAGGGTTAGGGTTAGTGATTGGCTGGACCGATTGACTCGAAATCGATCAGGCATGTCCTCCTCACTGGTGTAAGCAGGGTCGCCAGTTTTGGTTGGATTCCGGTGGAATTTGTATTTTACATGAATATTTTAAAGAAAAGGCCATTTTTCACGAAAAAATACCCCGCCCATTTATTTCAATAGCTTCCAGGTCTTTGGACCGATTGACTGGAAACTTCTCCCAGACGTGCTCCTATACTGGCTGAACGAGACACAGCAGTCCCCGTTGGATTCGGGTGGAATTTGTATTTTTGGTGAATATTTTAGTCAGAGGGACAATCTTTCATGAGGCCTGGCTTAAGGCTGAGGCTAGGGTTAGGGTTAGGGTCAGGGTTAGTGATTGGCTGGACCGATTGACTCGAAATCGATCAGGCATGTCCTCCTCACTGGTGTAAGCAGGGTCGCCAGTTTTGGTTGGATTCCGGTGGAATTTGTATTTTACATGAATATTTTAAAGAAAAGGCCATTTTTCACGAAAAAATACCCCGCCCATTTATTTCAATAGCTTCCAGGTCTTTGGACCGATTGACTCGAAACTTCTCCCAGACGTGCTCCTATACTGGCTGAACGAGACACAGCAGTCCCCGTTGGATTCGGGTGGAATTTGTATTTTTGGTGAATATTTTAGTGAAAGGGGCCATTTTAAATGAGGCTGGCTTAAGGCTGCTGTTAGGGCTAGGGTTAGGGTTAAGGGGCTGGGGTTTCGGACCACGGCCGTCTTTTGACCGATTGACTCGAAATTGATCACGCATGTCCTCCTCACCGGTGGAATGAGGCTGGCCAGTTTTGGTTGGATTCTGGTGGAATTTGTATTTTACATGAATATTTTAAAGGAAAAGCGGCCATTTTTCATCAAAACCTCGGCCGATTTTTTCAATAGCTTCCCGGTCGTTGGACCGATTGACTGGAAATTTCCCCCAAACGTGCTCCTGTAGCGGCTGAACGAGACACAGCAGTCCCCGTTGGATTCGGGTGAAATTTGTATTTTTGGTGAATATTTTAGTCAGAGGGACAATCTTTCATGAGGCCTGGCTTAAGGCTGAGGCTAGGGTTAGGGTTAGGGTTAGGGTTAGTGATTGGCTGGACCGATTGACTCGAAATCGATCAGGCATGTCCTCCTCACTGGTGTAAGCAGGGTCGCCAGTTTTGGTTGGATTCCGGTGGAATTTGTATTTTACATGAATATTTTAAAGAAAAGGCCATTTTTCACGAAAAAATACCCCGCCCATTTATTTCAATAGCTTCCAGGTCTTTGGACCGATTGACTCGAAACTTCTCCCAGACGTGCTCCTATACTGGCTGAACGAGACACAGCAGTCCCCGTTGGATTCGGGTGGAATTTGTATTTTTGGTGAATATTTTAGTGAAAGGGGCCATTTTAAATGAGGCTGGCTTAAGGCTGCTGTTAGGGCTAGGGTTAGGGTTAAGGGGCTGGGGTTTCGGACCACGGCCGTCTTTTGACCGATTGACTCGAAATTGATCACGCATGTCCTCCTCACCGGTGGAATGAGGCTGGCCAGTTTTGGTTGGATTCTGGTGGAATTTGTATTTTACATGAATATTTTAAAGGAAAAGCGGCCATTTTTCATCAAAACCTCGGCCGATTTTTTCAATAGCTTCCAGGTCTTTGGACCGATTGACTGGAAATTTCCCCCAAACGTGCTCCTGTAGCGGCTGAACGAGACACAGCAGTCCCCGTTGGATTCGGGTGAAATTTGTATTTTTGGTGAATATTTTAGTCAGAGGGACAATCTTTCATGAGGCCTGGCTTAAGGCTGAGGCTAGGGTTAGGGTTAGGGTTAGGGTTAGTGATTGGCTGGACCGATTGACTCGAAATCGATCAGGCATGTCCTCCTCACTGGTGTAAGCAGGGTCGCCAGTTTTGGTTGGATTCCGGTGGAATTTGTATTTTACATGAATATTTTAAAGAAAAGGCCATTTTTCACAAAAAAATACCCCGCCCATTTATTTCAATAGCTTCCAGGTCTTTGGACCGATTGACTGGAAACTTCTCCCAGACGTGCTCCTGTACTGGCTGAACGAGACACAGCAGTCCCCGTTGGATTCGGGTGGAATTTGTATTTTTGGTGAATATTTTAGTCAGAGGGACAATCTTTCATGAGGCCTGGCTTAAGGCTGAGGCTAGGGTTAGGGTTAGGGTTAGGGTTAGTGATTGGCTGGACCGATTGACTCGAAATCGATCAGGCATGTCCTCCTCACTGGTGTAAGCAGGGTCGCCAGTTTTGGTTGGATTCCGGTGGAATTTGTATTTTACATGAATATTTTAAAGAAAAGGCCATTTTTCACGAAAAAATACCCCGCCCATTTATTTCAATAGCTTCCAGGTCTTTGGACCGATTGACTGGAAACTTCTCCCAGACGTGCTCCTGTACTGGCTGAACGAGACACAGCAGTCCCCGTTGGATTCGGGTGGAATTTGTATTTTTGGTGAATATTTTAGTCAGAGGGACAATCTTTCATGAGGCCTGGCTTAAGGCTGAGGCTAGGGTTAGGGTTAGGGTTAGGGTTAGTGATTGGCTGGACCGATTGACTCGAAATCGATCAGGCATGTCCTCCTCACTGGTGTAAGCAGGGTCGCCAGTTTTGGTTGGATTCCGGTGGAATTTGTATTTTACATGAATATTTTAAAGAAAAGGCCATTTTTCACGAAAAAATACCCCGCCCATTTATTTCAATAGCTTCCAGGTCTTTGGACCGATTGACTCCAAACTTCTCCCAGACGTGCTCCTATACTGGCTGAACGAGACACAGCAGTCCCCGTTGGATTCGGGTGGAATTTGTATTTTTGGTGAATATTTTAGTGAAAGGGGCCATTTTAAATGAGGCTGGCTTAAGGCTGCTGTTAGGGCTAGGGTTAGGGTTAAGGGGCTGGGGTTTCGGACCACGGCCGTCTTTTGACCGATTGACTCGAAATTGATCACGCATGTCCTCCTCACCGGTGGAATGAGGCTGGCCAGTTTTGGTTGGATTCTGGTGGAATTTGTATTTTACATGAATATTTTAAAGGAAAAGCGGCCATTTTTCATCAAAACCTCGGCCGATTTTTTCAATAGCTTCCCGATCTTTGGACCGATTGACTGGAAATTTCCCCCAAACGTGCTCCTGTAGCGGCTGAACGAGACACAGCAGTCCCCGTTGGATTCGGGTGAAATTTGTATTTTTGGTGAATATTTTAGTCAGAGGGACAATCTTTCATGAGGCCTGGCTTAAGGCTGAGGCTAGGGTTAGGGTTAGGGTTAGGGTTAGTGATTGGCTGGACCGATTGACTCGAAATCGATCAGGCATGTCCTCCTCACTGGTGTAAGCAGGGTCGCCAGTTTTGGTTGGATTCCGGTGGAATTTGTATTTTACATGAATATTTTAAAGAAAAGGCCATTTTTCACGAAAAAATACCCCGCCCATTTATTTCAATAGCTTCCAGGTCTTTGGACCGATTGACTGGAAACTTCTCCCAGACGTGCTCCTATACTGGCTGAACGAGACACAGCAGTCCCCGTTGGATTCGGGTGGAATTTGTATTTTTGGTGAATATTTTAGTCAGAGGGACAATCTTTCATGAGGCCTGGCTTAAGGCTGAGGCTAGGGTTAGGGTTAGGGTTAGGGTTAGTGATTGGCTGGACCGATTGACTCGAAATCGATCAGGCATGTCCTCCTCACTGGTGTAAGCAGGGTCGCCAGTTTTGGTTGGATTCCGGTGGAATTTGTATTTTACATGAATATTTTAAAGAAAAGGCCATTTTTCACGAAAAAATACCCCGCCCATTTATTTCAATAGCTTCCAGGTCTTTGGACCGATTGACTCCAAACTTCTCCCAGACGTGCTCCTATACTGGCTGAACGAGACACAGCAGTCCCCGTTGGATTCGGGTGGAATTTGTATTTTTGGTGAATATTTTAGTGAAAGGGGCCATTTTAAATGAGGCTGGCTTAAGGCTGCTGTTAGGGCTAGGGTTAGGGTTAAGGGGCTGGGGTTTCGGACCACGGCCGTCTTTTGACCGATTGACTCGAAATTGATCACGCATGTCCTCCTCACCGGTGGAATGAGGCTGGCCAGTTTTGGTTGGATTCTGGTGGAATTTGTATTTTACATGAATATTTTAAAGGAAAAGCGGCCATTTTTCATCAAAACCTCGGCCGATTTTTTCAATAGCTTCCCGGTCTTTGGACCGATTGACTGGAAATTTCCCCCAAACGTGCTCCTGTAGCGGCTGAACGAGACACAGCAGTCCCCGTTGGATTCGGGTGAAATTTGTATTTTTGGTGAATATTTTAGTCAGAGGGACAATCTTTCATGAGGCCTGGCTTAAGGCTGAGGCTAGGGTTAGGGTTAGGGTTAGGGTTAGTGATTGGCTGGACCGATTGACTCGAAATCGATCAGGCATGTCCTCCTCACTGGTGTAAGCAGGGTCGCCAGTTTTGGTTGGATTCCGGTGGAATTTGTATTTTACATGAATATTTTAAAGAAAAGGCCATTTTTCACGAAAAAATACCCCGCCCATTTATTTCAATAGCTTCCAGGTCTTTGGACCGATTGACTCCAAACTTCTCCCAGACGTGCTCCTATACTGGCTGAACGAGACACAGCAGTCCCCGTTGGATTCGGGTGGAATTTGTATTTTTGGTGAATATTTTAGTGAAAGGGGCCATTTTAAATGAGGCTGGCTTAAGGCTGCTGTTAGGGCTAGGGTTAGGGTTAAGGGGCTGGGGTTTCGGACCACGGCCGTCTTTTGACCGATTGACTCGAAATTGATCACGCATGTCCTCCTCACCGGTGGAATGAGGCTGGCCAGTTTTGGTTGGATTCTGGTGGAATTTGTATTTTACATGAATATTTTAAAGGAAAAGCGGCCATTTTTCATCAAAACCTCGGCCGATTTTTTCAATAGCTTCCCGGTCTTTGGACCGATTGACTGGAAATTTCCCCCAAGCGTGCTCCTGTAGCGGCTGAACGAGACACAGCAGTCCCCGTTGGATTCGGGTGAAATTTGTATTTTTGGTGAATATTTTAGTCAGAGGGACAATCTTTCATGAGGCCTGGCTTAAGGCTGAGGCTAGGGTTAGGGTTAGGGTTAGGGTTAGTGATTGGCTGGACCGATTGACTCGAAATCGATCAGGCATGTCCTCCTCACTGGTGTAAGCAGGGTCGCCAGTTTTGGTTGGATTCCGGTGGAATTTGTATTTTACATGAATATTTTAAAGAAAAGGCCATTTTTCACGAAAAAATACCCCGCCCATTTATTTCAATAGCTTCCAGGTCTTTGGACCGATTGACTCGAAACTTCTCCCAGACGTGCTCCTATACTGGCTGAACGAGACACAGCAGTCCCCGTTGGATTCGGGTGGAATTTGTATTTTTGGTGAATATTTTAGTGAAAGGGGCCATTTTAAATGAGGCTGGCTTAAGGCTGCTGTTAGGGCTAGGGTTAGGGTTAAGGGGCTGGGGTTTCGGACCACGGCCGTCTTTTGACCGATTGACTCGAAATTGATCACGCATGTCCTCCTCACCGGTGGAATGAGGCTGGCCAGTTTTGGTTGGATTCTGGTGGAATTTGTATTTTACATGAATATTTTAAAGGAAAAGCGGCCATTTTTCATCAAAACCTCGGCCGATTTTTTCAATAGCTTCCCGGTCTTTGGACCGATTGACTGGAAATTTCCCCCAAGCGTGCTCCTGTAGCGGCTGAACGAGACACAGCAGTCCCCGTTGGATTCGGGTGAAATTTGTATTTTTGGTGAATATTTTAGTCAGAGGGACAATCTTTCATGAGGCCTGGCTTAAGGCTGAGGCTAGGGTTAGGGTTAGGGTTAGGGTTAGTGATTGGCTGGACCGATTGACTCGAAATCGATCAGGCATGTCCTCCTCACTGGTGTAAGCAGGGTCGCCAGTTTTGGTTGGATTCCGGTGGAATTTGTATTTTACATGAATATTTTAAAGAAAAGGCCATTTTTCACGAAAAAATACCCCGCCCATTTATTTCAATAGCTTCCAGGTCTTTGGACCGATTGACTCGAAACTTCTCCCAGACGTGCTCCTATACTGGCTGAACGAGACACAGCAGTCCCCGTTGGATTCGGGTGGAATTTGTATTTTTGGTGAATATTTTAGTGAAAGGGGCCATTTTAAATGAGGCTGGCTTAAGGCTGCTGTTAGGGCTAGGGTTAGGGTTAAGGGGCTGGGGTTTCGGACCACGGCCGTCTTTTGACCGATTGACTCGAAATTGATCACGCATGTCCTCCTCACCGGTGGAATGAGGCTGGCCAGTTTTGGTTGGATTCTGGTGGAATTTGTATTTTACATGAATATTTTAAAGGAAAAGCGGCCATTTTTCATCAAAACCTCGGCCGATTTTTTCAATAGCTTCCCGGTCTTTGGACCGATTGACTGGAAATTTCCCCCAAACGTGCTCCTGTAGCGGCTGAACGAGACACAGCAGTCCCCGTTGGATTCGGGTGAAATTTGTATTTTTGGTGAATATTTTAGTCAGAGGGACAATCTTTCATGAGGCCTGGCTTAAGGCTGAGGCTAGGGTTAGGGTTAGGGTTAGGGTTAGTGATTGGCTGGACCGATTGACTCGAAATCGATCAGGCATGTCCTCCTCACTGGTGTAAGCAGGGTCGCCAGTTTTGGTTGGATTCCGGTGGAATTTGTATTTTACATGAATATTTTAAAGAAAAGGCCATTTTTCACGAAAAAATACCCCGCCCATTTATTTCAATAGCTTCCAGGTCTTTGGACCGATTGACTCCAAACTTCTCCCAGACGTGCTCCTATACTGGCTGAACGAGACACAGCAGTCCCCGTTGGATTCGGGTGGAATTTGTATTTTTGGTGAATATTTTAGTGAAAGGGGCCATTTTAAATGAGGCTGGCTTAAGGCTGCTGTTAGGGCTAGGGTTAGGGTTAAGGGGCTGGGGTTTCGGACCACGGCCGTCTTTTGACCGATTGACTCGAAATTGATCACGCATGTCCTCCTCACCGGTGGAATGAGGCTGGCCAGTTTTGGTTGGATTCTGGTGGAATTTGTATTTTACATGAATATTTTAAAGGAAAAGCGGCCATTTTTCATCAAAACCTCGGCCGATTTTTTCAATAGCTTCCCGGTCTTTGGACCGATTGACTGGAAATTTCCCCCAAGCGTGCTCCTGTAGCGGCTGAACGAGACACAGCAGTCCCCGTTGGATTCGGGTGAAATTTGTATTTTTGGTGAATATTTTAGTCAGAGGGACAATCTTTCATGAGGCCTGGCTTAAGGCTGAGGCTAGGGTTAGGGTTAGGGTTAGGGTTAGTGATTGGCTGGACCGATTGACTCGAAATCGATCAGGCATGTCCTCCTCACTGGTGTAAGCAGGGTCGCCAGTTTTGGTTGGATTCCGGTGGAATTTGTATTTTACATGAATATTTTAAAGAAAAGGCCATTTTTCACGAAAAAATACCCCGCCCATTTATTTCAATAGCTTCCAGGTCTTTGGACCGATTGACTCGAAACTTCTCCCAGACGTGCTCCTATACTGGCTGAACGAGACACAGCAGTCCCCGTTGGATTCGGGTGGAATTTGTATTTTTGGTGAATATTTTAGTCAGAGGGACAATCTTTCATGAGGCCTGGCTTAAGGCTGAGGCTAGGGTTAGGGTTAGGGTTAGGGTTAGTGATTGGCTGGACCGATTGACTCGAAATCGATCAGGCATGTCCTCCTCACTGGTGTAAGCAGGGTCGCCAGTTTTGGTTGGATTCCGGTGGAATTTGTATTTTACATGAATATTTTAAAGAAAAGGCCATTTTTCACGAAAAAATACCCCGCCCATTTATTTCAATAGCTTCCAGGTCTTTGGACCGATTGACTCCAAACTTCTCCCAGACGTGCTCCTATACTGGCTGAACGAGACACAGCAGTCCCCGTTGGATTCGGGTGGAATTTGTATTTTTGGTGAATATTTTAGTGAAAGGGGCCATTTTAAATGAGGCTGGCTTAAGGCTGCTGTTAGGGCTAGGGTTAGGGTTAAGGGGCTGGGGTTTCGGACCACGGCCGTCTTTTGACCGATTGACTCGAAATTGATCACGCATGTCCTCCTCACCGGTGGAATGAGGCTGGCCAGTTTTGGTTGGATTCTGGTGGAATTTGTATTTTACATGAATATTTTAAAGGAAAAGCGACCATTTTTCATCAAAACCTCGGCCGATTTTTTCAATAGCTTCCCGGTCTTTGGACCGATTGACTGGAAATTTCCCCCAAACGTGCTCCTGTAGCGGCTGAACGAGACACAGCAGTCCCCGTTGGATTCGGGTGAAATTTGTATTTTTGGTGAATATTTTAGTCAGAGGGACAATCTTTCATGAGGCCTGGCTTAAGGCTGAGGCTAGGGTTAGGGTTAGGGTTAGGGTTAGTGATTGGCTGGACCGATTGACTCGAAATCGATCAGGCATGTCCTCCTCACTGGTGTAAGCAGGGTCGCCAGTTTTGGTTGGATTCCGGTGGAATTTGTATTTTACATGAATATTTTAAAGAAAAGGCCATTTTTCACGAAAAAATACCCCGCCCATTTATTTCAATAGCTTCCAGGTCTTTGGACCGATTGACTCCAAACTTCTCCCAGACGTGCTCCTATACTGGCTGAACGAGACACAGCAGTCCCCGTTGGATTCGGGTGGAATTTGTATTTTTGGTGAATATTTTAGTGAAAGGGGCCATTTTAAATGAGGCTGGCTTAAGGCTGCTGTTAGGGCTAGGGTTAGGGTTAAGGGGCTGGGGTTTCGGACCACGGCCGTCTTTTGACCGATTGACTCGAAATTGATCACGCATGTCCTCCTCACCGGTGGAATGAGGCTGGCCAGTTTTGGTTGGATTCTGGTGGAATTTGTATTTTACATGAATATTTTAAAGGAAAAGCGGCCATTTTTCATCAAAACCTCGGCCGATTTTTTCAATAGCTTCCCGGTCTTTGGACCGATTGACTGGAAATTTCCCCCAAGCGTGCTCCTGTAGCGGCTGAACGAGACACAGCAGTCCCCGTTGGATTCGGGTGAAATTTGTATTTTTGGTGAATATTTTAGTCAGAGGGACAATCTTTCATGAGGCCTGGCTTAAGGCTGAGGCTAGGGTTAGGGTTAGGGTTAGGGTTAGTGATTGGCTGGACCGATTGACTCGAAATCGATCAGGCATGTCCTCCTCACTGGTGTAAGCAGGGTCGCCAGTTTTGGTTGGATTCCGGTGGAATTTGTATTTTACATGAATATTTTAAAGAAAAGGCCATTTTTCACGAAAAAATACCCCGCCCATTTATTTCAATAGCTTCCAGGTCTTTGGACCGATTGACTCCAAACTTCTCCCAGACGTGCTCCTATACTGGCTGAACGAGACACAGCAGTCCCCGTTGGATTCGGGTGGAATTTGTATTTTTGGTGAATATTTTAGTGAAAGGGGCCATTTTAAATGAGGCTGGCTTAAGGCTGCTGTTAGGGCTAGGGTTAGGGTTAAGGGGCTGGGGTTTCGGACCACGGCCGTCTTTTGACCGATTGACTCGAAATTGATCACGCATGTCCTCCTCACCGGTGGAATGAGGCTGGCCAGTTTTGGTTGGATTCTGGTGGAATTTGTATTTTACATGAATATTTTAAAGGAAAAGCGGCCATTTTTCATCAAAACCTCGGCCGATTTTTTCAATAGCTTCCCGGTCTTTGGACCGATTGACTGGAAATTTCCCCCAAGCGTGCTCCTGTAGCGGCTGAACGAGACACAGCAGTCCCCGTTGGATTCGGGTGAAATTTGTATTTTTGGTGAATATTTTAGTCAGAGGGACAATCTTTCATGAGGCCTGGCTTAAGGCTGAGGCTAGGGTTAGGGTTAGGGTTAGGGTTAGTGATTGGCTGGACCGATTGACTCGAAATCGATCAGGCATGTCCTCCTCACTGGTGTAAGCAGGGTCGCCAGTTTTGGTTGGATTCCGGTGGAATTTGTATTTTACATGAATATTTTAAAGAAAAGGCCATTTTTCACGAAAAAATACCCCGCCCATTTATTTCAATAGCTTCCAGGTCTTTGGACCGATTGACTCCAAACTTCTCCCAGACGTGCTCCTATACTGGCTGAACGAGACACAGCAGTCCCCGTTGGATTCGGGTGGAATTTGTATTTTTGGTGAATATTTTAGTGAAAGGGGCCATTTTAAATGAGGCTGGCTTAAGGCTGCTGTTAGGGCTAGGGTTAGGGTTAAGGGGCTGGGGTTTCGGACCACGGCCGTCTTTTGACCGATTGACTCGAAATTGATCACGCATGTCCTCCTCACCGGTGGAATGAGGCTGGCCAGTTTTGGTTGGATTCTGGTGGAATTTGTATTTTACATGAATATTTTAAAGGAAAAGCGGCCATTTTTCATCAAAACCTCGGCCGATTTTTTCAATAGCTTCCCGGTCTTTGGACCGATTGACTGGAAATTTCCCCCAAGCGTGCTCCTGTAGCGGCTGAACGAGACACAGCAGTCCCCGTTGGATTCGGGTGAAATTTGTATTTTTGGTGAATATTTTAGTCAGAGGGACAATCTTTCATGAGGCCTGGCTTAAGGCTGAGGCTAGGGTTAGGGTTAGGGTTAGGGTTAGTGATTGGCTGGACCGATTGACTCGAAATCGATCAGGCATGTCCTCCTCACTGGTGTAAGCAGGGTCGCCAGTTTTGGTTGGATTCCGGTGGAATTTGTATTTTACATGAATATTTTAAAGAAAAGGCCATTTTTCACGAAAAAATACCCCGCCCATTTATTTCAATAGCTTCCAGGTCTTTGGACCGATTGACTCGAAACTTCTCCCAGACGTGCTCCTATACTGGCTGAACGAGACACAGCAGTCCCCGTTGGATTCGGGTGGAATTTGTATTTTTGGTGAATATTTTAGTGAAAGGGGCCATTTTAAATGAGGCTGGCTTAAGGCTGCTGTTAGGGCTAGGGTTAGGGTTAAGGGGCTGGGGTTTCGGACCACGGCCGTCTTTTGACCGATTGACTCGAAATTGATCACGCATGTCCTCCTCACCGGTGGAATGAGGCTGGCCAGTTTTGGTTGGATTCTGGTGGAATTTGTATTTTACATGAATATTTTAAAGGAAAAGCGGCCATTTTTCATCAAAACCTCGGCCGATTTTTTTCAATAGCTTCCCGGTCTTTGGACCGATTGACTGGAAATTTCCCCCAAACGTGCTCCTGTAGCGGCTGAACGAGACACAGCAGTCCCCGTTGGATTCGGGTGAAATTTGTATTTTTGGTGAATATTTTAGTCAGAGGGACAATCTTTCATGAGGCCTGGCTTAAGGCTGAGGCTAGGGTTAGGGTTAGGGTTAGGGTTAGTGATTGGCTGGACCGATTGACTCGAAATCGATCAGGCATGTCCTCCTCACTGGTGTAAGCAGGGTCGCCAGTTTTGGTTGGATTCCGGTGGAATTTGTATTTTACATGAATATTTTAAAGAAAAGGCCATTTTTCACGAAAAAATACCCCGCCCATTTATTTCAATAGCTTCCAGGTCTTTGGACCGATTGACTCGAAACTTCTCCCAGACGTGCTCCTATACTGGCTGAACGAGACACAGCAGTCCCCGTTGGATTCGGGTGGAATTTGTATTTTTGGTGAATATTTTAGTGAAAGGGGCCATTTTAAATGAGGCTGGCTTAAGGCTGCTGTTAGGGCTAGGGTTAGGGTTAAGGGGCTGGGGTTTCGGACCACGGCCGTCTTTTGACCGATTGACTCGAAATTGATCACGCATGTCCTCCTCACCGGTGGAATGAGGCTGGCCAGTTTTGGTTGGATTCTGGTGGAATTTGTATTTTACATGAATATTTTAAAGGAAAAGCGGCCATTTTTCATCAAAACCTCGGCCGATTTTTTCAATAGCTTCCCGGTCTTTGGACCGATTGACTGGAAATTTCCCCCAAACGTGCTCCTGTAGCGGCTGAACGAGACACAGCAGTCCCCGTTGGATTCGGGTGAAATTTGTATTTTTGGTGAATATTTTAGTCAGAGGGACAATCTTTCATGAGGCCTGGCTTAAGGCTGAGGCTAGGGTTAGGGTTAGGGTTAGGGTTAGTGATTGGCTGGACCGATTGACTCGAAATCGATCAGGCATGTCCTCCTCACTGGTGTAAGCAGGGTCGCCAGTTTTGGTTGGATTCCGGTGGAATTTGTATTTTACATGAATATTTTAAAGAAAAGGCCATTTTTCACGAAAAAATACCCCGCCCATTTATTTCAATAGCTTCCAGGTCTTTGGACCGATTGACTCGAAACTTCTCCCAGACGTGCTCCTATACTGGCTGAACGAGACACAGCAGTCCCCGTTGGATTCGGGTGGAATTTGTATTTTTGGTGAATATTTTAGTGAAAGGGGCCATTTTAAATGAGGCTGGCTTAAGGCTGCTGTTAGGGCTAGGGTTAGGGTTAAGGGGCTGGGGTTTCGGACCACGGCCGTCTTTTGACCGATTGACTCGAAATTGATCACGCATGTCCTCCTCACCGGTGGAATGAGGCTGGCCAGTTTTGGTTGGATTCTGGTGGAATTTGTATTTTACATGAATATTTTAAAGGAAAAGCGGCCATTTTTCATCAAAACCTCGGCCGATTTTTTCAATAGCTTCCCGGTCTTTGGACCTATTGACTGGAAATTTCCCCCAAACGTGCTCCTGTAGCGGCTGAACGAGACACAGCAGTCCCCGTTGGATTCGGGTGAAATTTGTATTTTTGGTGAATATTTTAGTCAGAGGGACAATCTTTCATGAGGCCTGGCTTAAGGCTGAGGCTAGGGTTAGGGTTAGGGTTAGGGTTAGTGATTGGCTGGACCGATTGACTCGAAATCGATCAGGCATGTCCTCCTCACTGGTGTAAGCAGGGTCGCCAGTTTTGGTTGGATTCCGGTGGAATTTGTATTTTACATGAATATTTTAAAGAAAAGGCCATTTTTCACGAAAAAATACCCCGCCCATTTATTTCAATAGCTTCCAGGTCTTTGGACCGATTGACTGGAAACTTCTCCCAGACGTGCTCCTATACTGGCTGAACGAGACACAGCAGTCCCCGTTGGATTCGGGTGGAATTTGTATTTTTGGTGAATATTTTAGTGAAAGGGGCCATTTTAAATGAGGCTGGCTTAAGGCTGCTGTTAGGGCTAGGGTTAGGGTTAAGGGGCTGGGGTTTCGGACCACGGCCGTCTTTTGACCGATTGACTCGAAATTGATCACGCATGTCCTCCTCACCGGTGGAATGAGGCTGGCCAGTTTTGGTTGGATTCTGGTGGAATTTGTATTTTACATGAATATTTTAAAGGAAAAGCGGCCATTTTTCATCAAAACCTCGGCCGATTTTTTCAATAGCTTCCCGGTCTTTGGACCTATTGACTGGAAATTTCCCCCAAACGTGCTCCTGTAGCGGCTGAACGAGACACAGCAGTCCCCGTTGGATTCGGGTGAAATTTGTATTTTTGGTGAATATTTTAGTCAGAGGGACAATCTTTCATGAGGCCTGGCTTAAGGCTGAGGCTAGGGTTAGGGTTAGGGTTAGGGTTAGTGATTGGCTGGACCGATTGACTCGAAATCGATCAGGCATGTCCTCCTCACTGGTGTAAGCAGGGTCGCCAGTTTTGGTTGGATTCCGGTGGAATTTGTATTTTACATGAATATTTTAAAGAAAAGGCCATTTTTCACGAAAAAATACCCCGCCCATTTATTTCAATAGCTTCCAGGTCTTTGGACCGATTGACTGGAAACTTCTCCCAGACGTGCTCCTATACTGGCTGAACGAGACACAGCAGTCCCCGTTGGATTCGGGTGGAATTTGTATTTTTGGTGAATATTTTAGTGAAAGGGGCCATTTTAAATGAGGCTGGCTTAAGGCTGCTGTTAGGGCTAGGGTTAGGGTTAAGGGGCTGGGGTTTCGGACCACGGCCGTCTTTTGACCGATTGACTCGAAATTGATCACGCATGTCCTCCTCACCGGTGGAATGAGGCTGGCCAGTTTTGGTTGGATTCTGGTGGAATTTGTATTTTACATGAATATTTTAAAGGAAAAGCGGCCATTTTTCATCAAAACCTCGGCCGATTTTTTCAATAGCTTCCAGGTCTTTGGACCGATTGACTGGAAATTTCCCCCAAACGTGCTCCTGTAGCGGCTGAACGAGACACAGCAGTCCCCGTTGGATTCGGGTGAAATTTGTATTTTTGGTGAATATTTTAGTCAGAGGGACAATCTTTCATGAGGCCTGGCTTAAGGCTGAGGCTAGGGTTAGGGTTAGGGTTAGGGTTAGTGATTGGCTGGACCGATTGACTCGAAATCGATCAGGCATGTCCTCCTCACTGGTGTAAGCAGGGTCGCCAGTTTTGGTTGGATTCCGGTGGAATTTGTATTTTACATGAATATTTTAAAGAAAAGGCCATTTTTCACGAAAAAATACCCCGCCGATTTATTTCAATAGCTTCCAGGTCTTTGGACCGATTGACTCGAAACTTCTCCCAGACGTGCTCCTATACTGGCTGAACGAGACACAGCAGTCCCCGTTGGATTCGGGTGGAATTTGTATTTTTGGTGAATATTTTAGTGAAAGGGGCCATTTTAAATGAGGCTGGCTTAAGGCTGCTGTTAGGGCTAGGGTTAGGGTTAAGGGGCTGGGGTTTCGGACCACGGCCGTCTTTTGACCGATTGACTCGAAATTGATCACGCATGTCCTCCTCACCGGTGGAATGAGGCTGGCCAGTTTTGGTTGGATTCTGGTGGAATTTGTATTTTACATGAATATTTTAAAGGAAAAGCGGCCATTTTTCATCAAAACCTCGGCCGATTTTTTCAATAGCTTCCCGGTCTTTGGACCGATTGACTGGAAATTTCCCCCAAACGTGCTCCTGTAGCGGCTGAACGAGACACAGCAGTCCCCGTTGGATTCGGGTGAAATTTGTATTTTTGGTGAATATTTTAGTCAGAGGGACAATCTTTCATGAGGCCTGGCTTAAGGCTGAGGCTAGGGTTAGGGTTAGGGTTAGGGTTAGTGATTGGCTGGACCGATTGACTCGAAATCGATCAGGCATGTCCTCCTCACTGGTGTAAGCAGGGTCGCCAGTTTTGGTTGGATTCCGGTGGAATTTGTATTTTACATGAATATTTTAAAGAAAAGGCCATTTTTCACGAAAAAATACCCCGCCCATTTATTTCAATAGCTTCCAGGTCTTTGGACCGATTGACTCGAAACTTCTCCCAGACGTGCTCCTATACTGGCTGAACGAGACACAGCAGTCCCCGTTGGATTCGGGTGGAATTTGTATTTTTGGTGAATATTTTAGTGAAAGGGGCCATTTTAAATGAGGCTGGCTTAAGGCTGCTGTTAGGGCTAGGGTTAGGGTTAAGGGGCTGGGGTTTCGGACCACGGCCGTCTTTTGACCGATTGACTCGAAATTGATCACGCATGTCCTCCTCACCGGTGGAATGAGGCTGGCCAGTTTTGGTTGGATTCTGGTGGAATTTGTATTTTACATGAATATTTTAAAGGAAAAGCGGCCATTTTTCATCAAAACCTCGGCCGATTTTTTCAATAGCTTCCCGGTCTTTGGACCGATTGACTGGAAATTTCCCCCAAACGTGCTCCTGTAGCGGCTGAACGAGACACAGCAGTCCCCGTTGGATTCGGGTGAAATTTGTATTTTTGGTGAATATTTTAGTCAGAGGGACAATCTTTCATGAGGCCTGGCTTAAGGCTGAGGCTAGGGTTAGGGTTAGGGTTAGGGTTAGTGATTGGCTGGACCGATTGACTCGAAATCGATCAGGCATGTCCTCCTCACTGGTGTAAGCAGGGTCGCCAGTTTTGGTTGGATTCCGGTGGAATTTGTATTTTACATGAATATTTTAAAGAAAAGGCCATTTTTCACGAAAAAATACCCCGCCCATTTATTTCAATAGCTTCCAGGTCTTTGGACCGATTGACTCGAAACTTCTCCCAGACGTGCTCCTATACTGGCTGAACGAGACACAGCAGTCCCCGTTGGATTCGGGTGGAATTTGTATTTTTGGTGAATATTTTAGTGAAAGGGGCCATTTTAAATGAGGCTGGCTTAAGGCTGCTGTTAGGGCTAGGGTTAGGGTTAAGGGGCTGGGGTTTCGGACCACGGCCGTCTTTTGACCGATTGACTCGAAATTGATCACGCATGTCCTCCTCACCGGTGGAATGAGGCTGGCCAGTTTTGGTTGGATTCTGGTGGAATTTGTATTTTACATGAATATTTTAAAGGAAAAGCGGCCATTTTTCATCAAAACCTCGGCCGATTTTTTCAATAGCTTCCCGGTCTTTGGACCGATTGACTGGAAATTTCCCCCAAACGTGCTCCTGTAGCGGCTGAACGAGACACAGCAGTCCCCGTTGGATTCGGGTGAAATTTGTATTTTTGGTGAATATTTTAGTCAGAGGGACAATCTTTCATGAGGCCTGGCTTAAGGCTGAGGCTAGGGTTAGGGTTAGGGTTAGGGTTAGTGATTGGCTGGACCGATTGACTCGAAATCGATCAGGCATGTCCTCCTCACTGGTGTAAGCAGGGTCGCCAGTTTTGGTTGGATTCCGGTGGAATTTGTATTTTACATGAATATTTTAAAGAAAAGGCCATTTTTCACGAAAAAATACCCCGCCCATTTATTTCAATAGCTTCCAGGTCTTTGGACCGATTGACTCGAAACTTCTCCCAGACGTGCTCCTATACTGGCTGAACGAGACACAGCAGTCCCCGTTGGATTCGGGTGGAATTTGTATTTTTGGTGAATATTTTAGTGAAAGGGGCCATTTTAAATGAGGCTGGCTTAAGGCTGCTGTTAGGGCTAGGGTTAGGGTTAAGGGGCTGGGGTTTCGGACCACGGCCGTCTTTTGACCGATTGACTCGAAATTGATCACGCATGTCCTCCTCACCGGTGGAATGAGGCTGGCCAGTTTTGGTTGGATTCTGGTGGAATTTGTATTTTACATGAATATTTTAAAGGAAAAGCGGCCATTTTTCATCAAAACCTCGGCCGATTTTTTCAATAGCTTCCCGGTCTTTGGACCTATTGACTGGAAATTTCCCCCAAACGTGCTCCTGTAGCGGCTGAACGAGACACAGCAGTCCCCGTTGGATTCGGGTGAAATTTGTATTTTTGGTGAATATTTTAGTCAGAGGGACAATCTTTCATGAGGCCTGGCTTAAGGCTGAGGCTAGGGTTAGGGTTAGGGTTAGGGTTAGTGATTGGCTGGACCGATTGACTCGAAATCGATCAGGCATGTCCTCCTCACTGGTGTAAGCAGGGTCGCCAGTTTTGGTTGGATTCCGGTGGAATTTGTATTTTACATGAATATTTTAAAGAAAAGGCCATTTTTCACGAAAAAATACCCCGCCCATTTATTTCAATAGCTTCCAGGTCTTTGGACCGATTGACTCCAATCTTCTCCCAGACGTGCTCCTATACTGGCTGAACGAGACACAGCAGTCCCCGTTGGATTCGGGTGGAATTTGTATTTTTGGTGAATATTTTAGTGAAAGGGGCCATTTTAAATGAGGCTGGCTTAAGGCTGCTGTTAGGGCTAGGGTTAGGGTTAAGGGGCTGGGGTTTCGGACCACGGCCGTCTTTTGACCGATTGACTCGAAATTGATCACGCATGTCCTCCTCACCGGTGGAATGAGGCTGGCCAGTTTTGGTTGGATTCTGGTGGAATTTGTATTTTACATGAATATTTTAAAGGAAAAGCGGCCATTTTTCATCAAAACCTCGGCCGATTTTTTCAATAGCTTCCAGGTCTTTGGACCGATTGACTGGAAATTTCCCCCAAACGTGCTCCTGTAGCGGCTGAACGAGACACAGCAGTCCCCGTTGGATTCGGGTGAAATTTGTATTTTTGGTGAATATTTTAGTCAGAGGGACAATCTTTCATGAGGCCTGGCTTAAGGCTGAGGCTAGGGTTAGGGTTAGGGTTAGGGTTAGTGATTGGCTGGACCGATTGACTCGAAATCGATCAGGCATGTCCTCCTCACTGGTGTAAGCAGGGTCGCCAGTTTTGGTTGGATTCCGGTGGAATTTGTATTTTACATGAATATTTTAAAGAAAAGGCCATTTTTCACGAAAAAATACCCCGCCGATTTATTTCAATAGCTTCCAGGTCTTTGGACCGATTGACTGGAAACTTCTCCCAGACGTGCTCCTATACTGGCTGAACGAGACACAGCAGTCCCCGTTGGATTCGGGTGGAATTTGTATTTTTGGTGAATATTTTAGTGAAAGGGGCCATTTTAAATGAGGCTGGCTTAAGGCTGCTGTTAGGGCTAGGGTTAGGGTTAAGGGGCTGGGGTTTCGGACCACGGCCGTCTTTTGACCGATTGACTCGAAATTGATCACGCATGTCCTCCTCACCGGTGGAATGAGGCTGGCCAGTTTTGGTTGGATTCTGGTGGAATTTGTATTTTACATGAATATTTTAAAGGAAAAGCGGCCATTTTTCATCAAAACCTCGGCCGATTTTTTCAATAGCTTCCCGGTCTTTGGACCGATTGACTGGAAATTTCCCCCAAACGTGCTCCTGTAGCGGCTGAACGAGACACAGCAGTCCCCGTTGGATTCGGGTGAAATTTGTATTTTTGGTGAATATTTTAGTCAGAGGGACAATCTTTCATGAGGCCTGGCTTAAGGCTGAGGCTAGGGTTAGGGTTAGGGTTAGGGTTAGTGATTGGCTGGACCGATTGACTCGAAATCGATCAGGCATGTCCTCCTCACTGGTGTAAGCAGGGTCGCCAGTTTTGGTTGGATTCCGGTGGAATTTGTATTTTACATGAATATTTTAAAGAAAAGGCCATTTTTCACGAAAAAATACCCCGCCCATTTATTTCAATAGCTTCCAGGTCTTTGGACCGATTGACTCGAAACTTCTCCCAGACGTGCTCCTATACTGGCTGAACGAGACACAGCAGTCCCCGTTGGATTCGGGTGGAATTTGTATTTTTGGTGAATATTTTAGTGAAAGGGGCCATTTTAAATGAGGCTGGCTTAAGGCTGCTGTTAGGGCTAGGGTTAGGGTTAAGGGGCTGGGGTTTCGGACCACGGCCGTCTTTTGACCGATTGACTCGAAATTGATCACGCATGTCCTCCTCACCGGTGGAATGAGGCTGGCCAGTTTTGGTTGGATTCTGGTGGAATTTGTATTTTACATGAATATTTTAAAGGAAAAGCGGCCATTTTTCATCAAAACCTCGGCCGATTTTTTCAATAGCTTCCCGGTCTTTGGACCGATTGACTGGAAATTTCCCCCAAACGTGCTCCTGTAGCGGCTGAACGAGACACAGCAGTCCCCGTTGGATTCGGGTGAAATTTGTATTTTTGGTGAATATTTTAGTCAGAGGGACAATCTTTCATGAGGCCTGGCTTAAGGCTGAGGCTAGGGTTAGGGTTAGGGTTAGGGTTAGTGATTGGCTGGACCGATTGACTCGAAATCGATCAGGCATGTCCTCCTCACTGGTGTAAGCAGGGTCGCCAGTTTTGGTTGGATTCCGGTGGAATTTGTATTTTACATGAATATTTTAAAGAAAAGGCCATTTTTCACGAAAAAATACCCCGCCCATTTATTTCAATAGCTTCCAGGTCTTTGGACCGATTGACTCCAAACTTCTCCCAGACGTGCTCCTATACTGGCTGAACGAGACACAGCAGTCCCCGTTGGATTCGGGTGGAATTTGTATTTTTGGTGAATATTTTAGTCAGAGGGACAATCTTTCATGAGGCCTGGCTTAAGGCTGAGGCTAGGGTTAGGGTTAGGGTCAGGGTTAGTGATTGGCTGGACCGATTGACTCGAAATCGATCAGGCATGTCCTCCTCACTGGTGTAAGCAGGGTCGCCAGTTTTGGTTGGATTCCGGTGGAATTTGTATTTTACATGAATATTTTAAAGAAAAGGCCATTTTTCACGAAAAAATACCCCGCCCATTTATTTCAATAGCTTCCAGGTCTTTGGACCGATTGACTCGAAACTTCTCCCAGACGTGCTCCTATACTGGCTGAACGAGACACAGCAGTCCCCGTTGGATTCGGGTGGAATTTGTATTTTTGGTGAATATTTTAGTGAAAGGGGCCATTTTAAATGAGGCTGGCTTAAGGCTGCTGTTAGGGCTAGGGTTAGGGTTAAGGGGCTGGGGTTTCGGACCACGGCCGTCTTTTGACCGATTGACTCGAAATTGATCACGCATGTCCTCCTCACCGGTGGAATGAGGCTGGCCAGTTTTGGTTGGATTCTGGTGGAATTTGTATTTTACATGAATATTTTAAAGGAAAAGCGGCCATTTTTCATCAAAACCTCGGCCGATTTTTTCAATAGCTTCCCGGTCGTTGGACCGATTGACTGGAAATTTCCCCCAAACGTGCTCCTGTAGCGGCTGAACGAGACACAGCAGTCCCCGTTGGATTCGGGTGAAATTTGTATTTTTGGTGAATATTTTAGTCAGAGGGACAATCTTTCATGAGGCCTGGCTTAAGGCTGAGGCTAGGGTTAGGGTTAGGGTTAGGGTTAGTGATTGGCTGGACCGATTGACTCGAAATCGATCAGGCATGTCCTCCTCACTGGTGTAAGCAGGGTCGCCAGTTTTGGTTGGATTCCGGTGGAATTTGTATTTTACATGAATATTTTAAAGAAAAGGCCATTTTTCACGAAAAAATACCCCGCCCATTTATTTCAATAGCTTCCAGGTCTTTGGACCGATTGACTCGAAACTTCTCCCAGACGTGCTCCTATACTGGCTGAACGAGACACAGCAGTCCCCGTTGGATTCGGGTGGAATTTGTATTTTTGGTGAATATTTTAGTGAAAGGGGCCATTTTAAATGAGGCTGGCTTAAGGCTGCTGTTAGGGCTAGGGTTAGGGTTAAGGGGCTGGGGTTTCGGACCACGGCCGTCTTTTGACCGATTGACTCGAAATTGATCACGCATGTCCTCCTCACCGGTGGAATGAGGCTGGCCAGTTTTGGTTGGATTCTGGTGGAATTTGTATTTTACATGAATATTTTAAAGGAAAAGCGGCCATTTTTCATCAAAACCTCGGCCGATTTTTTCAATAGCTTCCAGGTCTTTGGACCGATTGACTGGAAATTTCCCCCAAACGTGCTCCTGTAGCGGCTGAACGAGACACAGCAGTCCCCGTTGGATTCGGGTGAAATTTGTATTTTTGGTGAATATTTTAGTCAGAGGGACAATCTTTCATGAGGCCTGGCTTAAGGCTGAGGCTAGGGTTAGGGTTAGGGTTAGGGTTAGTGATTGGCTGGACCGATTGACTCGAAATCGATCAGGCATGTCCTCCTCACTGGTGTAAGCAGGGTCGCCAGTTTTGGTTGGATTCCGGTGGAATTTGTATTTTACATGAATATTTTAAAGAAAAGGCCATTTTTCACGAAAAAATACCCCGCCCATTTATTTCAATAGCTTCCAGGTCTTTGGACCGATTGACTGGAAACTTCTCCCAGACGTGCTCCTGTACTGGCTGAACGAGACACAGCAGTCCCCGTTGGATTCGGGTGGAATTTGTATTTTTGGTGAATATTTTAGTCAGAGGGACAATCTTTCATGAGGCCTGGCTTAAGGCTGAGGCTAGGGTTAGGGTTAGGGTTAGGGTTAGTGATTGGCTGGACCGATTGACTCGAAATCGATCAGGCATGTCCTCCTCACTGGTGTAAGCAGGGTCGCCAGTTTTGGTTGGATTCCGGTGGAATTTGTATTTTACATGAATATTTTAAAGAAAAGGCCATTTTTCACGAAAAAATACCCCGCCCATTTATTTCAATAGCTTCCAGGTCTTTGGACCGATTGACTGGAAACTTCTCCCAGACGTGCTCCTGTACTGGCTGAACGAGACACAGCAGTCCCCGTTGGATTCGGGTGGAATTTGTATTTTTGGTGAATATTTTAGTCAGAGGGACAATCTTTCATGAGGCCTGGCTTAAGGCTGAGGCTAGGGTTAGGGTTAGGGTTAGGGTTAGTGATTGGCTGGACCGATTGACTCGAAATCGATCAGGCATGTCCTCCTCACTGGTGTAAGCAGGGTCGCCAGTTTTGGTTGGATTCCGGTGGAATTTGTATTTTACATGAATATTTTAAAGAAAAGGCCATTTTTCACGAAAAAATACCCCGCCCATTTATTTCAATAGCTTCCAGGTCTTTGGACCGATTGACTGGAAACTTCTCCCAGACGTGCTCCTATACTGGCTGAACGAGACACAGCAGTCCCCGTTGGATTCGGGTGGAATTTGTATTTTTGGTGAATATTTTAGTGAAAGGGGCCATTTTAAATGAGGCTGGCTTAAGGCTGCTGTTAGGGCTAGGGTTAGGGTTAAGGGGCTGGGGTTTCGGACCACGGCCGTCTTTTGACCGATTGACTCGAAATTGATCACGCATGTCCTCCTCACCGGTGGAATGAGGCTGGCCAGTTTTGGTTGGATTCTGGTGGAATTTGTATTTTACATGAATATTTTAAAGGAAAAGCGGCCATTTTTCATCAAAACCTCGGCCGATTTTTTCAATAGCTTCCCGATCTTTGGACCGATTGACTGGAAATTTCCCCCAAACGTGCTCCTGTAGCGGCTGAACGAGACACAGCAGTCCCCGTTGGATTCGGGTGAAATTTGTATTTTTGGTGAATATTTTAGTCAGAGGGACAATCTTTCATGAGGCCTGGCTTAAGGCTGAGGCTAGGGTTAGGGTTAGGGTTAGGGTTAGTGATTGGCTGGACCGATTGACTCGAAATCGATCAGGCATGTCCTCCTCACTGGTGTAAGCAGGGTCGCCAGTTTTGGTTGGATTCCGGTGGAATTTGTATTTTACATGAATATTTTAAAGAAAAGGCCATTTTTCACGAAAAAATACCCCGCCCATTTATTTCAATAGCTTCCAGGTCTTTGGACCGATTGACTGGAAACTTCTCCCAGACGTGCTCCTATACTGGCTGAACGAGACACAGCAGTCCCCGTTGGATTCGGGTGGAATTTGTATTTTTGGTGAATATTTTAGTCAGAGGGACAATCTTTCATGAGGCCTGGCTTAAGGCTGAGGCTAGGGTTAGGGTTAGGGTTAGGGTTAGTGATTGGCTGGACCGATTGACTCGAAATCGATCAGGCATGTCCTCCTCACTGGTGTAAGCAGGGTCGCCAGTTTTGGTTGGATTCCGGTGGAATTTGTATTTTACATGAATATTTTAAAGAAAAGGCCATTTTTCACGAAAAAATACCCCGCCCATTTATTTCAATAGCTTCCAGGTCTTTGGACCGATTGACTCCAAACTTCTCCCAGACGTGCTCCTATACTGGCTGAACGAGACACAGCAGTCCCCGTTGGATTCGGGTGGAATTTGTATTTTTGGTGAATATTTTAGTGAAAGGGGCCATTTTAAATGAGGCTGGCTTAAGGCTGCTGTTAGGGCTAGGGTTAGGGTTAAGGGGCTGGGGTTTCGGACCACGGCCGTCTTTTGACCGATTGACTCGAAATTGATCACGCATGTCCTCCTCACCGGTGGAATGAGGCTGGCCAGTTTTGGTTGGATTCTGGTGGAATTTGTATTTTACATGAATATTTTAAAGGAAAAGCGGCCATTTTTCATCAAAACCTCGGCCGATTTTTTCAATAGCTTCCCGGTCTTTGGACCGATTGACTGGAAATTTCCCCCAAGCGTGCTCCTGTAGCGGCTGAACGAGACACAGCAGTCCCCGTTGGATTCGGGTGAAATTTGTATTTTTGGTGAATATTTTAGTCAGAGGGACAATCTTTCATGAGGCCTGGCTTAAGGCTGAGGCTAGGGTTAGGGTTAGGGTTAGGGTTAGTGATTGGCTGGACCGATTGACTCGAAATCGATCAGGCATGTCCTCCTCACTGGTGTAAGCAGGGTCGCCAGTTTTGGTTGGATTCCGGTGGAATTTGTATTTTACATGAATATTTTAAAGAAAAGGCCATTTTTCACGAAAAAATACCCCGCCCATTTATTTCAATAGCTTCCAGGTCTTTGGACCGATTGACTCGAAACTTCTCCCAGACGTGCTCCTATACTGGCTGAACGAGACACAGCAGTCCCCGTTGGATTCGGGTGGAATTTGTATTTTTGGTGAATATTTTAGTGAAAGGGGCCATTTTAAATGAGGCTGGCTTAAGGCTGCTGTTAGGGCTAGGGTTAGGGTTAAGGGGCTGGGGTTTCGGACCACGGCCGTCTTTTGACCGATTGACTCGAAATTGATCACGCATGTCCTCCTCACCGGTGGAATGAGGCTGGCCAGTTTTGGTTGGATTCTGGTGGAATTTGTATTTTACATGAATATTTTAAAGGAAAAGCGGCCATTTTTCATCAAAACCTCGGCCGATTTTTTCAATAGCTTCCCGGTCTTTGGACCGATTGACTGGAAATTTCCCCCAAGCGTGCTCCTGTAGCGGCTGAACGAGACACAGCAGTCCCCGTTGGATTCGGGTGAAATTTGTATTTTTGGTGAATATTTTAGTCAGAGGGACAATCTTTCATGAGGCCTGGCTTAAGGCTGAGGCTAGGGTTAGGGTTAGGGTTAGGGTTAGTGATTGGCTGGACCGATTGACTCGAAATCGATCAGGCATGTCCTCCCCACTGGTGTAAGCAGGGTCGCCAGTTTTGGTTGGATTCCGGTGGAATTTGTATTTTACATGAATATTTTAAAGAAAAGGCCATTTTTCACGAAAAAATACCCCGCCCATTTATTTCAATAGCTTCCAGGTCTTTGGACCGATTGACTCGAAACTTCTCCCAGACGTGCTCCTATACTGGCTGAACGAGACACAGCAGTCCCCGTTGGATTCGGGTGGAATTTGTATTTTTGGTGAATATTTTAGTGAAAGGGGCCATTTTAAATGAGGCTGGCTTAAGGCTGCTGTTAGGGCTAGGGTTAGGGTTAAGGGGCTGGGGTTTCGGACCACGGCCGTCTTTTGACCGATTGACTCGAAATTGATCACGCATGTCCTCCTCACCGGTGGAATGAGGCTGGCCAGTTTTGGTTGGATTCTGGTGGAATTTGTATTTTACATGAATATTTTAAAGGAAAAGCGGCCATTTTTCATCAAAACCTCGGCCGATTTTTTCAATAGCTTCCCGGTCTTTGGACCGATTGACTGGAAATTTCCCCCAAACGTGCTCCTGTAGCGGCTGAACGAGACACAGCAGTCCCCGTTGGATTCGGGTGAAATTTGTATTTTTGGTGAATATTTTAGTCAGAGGGACAATCTTTCATGAGGCCTGGCTTAAGGCTGAGGCTAGGGTTAGGGTTAGGGTTAGGGTTAGTGATTGGCTGGACCGATTGACTCGAAATCGATCAGGCATGTCCTCCTCACTGGTGTAAGCAGGGTCGCCAGTTTTGGTTGGATTCCGGTGGAATTTGTATTTTACATGAATATTTTAAAGAAAAGGCCATTTTTCACGAAAAAATACCCCGCCCATTTATTTCAATAGCTTCCAGGTCTTTGGACCGATTGACTCGAAACTTCTCCCAGACGTGCTCCTATACTGGCTGAACGAGACACAGCAGTCCCCGTTGGATTCGGGTGGAATTTGTATTTTTGGTGAATATTTTAGTGAAAGGGGCCATTTTAAATGAGGCTGGCTTAAGGCTGCTGTTAGGGCTAGGGTTAGGGTTAAGGGGCTGGGGTTTCGGACCACGGCCGTCTTTTGACCGATTGACTCGAAATTGATCACGCATGTCCTCCTCACCGGTGGAATGAGGCTGGCCAGTTTTGGTTGGATTCTGGTGGAATTTGTATTTTACATGAATATTTTAAAGGAAAAGCGGCCATTTTTCATCAAAACCTCGGCCGATTTTTTCAATAGCTTCCCGGTCTTTGGACCGATTGACTGGAAATTTCCCCCAAGCGTGCTCCTGTAGCGGCTGAACGAGACACAGCAGTCCCCGTTGGATTCGGGTGAAATTTGTATTTTTGGTGAATATTTTAGTCAGAGGGACAATCTTTCATGAGGCCTGGCTTAAGGCTGAGGCTAGGGTTAGGGTTAGGGTTAGGGTTAGTGATTGGCTGGACCGATTGACTCGAAATCGATCAGGCATGTCCTCCTCACTGGTGTAAGCAGGGTCGCCAGTTTTGGTTGGATTCCGGTGGAATTTGTATTTTACATGAATATTTTAAAGAAAAGGCCATTTTTCACGAAAAAATACCCCGCCCATTTATTTCAATAGCTTCCAGGTCTTTGGACCGATTGACTCGAAACTTCTCCCAGACGTGCTCCTATACTGGCTGAACGAGACACAGCAGTCCCCGTTGGATTCGGGTGGAATTTGTATTTTTGGTGAATATTTTAGTGAAAGGGGCCATTTTAAATGAGGCTGGCTTAAGGCTGCTGTTAGGGCTAGGGTTAGGGTTAAGGGGCTGGGGTTTCGGACCACGGCCGTCTTTTGACCGATTGACTCGAAATTGATCACGCATGTCCTCCTCACCGGTGGAATGAGGCTGGCCAGTTTTGGTTGGATTCTGGTGGAATTTGTATTTTACATGAATATTTTAAAGGAAAAGCGGCCATTTTTCATCAAAACCTCGGCCGATTTTTTCAATAGCTTCCCGGTCTTTGGACCGATTGACTGGAAATTTCCCCCAAACGTGCTCCTGTAGCGGCTGAACGAGACACAGCAGTCCCCGTTGGATTCGGGTGAAATTTGTATTTTTGGTGAATATTTTAGTCAGAGGGACAATCTTTCATGAGGCCTGGCTTAAGGCTGAGGCTAGGGTTAGGGTTAGGGTTAGGGTTAGTGATTGGCTGGACCGATTGACTCGAAATCGATCAGGCATGTCCTCCTCACTGGTGTAAGCAGGGTCGCCAGTTTTGGTTGGATTCCGGTGGAATTTGTATTTTACATGAATATTTTAAAGAAAAGGCCATTTTTCACGAAAAAATACCCCGCCCATTTATTTCAATAGCTTCCAGGTCTTTGGACCGATTGACTCGAAACTTCTCCCAGACGTGCTCCTATACTGGCTGAACGAGACACAGCAGTCCCCGTTGGATTCGGGTGGAATTTGTATTTTTGGTGAATATTTTAGTGAAAGGGGCCATTTTAAATGAGGCTGGCTTAAGGCTGCTGTTAGGGCTAGGGTTAGGGTTAAGGGGCTGGGGTTTCGGACCACGGCCGTCTTTTGACCGATTGACTCGAAATTGATCACGCATGTCCTCCTCACCGGTGGAATGAGGCTGGCCAGTTTTGGTTGGATTCTGGTGGAATTTGTATTTTACATGAATATTTTAAAGGAAAAGCGGCCATTTTTCATCAAAACCTCGGCCGATTTTTTCAATAGCTTCCCGGTCTTTGGACCGATTGACTGGAAATTTCCCCCAAACGTGCTCCTGTAGCGGCTGAACGAGACACAGCAGTCCCCGTTGGATTCGGGTGAAATTTGTATTTTTGGTGAATATTTTAGTCAGAGGGACAATCTTTCATGAGGCCTGGCTTAAGGCTGAGGCTAGGGTTAGGGTTAGGGTTAGGGTTAGTGATTGGCTGGACCGATTGACTCGAAATCGATCAGGCATGTCCTCCTCACTGGTGTAAGCAGGGTCGCCAGTTTTGGTTGGATTCCGGTGGAATTTGTATTTTACATGAATATTTTAAAGAAAAGGCCATTTTTCACGAAAAAATACCCCGCCCATTTATTTCAATAGCTTCCAGGTCTTTGGACCGATTGACTCCAATCTTCTCCCAGACGTGCTCCTATACTGGCTGAACGAGACACAGCAGTCCCCGTTGGATTCGGGTGGAATTTGTATTTTTGGTGAATATTTTAGTGAAAGGGGCCATTTTAAATGAGGCTGGCTTAAGGCTGCTGTTAGGGCTAGGGTTAGGGTTAAGGGGCTGGGGTTTCGGACCACGGCCGTCTTTTGACCGATTGACTCGAAATTGATCACGCATGTCCTCCTCACCGGTGGAATGAGGCTGGCCAGTTTTGGTTGGATTCTGGTGGAATTTGTATTTTACATGAATATTTTAAAGGAAAAGCGGCCATTTTTCATCAAAACCTCGGCCGATTTTTTCAATAGCTTCCAGGTCTTTGGACCGATTGACTGGAAATTTCCCCCAAACGTGCTCCTGTAGCGGCTGAACGAGACACAGCAGTCCCCGTTGGATTCGGGTGAAATTTGTATTTTTGGTGAATATTTTAGTCAGAGGGACAATCTTTCATGAGGCCTGGCTTAAGGCTGAGGCTAGGGTTAGGGTTAGGGTTAGGGTTAGTGATTGGCTGGACCGATTGACTCGAAATCGATCAGGCATGTCCTCCTCACTGGTGTAAGCAGGGTCGCCAGTTTTGGTTGGATTCCGGTGGAATTTGTATTTTACATGAATATTTTAAAGAAAAGGCCATTTTTCACGAAAAAATACCCCGCCGATTTATTTCAATAGCTTCCAGGTCTTTGGACCGATTGACTCGAAACTTCTCCCAGACGTGCTCCTATACTGGCTGAACGAGACACAGCAGTCCCCGTTGGATTCGGGTGGAATTTGTATTTTTGGTGAATATTTTAGTGAAAGGGGCCATTTTAAATGAGGCTGGCTTAAGGCTGCTGTTAGGGCTAGGGTTAGGGTTAAGGGGCTGGGGTTTCGGACCACGGCCGTCTTTTGACCGATTGACTCGAAATTGATCACGCATGTCCTCCTCACCGGTGGAATGAGGCTGGCCAGTTTTGGTTGGATTCTGGTGGAATTTGTATTTTACATGAATATTTTAAAGGAAAAGCGGCCATTTTTCATCAAAACCTCGGCCGATTTTTTCAATAGCTTCCCGGTCTTTGGACCGATTGACTGGAAATTTCCCCCAAACGTGCTCCTGTAGCGGCTGAACGAGACACAGCAGTCCCCGTTGGATTCGGGTGAAATTTGTATTTTTGGTGAATATTTTAGTCAGAGGGACAATCTTTCATGAGGCCTGGCTTAAGGCTGAGGCTAGGGTTAGGGTTAGGGTTAGGGTTAGTGATTGGCTGGACCGATTGACTCGAAATCGATCAGGCATGTCCTCCTCACTGGTGTAAGCAGGGTCGCCAGTTTTGGTTGGATTCCGGTGGAATTTGTATTTTACATGAATATTTTAAAGAAAAGGCCATTTTTCACGAAAAAATACCCCGCCCATTTATTTCAATAGCTTCCAGGTCTTTGGACCGATTGACTCCAAACTTCTCCCAGACGTGCTCCTATACTGGCTGAACGAGACACAGCAGTCCCCGTTGGATTCGGGTGGAATTTGTATTTTTGGTGAATATTTTAGTGAAAGGGGCCATTTTAAATGAGGCTGGCTTAAGGCTGCTGTTAGGGCTAGGGTTAGGGTTAAGGGGCTGGGGTTTCGGACCACGGCCGTCTTTTGACCGATTGACTCGAAATTGATCACGCATGTCCTCCTCACCGGTGGAATGAGGCTGGCCAGTTTTGGTTGGATTCTGGTGGAATTTGTATTTTACATGAATATTTTAAAGGAAAAGCGGCCATTTTTCATCAAAACCTCGGCCGATTTTTTCAATAGCTTCCCGGTCTTTGGACCGATTGACTGGAAATTTCCCCCAAACGTGCTCCTGTAGCGGCTGAACGAGACACAGCAGTCCCCGTTGGATTCGGGTGAAATTTGTATTTTTGGTGAATATTTTAGTCAGAGGGACAATCTTTCATGAGGCCTGGCTTAAGGCTGAGGCTAGGGTTAGGGTTAGGGTTAGGGTTAGTGATTGGCTGGACCGATTGACTCGAAATCGATCAGGCATGTCCTCCTCACTGGTGTAAGCAGGGTCGCCAGTTTTGGTTGGATTCCGGTGGAATTTGTATTTTACATGAATATTTTAAAGAAAAGGCCATTTTTCACGAAAAAATACCCCGCCCATTTATTTCAATAGCTTCCAGGTCTTTGGACCGATTGACTCGAAACTTCTCCCAGACGTGCTCCTATACTGGCTGAACGAGACACAGCAGTCCCCGTTGGATTCGGGTGGAATTTGTATTTTTGGTGAATATTTTAGTGAAAGGGGCCATTTTAAATGAGGCTGGCTTAAGGCTGCTGTTAGGGCTAGGGTTAGGGTTAAGGGGCTGGGGTTTCGGACCACGGCCGTCTTTTGACCGATTGACTCGAAATTGATCACGCATGTCCTCCTCACCGGTGGAATGAGGCTGGCCAGTTTTGGTTGGATTCTGGTGGAATTTGTATTTTACATGAATATTTTAAAGGAAAAGCGGCCATTTTTCATCAAAACCTCGGCCGATTTTTTCAATAGCTTCCCGGTCTTTGGACCGATTGACTGGAAATTTCCCCCAAACGTGCTCCTGTAGCGGCTGAACGAGACACAGCAGTCCCCGTTGGATTCGGGTGAAATTTGTATTTTTGGTGAATATTTTAGTCAGAGGGACAATCTTTCATGAGGCCTGGCTTAAGGCTGAGGCTAGGGTTAGGGTTAGGGTTAGGGTTAGTGATTGGCTGGACCGATTGACTCGAAATCGATCAGGCATGTCCTCCTCACTGGTGTAAGCAGGGTCGCCAGTTTTGGTTGGATTCCGGTGGAATTTGTATTTTACATGAATATTTTAAAGAAAAGGCCATTTTTCACGAAAAAATACCCCGCCCATTTATTTCAATAGCTTCCAGGTCTTTGGACCGATTGACTCGAAACTTCTCCCAGACGTGCTCCTATACTGGCTGAACGAGACACAGCAGTCCCCGTTGGATTCGGGTGGAATTTGTATTTTTGGTGAATATTTTAGTGAAAGGGGCCATTTTAAATGAGGCTGGCTTAAGGCTGCTGTTAGGGCTAGGGTTAGGGTTAAGGGGCTGGGGTTTCGGACCACGGCCGTCTTTTGACCGATTGACTCGAAATTGATCACGCATGTCCTCCTCACCGGTGGAATGAGGCTGGCCAGTTTTGGTTGGATTCTGGTGGAATTTGTATTTTACATGAATATTTTAAAGGAAAAGCGGCCATTTTTCATCAAAACCTCGGCCGATTTTTTCAATAGCTTCCCGGTCTTTGGACCTATTGACTGGAAATTTCCCCCAAACGTGCTCCTGTAGCGGCTGAACGAGACACAGCAGTCCCCGTTGGATTCGGGTGAAATTTGTATTTTTGGTGAATATTTTAGTCAGAGGGACAATCTTTCATGAGGCCTGGCTTAAGGCTGAGGCTAGGGTTAGGGTTAGGGTTAGGGTTAGTGATTGGCTGGACCGATTGACTCGAAATCGATCAGGCATGTCCTCCTCACTGGTGTAAGCAGGGTCGCCAGTTTTGGTTGGATTCCGGTGGAATTTGTATTTTACATGAATATTTTAAAGAAAAGGCAATTTTTCACGAAAAAATACCCCGCCCATTTATTTCAATAGCTTCCAGGTCTTTGGACCGATTGACTCCAATCTTCTCCCAGACGTGCTCCTATACTGGCTGAACGAGACACAGCAGTCCCCGTTGGATTCGGGTGGAATTTGTATTTTTGGTGAATATTTTAGTGAAAGGGGCCATTTTAAATGAGGCTGGCTTAAGGCTGCTGTTAGGGCTAGGGTTAGGGTTAAGGGGCTGGGGTTTCGGACCACGGCCGTCTTTTGACCGATTGACTCGAAATTGATCACGCATGTCCTCCTCACCGGTGGAATGAGGCTGGCCAGTTTTGGTTGGATTCTGGTGGAATTTGTATTTTACATGAATATTTTAAAGGAAAAGCGGCCATTTTTCATCAAAACCTCGGCCGATTTTTTCAATAGCTTCCAGGTCTTTGGACCGATTGACTGGAAATTTCCCCCAAACGTGCTCCTGTAGCGGCTGAACGAGACACAGCAGTCCCCGTTGGATTCGGGTGAAATTTGTATTTTTGGTGAATATTTTAGTCAGAGGGACAATCTTTCATGAGGCCTGGCTTAAGGCTGAGGCTAGGGTTAGGGTTAGGGTTAGGGTTAGTGATTGGCTGGACCGATTGACTCGAAATCGATCAGGCATGTCCTCCTCACTGGTGTAAGCAGGGTCGCCAGTTTTGGTTGGATTCCGGTGGAATTTGTATTTTACATGAATATTTTAAAGAAAAGGCCATTTTTCACGAAAAAATACCCCGCCCATTTATTTCAATAGCTTCCAGGTCTTTGGACCGATTGACTCGAAACTTCTCCCAGACGTGCTCCTATACTGGCTGAACGAGACACAGCAGTCCCCGTTGGATTCGGGTGGAATTTGTATTTTTGGTGAATATTTTAGTGAAAGGGGCCATTTTAAATGAGGCTGGCTTAAGGCTGCTGTTAGGGCTAGGGTTAGGGTTAAGGGGCTGGGGTTTCGGACCACGGCCGTCTTTTGACCGATTGACTCGAAATTGATCACGCATGTCCTCCTCACCGGTGGAATGAGGCTGGCCAGTTTTGGTTGGATTCTGGTGGAATTTGTATTTTACATGAATATTTTAAAGGAAAAGCGGCCATTTTTCATCAAAACCTCGGCCGATTTTTTCAATAGCTTCCCGGTCTTTGGACCGATTGACTGGAAATTTCCCCCAAACGTGCTCCTGTAGCGGCTGAACGAGACACAGCAGTCCCCGTTGGATTCGGGTGAAATTTGTATTTTTGGTGAATATTTTAGTCAGAGGGACAATCTTTCATGAGGCCTGGCTTAAGGCTGAGGCTAGGGTTAGGGTTAGGGTTAGGGTTAGTGATTGGCTGGACCGATTGACTCGAAATCGATCAGGCATGTCCTCCTCACTGGTGTAAGCAGGGTCGCCAGTTTTGGTTGGATTCCGGTGGAATTTGTATTTTACATGAATATTTTAAAGAAAAGGCCATTTTTCACGAAAAAATACCCCGCCCATTTATTTCAATAGCTTCCAGGTCTTTGGACCGATTGACTCCAAACTTCTCCCAGACGTGCTCCTATACTGGCTGAACGAGACACAGCAGTCCCCGTTGGATTCGGGTGGAATTTGTATTTTTGGTGAATATTTTAGTGAAAGGGGCCATTTTAAATGAGGCTGGCTTAAGGCTGCTGTTAGGGCTAGGGTTAGGGTTAAGGGGCTGGGGTTTCGGACCACGGCCGTCTTTTGACCGATTGACTCGAAATTGATCACGCATGTCCTCCTCACCGGTGGAATGAGGCTGGCCAGTTTTGGTTGGATTCTGGTGGAATTTGTATTTTACATGAATATTTTAAAGGAAAAGCGGCCATTTTTCATCAAAACCTCGGCCGATTTTTTCAATAGCTTCCCGGTCTTTGGACCGATTGACTGGAAATTTCCCCCAAACGTGCTCCTGTAGCGGCTGAACGAGACACAGCAGTCCCCGTTGGATTCGGGTGAAATTTGTATTTTTGGTGAATATTTTAGTCAGAGGGACAATCTTTCATGAGGCCTGGCTTAAGGCTGAGGCTAGGGTTAGGGTTAGGGTTAGGGTTAGTGATTGGCTGGACCGATTGACTCGAAATCGATCAGGCATGTCCTCCTCACTGGTGTAAGCAGGGTCGCCAGTTTTGGTTGGATTCCGGTGGAATTTGTATTTTACATGAATATTTTAAAGAAAAGGCCATTTTTCACGAAAAAATACCCCGCCCATTTATTTCAATAGCTTCCAGGTCTTTGGACCGATTGACTCGAAACTTCTCCCAGACGTGCTCCTATACTGGCTGAACGAGACACAGCAGTCCCCGTTGGATTCGGGTGGAATTTGTATTTTTGGTGAATATTTTAGTGAAAGGGGCCATTTTAAATGAGGCTGGCTTAAGGCTGCTGTTAGGGCTAGGGTTAGGGTTAAGGGGCTGGGGTTTCGGACCACGGCCGTCTTTTGACCGATTGACTCGAAATTGATCACGCATGTCCTCCTCACCGGTGGAATGAGGCTGGCCAGTTTTGGTTGGATTCTGGTGGAATTTGTATTTTACATGAATATTTTAAAGGAAAAGCGGCCATTTTTCATCAAAACCTCGGCCGATTTTTTCAATAGCTTCCCGGTCTTTGGACCGATTGACTGGAAATTTCCCCCAAACGTGCTCCTGTAGCGGCTGAACGAGACACAGCAGTCCCCGTTGGATTCGGGTGAAATTTGTATTTTTGGTGAATATTTTAGTCAGAGGGACAATCTTTCATGAGGCCTGGCTTAAGGCTGAGGCTAGGGTTAGGGTTAGGGTTAGGGTTAGTGATTGGCTGGACCGATTGACTCGAAATCGATCAGGCATGTCCTCCTCACTGGTGTAAGCAGGGTCGCCAGTTTTGGTTGGATTCCGGTGGAATTTGTATTTTACATGAATATTTTAAAGAAAAGGCCATTTTTCACGAAAAAATACCCCGCCCATTTATTTCAATAGCTTCCAGGTCTTTGGACCGATTGACTCCAATCTTCTCCCAGACGTGCTCCTATACTGGCTGAACGAGACACAGCAGTCCCCGTTGGATTCGGGTGGAATTTGTATTTTTGGTGAATATTTTAGTGAAAGGGGCCATTTTAAATGAGGCTGGCTTAAGGCTGCTGTTAGGGCTAGGGTTAGGGTTAAGGGGCTGGGGTTTCGGACCACGGCCGTCTTTTGACCGATTGACTCGAAATTGATCACGCATGTCCTCCTCACCGGTGGAATGAGGCTGGCCAGTTTTGGTTGGATTCTGGTGGAATTTGTATTTTACATGAATATTTTAAAGGAAAAGCGGCCATTTTTCATCAAAACCTCGGCCGATTTTTTCAATAGCTTCCAGGTCTTTGGACCGATTGACTGGAAATTTCCCCCAAACGTGCTCCTGTAGCGGCTGAACGAGACACAGCAGTCCCCGTTGGATTCGGGTGAAATTTGTATTTTTGGTGAATATTTTAGTCAGAGGGACAATCTTTCATGAGGCCTGGCTTAAGGCTGAGGCTAGGGTTAGGGTTAGGGTTAGGGTTAGTGATTGGCTGGACCGATTGACTCGAAATCGATCAGGCATGTCCTCCTCACTGGTGTAAGCAGGGTCGCCAGTTTTGGTTGGATTCCGGTGGAATTTGTATTTTACATGAATATTTTAAAGAAAAGGCCATTTTTCACGAAAAAATACCCCGCCGATTTATTTCAATAGCTTCCAGGTCTTTGGACCGATTGACTCGAAACTTCTCCCAGACGTGCTCCTATACTGGCTGAACGAGACACAGCAGTCCCCGTTGGATTCGGGTGGAATTTGTATTTTTGGTGAATATTTTAGTGAAAGGGGCCATTTTAAATGAGGCTGGCTTAAGGCTGCTGTTAGGGCTAGGGTTAGGGTTAAGGGGCTGGGGTTTCGGACCACGGCCGTCTTTTGACCGATTGACTCGAAATTGATCACGCATGTCCTCCTCACCGGTGGAATGAGGCTGGCCAGTTTTGGTTGGATTCTGGTGGAATTTGTATTTTACATGAATATTTTAAAGGAAAAGCGGCCATTTTTCATCAAAACCTCGGCCGATTTTTTCAATAGCTTCCCGGTCTTTGGACCGATTGACTGGAAATTTCCCCCAAACGTGCTCCTGTAGCGGCTGAACGAGACACAGCAGTCCCCGTTGGATTCGGGTGAAATTTGTATTTTTGGTGAATATTTTAGTCAGAGGGACAATCTTTCATGAGGCCTGGCTTAAGGCTGAGGCTAGGGTTAGGGTTAGGGTTAGGGTTAGTGATTGGCTGGACCGATTGACTCGAAATCGATCAGGCATGTCCTCCTCACTGGTGTAAGCAGGGTCGCCAGTTTTGGTTGGATTCCGGTGGAATTTGTATTTTACATGAATATTTTAAAGAAAAGGCCATTTTTCACGAAAAAATACCCCGCCGATTTATTTCAATAGCTTCCAGGTCTTTGGACCGATTGACTCGAAACTTCTCCCAGACGTGCTCCTATACTGGCTGAACGAGACACAGCAGTCCCCGTTGGATTCGGGTGGAATTTGTATTTTTGGTGAATATTTTAGTGAAAGGGGCCATTTTAAATGAGGCTGGCTTAAGGCTGCTGTTAGGGCTAGGGTTAGGGTTAAGGGGCTGGGGTTTCGGACCACGGCCGTCTTTTGACCGATTGACTCGAAATTGATCACGCATGTCCTCCTCACCGGTGGAATGAGGCTGGCCAGTTTTGGTTGGATTCTGGTGGAATTTGTATTTTACATGAATATTTTAAAGGAAAAGCGGCCATTTTTCATCAAAACCTCGGCCGATTTTTTCAATAGCTTCCCGGTCTTTGGACCGATTGACTGGAAATTTCCCCCAAACGTGCTCCTGTAGCGGCTGAACGAGACACAGCAGTCCCCGTTGGATTCGGGTGAAATTTGTATTTTTGGTGAATATTTTAGTCAGAGGGACAATCTTTCATGAGGCCTGGCTTAAGGCTGAGGCTAGGGTTAGGGTTAGGGTTAGGGTTAGTGATTGGCTGGACCGATTGACTCGAAATCGATCAGGCATGTCCTCCTCACTGGTGTAAGCAGGGTCGCCAGTTTTGGTTGGATTCCGGTGGAATTTGTATTTTACATGAATATTTTAAAGAAAAGGCCATTTTTCACGAAAAAATACCCCGCCCATTTATTTCAATAGCTTCCAGGTCTTTGGACCGATTGACTGGAAACTTCTCCCAGACGTGCTCCTATACTGGCTGAACGAGACACAGCAGTCCCCGTTGGATTCGGGTGGAATTTGTATTTTTGGTGAATATTTTAGTGAAAGGGGCCATTTTAAATGAGGCTGGCTTAAGGCTGCTGTTAGGGCTAGGGTTAGGGTTAAGGGGCTGGGGTTTCGGACCACGGCCGTCTTTTGACCGATTGACTCGAAATTGATCACGCATGTCCTCCTCACCGGTGGAATGAGGCTGGCCAGTTTTGGTTGGATTCTGGTGGAATTTGTATTTTACATGAATATTTTAAAGGAAAAGCGGCCATTTTTCATCAAAACCTCGGCCGATTTTTTCAATAGCTTCCCGGTCTTTGGACCGATTGACTGGAAATTTCCCCCAAACGTGCTCCTGTAGCGGCTGAACGAGACACAGCAGTCCCCGTTGGATTCGGGTGAAATTTGTATTTTTGGTGAATATTTTAGTCAGAGGGACAATCTTTCATGAGGCCTGGCTTAAGGCTGAGGCTAGGGTTAGGGTTAGGGTTAGGGTTAGTGATTGGCTGGACCGATTGACTCGAAATCGATCAGGCATGTCCTCCTCACTGGTGTAAGCAGGGTCGCCAGTTTTGGTTGGATTCCGGTGGAATTTGTATTTTACATGAATATTTTAAAGAAAAGGCCATTTTTCACGAAAAAATACCCCGCCCATTTATTTCAATAGCTTCCAGGTCTTTGGACCGATTGACTCGAAACTTCTCCCAGACGTGCTCCTATACTGGCTGAACGAGACACAGCAGTCCCCGTTGGATTCGGGTGGAATTTGTATTTTTGGTGAATATTTTAGTGAAAGGGGCCATTTTAAATGAGGCTGGCTTAAGGCTGCTGTTAGGGCTAGGGTTAGGGTTAAGGGGCTGGGGTTTCGGACCACGGCCGTCTTTTGACCGATTGACTCGAAATTGATCACGCATGTCCTCCTCACCGGTGGAATGAGGCTGGCCAGTTTTGGTTGGATTCTGGTGGAATTTGTATTTTACATGAATATTTTAAAGGAAAAGCGGCCATTTTTCATCAAAACCTCGGCCGATTTTTTCAATAGCTTCCAGGTCTTTGGACCGATTGACTGGAAATTTCCCCCAAACGTGCTCCTGTAGCGGCTGAACGAGACACAGCAGTCCCCGTTGGATTCGGGTGAAATTTGTATTTTTGGTGAATATTTTAGTCAGAGGGACAATCTTTCATGAGGCCTGGCTTAAGGCTGAGGCTAGGGTTAGGGTTAGGGTTAGGGTTAGTGATTGGCTGGACCGATTGACTCGAAATCGATCAGGCATGTCCTCCTCACTGGTGTAAGCAGGGTCGCCAGTTTTGGTTGGATTCCGGTGGAATTTGTATTTTACATGAATATTTTAAAGAAAAGGCCATTTTTCACGAAAAAATACCCCGCCCATTTATTTCAATAGCTTCCAGGTCTTTGGACCGATTGACTCGAAACTTCTCCCAGACGTGCTCCTATACTGGCTGAACGAGACACAGCAGTCCCCGTTGGATTCGGGTGGAATTTGTATTTTTGGTGAATATTTTAGTGAAAGGGGCCATTTTAAATGAGGCTGGCTTAAGGCTGCTGTTAGGGCTAGGGTTAGGGTTAAGGGGCTGGGGTTTCGGACCACGGCCGTCTTTTGACCGATTGACTCGAAATTGATCACGCATGTCCTCCTCACCGGTGGAATGAGGCTGGCCAGTTTTGGTTGGATTCTGGTGGAATTTGTATTTTACATGAATATTTTAAAGGAAAAGCGGCCATTTTTCATCAAAACCTCGGCCGATTTTTTCAATAGCTTCCCGGTCTTTGGACCGATTGACTGGAAATTTCCCCCAAACGTGCTCCTGTAGCGGCTGAACGAGACACAGCAGTCCCCGTTGGATTCGGGTGAAATTTGTATTTTTGGTGAATATTTTAGTCAGAGGGACAATCTTTCATGAGGCCTGGCTTAAGGCTGAGGCTAGGGTTAGGGTTAGGGTTAGGGTTAGTGATTGGCTGGACCGATTGACTCGAAATCGATCAGGCATGTCCTCCTCACTGGTGTAAGCAGGGTCGCCAGTTTTGGTTGGATTCCGGTGGAATTTGTATTTCACATGAATATTTTAAAGAAAAGGCCATTTTTCACGAAAAAATACCCCGCCCATTTATTTCAATAGCTTCCAGGTCTTTGGAACGATTGACTCGAAACTTCTCCCAGACGTGCTCCTATACTGGCTGAACGAGACACAGCAGTCCCCGTTGGATTCGGGTGGAATTTGTATTTTTGGTGAATATTTTAGTGAAAGGGGCCATTTTAAATGAGGCTGTCTTAAGGCTGCTGTTAGGGCTAGGGTTAGGGTTAAGGGGCTGGGGTTTCGGACCACGGCCGTCTTTTGACCGATTGACTCGAAATTGATCACGCATGTCCTCCTCACCGGTGGAATGAGGCTGGCCAGTTTTGGTTGGATTCTGGTGGAATTTGTATTTTACATGAATATTTTAAAGGAAAAGCGGCCATTTTTCATCAAAACCTCGGCCGATTTTTTCAATAGCTTCCCGGTCTTTGGACCGATTGACTGGAAATTTCCCCCAAACGTGCTCCTGTAGCGGCTGAACGAGACACAGCAGTCCCCGTTGGATTCGGGTGAAATTTGTATTTTTGGTGAATATTTTAGTCAGAGGGACAATCTTTCATGAGGCCTGGCTTAAGGCTGAGGCTAGGGTTAGGGTTAGGGTTAGTGATTGGCTGGACCGATTGACTCGAAATCGATCAGGCATGTCCTCCTCACTGGTGTAAGCAGGGTCGCCAGTTTTGGTTGGATTCCGGTGGAATTTGTATTTTACATGAATATTTTAAAGAAAAGGCCATTTTTCACGAAAAAATACCCCGCCCATTTATTTCAATAGCTTCCAGGTCTTTGGACCGATTGACTCCAAACTTCTCCCAGACGTGCTCCTATACTGGCTGAACGAGACACAGCAGTCCCCGTTGGATTCGGGTGGAATTTGTATTTTTGGTGAATATTTTAGTGAAAGGGGCCATTTTAAATGAGGCTGGCTTAAGGCTGCTGTTAGGGCTAGGGTTAGGGTTAAGGGGCTGGGGTTTCGGACCACGGCCGTCTTTTGACCGATTGACTCGAAATTGATCACGCATGTCCTCCTCACCGGTGGAATGAGGCTGGCCAGTTTTGGTTGGATTCTGGTGGAATTTGTATTTTACATGAATATTTTAAAGGAAAAGCGGCCATTTTTCATCAAAACCTCGGCCGATTTTTTCAATAGCTTCCCGGTCTTTGGACCGATTGACTGGAAATTTCCCCCAAACGTGCTCCTGTAGCGGCTGAACGAGACACAGCAGTCCCCGTTGGATTCGGGTGAAATTTGTATTTTTGGTGAATATTTTAGTCAGAGGGACAATCTTTCATGAGGCCTGGCTTAAGGCTGAGGCTAGGGTTAGGGTTAGGGTTAGGGTTAGTGATTGGCTGGACCGATTGACTCGAAATCGATCAGGCATGTCCTCCTCACTGGTGTAAGCAGGGTCGCCAGTTTTGGTTGGATTCCGGTGGAATTTGTATTTTACATGAATATTTTAAAGAAAAGGCCATTTTTCACGAAAAAATACCCCGCCCATTTATTTCAATAGCTTCCAGGTCTTTGGACCGATTGACTCGAAACTTCTCCCAGACGTGCTCCTATACTGGCTGAACGAGACACAGCAGTCCCCGTTGGATTCGGGTGGAATTTGTATTTTTGGTGAATATTTTAGTGAAAGGGGCCATTTTAAATGAGGCTGGCTTAAGGCTGCTGTTAGGGCTAGGGTTAGGGTTAAGGGGCTGGGGTTTCGGACCACGGCCGTCTTTTGACCGATTGACTCGAAATTTATCACGCATGTCCTCCTCACCGGTGGAATGAGGCTGGCCAGTTTTGGTTGGATTCTGGTGGAATTTGTATTTTACATGAATATTTTAAAGGAAAAGCGGCCATTTTTCATCAAAACCTCGGCCGATTTTTTCAATAGCTTCCAGGTCTTTGGACCGATTGACTGGAAATTTCCCCCAAACGTGCTCCTGTAGCGGCTGAACGAGACACAGCAGTCCCCGTTGGATTCGGGTGAAATTTGTATTTTTGGTGAATATTTTAGTCAGAGGGACAATCTTTCATGAGGCCTGGCTTAAGGCTGAGGCTAGGGTTAGGGTTAGGGTTAGGGTTAGTGATTGGCTGGACCGATTGACTCGAAATCGATCAGGCATGTCCTCCTCACTGGTGTAAGCAGGGTCGCCAGTTTTGGTTGGATTCCGGTGGAATTTGTATTTCACATGAATATTTTAAAGAAAAGGCCATTTTTCACGAAAAAATACCCCGCCCATTTATTTCAATAGCTTCCAGGTCTTTGGAACGATTGACTCGAAACTTCTCCCAGACGTGCTCCTATACTGGCTGAACGAGACACAGCAGTCCCCGTTGGATTCGGGTGGAATTTGTATTTTTGGTGAATATTTTAGTGAAAGGGGCCATTTTAAATGAGGCTGGCTTAAGGCTGCTGTTAGGGCTAGGGTTAGGGTTAAGGGGCTGGGGTTTCGGACCACGGCCGTCTTTTGACCGATTGACTCGAAATTGATCACGCATGTCCTCCTCACCGGTGGAATGAGGCTGGCCAGTTTTGGTTGGATTCTGGTGGAATTTGTATTTTACATGAATATTTTAAAGGAAAAGCGGCCATTTTTCATCAAAACCTCGGCCGATTTTTTCAATAGCTTCCCGGTCTTTGGACCGATTGACTGGAAATTTCCCCCAAACGTGCTCCTGTAGCGGCTGAACGAGACACAGCAGTCCCCGTTGGATTCGGGTGAAATTTGTATTTTTGGTGAATATTTTAGTCAGAGGGACAATCTTTCATGAGGCCTGGCTTAAGGCTGAGGCTAGGGTTAGGGTTAGGGTTAGTGATTGGCTGGACCGATTGACTCGAAATCGATCAGGCATGTCCTCCTCACTGGTGTAAGCAGGGTCGCCAGTTTTGGTTGGATTCCGGTGGAATTTGTATTTTACATGAATATTTTAAAGAAAAGGCCATTTTTCACGAAAAAATACCCCGCCCATTTATTTCAATAGCTTCCAGGTCTTTGGACCGATTGACTCGAAACTTCTCCCAGACGTGCTCCTATACTGGCTGAACGAGACACAGCAGTCCCCGTTGGATTCGGGTGGAATTTGTATTTTTGGTGAATATTTTAGTGAAAGGGGCCATTTTAAATGAGGCTGGCTTAAGGCTGCTGTTAGGGCTAGGGTTAGGGTTAAGGGGCTGGGGTTTCGGACCACGGCCGTCTTTTGACCGATTGACTCGAAATTGATCACGCATGTCCTCCTCACCGGTGGAATGAGGCTGGCCAGTTTTGGTTGGATTCTGGTGGAATTTGTATTTTACATGAATATTTTAAAGGAAAAGCGGCCATTTTTCATCAAAACCTCGGCCGATTTTTTCAATAGCTTCCCGGTCTTTGGACCGATTGACTGGAAATTTCCCCCAAACGTGCTCCTGTAGCGGCTGAACGAGACACAGCAGTCCCCGTTGGATTCGGGTGAAATTTGTATTTTTGGTGAATATTTTAGTCAGAGGGACAATCTTTCATGAGGCCTGGCTTAAGGCTGAGGCTAGGGTTAGGGTTAGGGTTAGTGATTGGCTGGACCGATTGACTCGAAATCGATCAGGCATGTCCTCCTCACTGGTGTAAGCAGGGTCGCCAGTTTTGGTTGGATTCCGGTGGAATTTGTATTTTACATGAATATTTTAAAGAAAAGGCCATTTTTCACGAAAAAATACCCCGCCCATTTATTTCAATAGCTTCCAGGTCTTTGGACCGATTGACTCGAAACTTCTCCCAGACGTGCTCCTATACTGGCTGAACGAGACACAGCAGTCCCCGTTGGATTCGGGTGGAATTTGTATTTTTGGTGAATATTTTAGTGAAAGGGGCCATTTTAAATGAGGCTGGCTTAAGGCTGCTGTTAGGGCTAGGGTTAGGGTTAAGGGGCTGGGGTTTCGGACCACGGCCGTCTTTTGACCGATTGACTCGAAATTGATCACGCATGTCCTCCTCACCGGTGGAATGAGGCTGGCCAGTTTTGGTTGGATTCTGGTGGAATTTGTATTTTACATGAATATTTTAAAGGAAAAGCGGCCATTTTTCATCAAAACCTCGGCCGATTTTTTCAATAGCTTCCCGGTCTTTGGACCGATTGACTGGAAATTTCCCCCAAACGTGCTCCTGTAGCGGCTGAACGAGACACAGCAGTCCCCGTTGGATTCGGGTGAAATTTGTATTTTTGGTGAATATTTTAGTCAGAGGGACAATCTTTCATGAGGCCTGGCTTAAGGCTGAGGCTAGGGTTAGGGTTAGGGTTAGGGTTAGTGATTGGCTGGACCGATTGACTCGAAATCGATCAGGCATGTCCTCCTCACTGGTGTAAGCAGGGTCGCCAGTTTTGGTTGGATTCCGGTGGAATTTGTATTTTACATGAATATTTTAAAGAAAAGGCCATTTTTCACGAAAAAATACCCCGCCCATTTATTTCAATAGCTTCCAGGTCTTTGGACCGATTGACTCGAAACTTCTCCCAGACGTGCTCCTATACTGGCTGAACGAGACACAGCAGTCCCCGTTGGATTCGGGTGGAATTTGTATTTTTGGTGAATATTTTAGTGAAAGGGGCCATTTTAAATGAGGCTGGCTTAAGGCTGCTGTTAGGGCTAGGGTTAGGGTTAAGGGGCTGGGGTTTCGGACCACGGCCGTCTTTTGACCGATTGACTCGAAATTGATCACGCATGTCCTCCTCACCGGTGGAATGAGGCTGGCCAGTTTTGGTTGGATTCTGGTGGAATTTGTATTTTACATGAATATTTTAAAGGAAAAGCGGCCATTTTTCATCAAAACCTCGGCCGATTTTTTCAATAGCTTCCCGGTCTTTGGACCGATTGACTGGAAATTTCCCCCAAACGTGCTCCTGTAGCGGCTGAACGAGACACAGCAGTCCCCGTTGGATTCGGGTGAAATTTGTATTTTTGGTGAATATTTTAGTCAGAGGGACAATCTTTCATGAGGCCTGGCTTAAGGCTGAGGCTAGGGTTAGGGTTAGGGTTAGGGTTAGTGATTGGCTGGACCGATTGACTCGAAATCGATCAGGCATGTCCTCCTCACTGGTGTAAGCAGGGTCGCCAGTTTTGGTTGGATTCCGGTGGAATTTGTATTTTACATGAATATTTTAAAGAAAAGGCCATTTTTCACGAAAAAATACCCCGCCCATTTATTTCAATAGCTTCCAGGTCTTTGGACCGATTGACTCGAAACTTCTCCCAGACGTGCTCCTATACTGGCTGAACGAGACACAGCAGTCCCCGTTGGATTCGGGTGGAATTTGTATTTTTGGTGAATATTTTAGTGAAAGGGGCCATTTTAAATGAGGCTGGCTTAAGGCTGCTGTTAGGGCTAGGGTTAGGGTTAAGGGGCTGGGGTTTCGGACCACGGCCGTCTTTTGACCGATTGACTCGAAATTGATCACGCATGTCCTCCTCACCGGTGGAATGAGGCTGGCCAGTTTTGGTTGGATTCTGGTGGAATTTGTATTTTACATGAATATTTTAAAGGAAAAGCGGCCATTTTTCATCAAAACCTCGGCCGATTTTTTCAATAGCTTCCCGGTCTTTGGACCGATTGACTGGACATTTCCCCCAAACGTGCTCCTGTAGCGGCTGAACGAGACACAGCAGTCCCCGTTGGATTCGGGTGAAATTTGTATTTTTGGTGAATATTTTAGTCAGAGGGACAATCTTTCATGAGGCCTGGCTTAAGGCTGAGGCTAGGGTTAGGGTTAGGGTTAGGGTTAGTGATTGGCTGGACCGATTGACTCGAAATCGATCAGGCATGTCCTCCTCACTGGTGTAAGCAGGGTCGCCAGTTTTGGTTGGATTCCGGTGGAATTTGTATTTTACATGAATATTTTAAAGAAAAGGCCATTTTTCACGAAAAAATACCCCGCCCATTTATTTCAATAGCTTCCAGGTCTTTGGACCGATTGACTCGAAACTTCTCCCAGACGTGCTCCTATACTGGCTGAACGAGACACAGCAGTCCCCGTTGGATTCGGGTGGAATTTGTATTTTTGGTGAATATTTTAGTGAAAGGGGCCATTTTAAATGAGGCTGGCTTAAGGCTGCTGTTAGGGCTAGGGTTAGGGTTAAGGGGCTGGGGTTTCGGACCACGGCCGTCTTTTGACCGATTGACTCGAAATTGATCACGCATGTCCTCCTCACCGGTGGAATGAGGCTGGCCAGTTTTGGTTGGATTCTGGTGGAATTTGTATTTTACATGAATATTTTAAAGGAAAAGCGGCCATTTTTCATCAAAACCTCGGCCGATTTTTTCAATAGCTTCCCGGTCTTTGGACCGATTGACTGGAAATTTCCCCCAAACGTGCTCCTGTAGCGGCTGAACGAGACACAGCAGTCCCCGTTGGATTCGGGTGAAATTTGTATTTTTGGTGAATATTTTAGTCAGAGGGACAATCTTTCATGAGGCCTGGCTTAAGGCTGAGGCTAGGGTTAGGGTTAGGGTTAGGGTTAGTGATTGGCTGGACCGATTGACTCGAAATCGATCAGGCATGTCCTCCTCACTGGTGTAAGCAGGGTCGCCAGTTTTGGTTGGATTCCGGTGGAATTTGTATTTTACATGAATATTTTAAAGAAAAGGCCATTTTTCACGAAAAAATACCCCGCCCATTTATTTCAATAGCTTCCAGGTCTTTGGACCGATTGACTCGAAACTTCTCCCAGACGTGCTCCTATACTGGCTGAACGAGACACAGCAGTCCCCGTTGGATTCGGGTGGAATTTGTATTTTTGGTGAATATTTTAGTGAAAGGGGCCATTTTAAATGAGGCTGGCTTAAGGCTGCTGTTAGGGCTAGGGTTAGGGTTAAGGGGCTGGGGTTTCGGACCACGGCCGTCTTATGACCGATTGACTCGAAATTGATCACGCATGTCCTCCTCACCGGTGGAATGAGGCTGGCCAGTTTTGGTTGGATTCTGGTGGAATTTGTATTTTACATGAATATTTTAAAGGAAAAGCGGCCATTTTTCATCAAAACCTCGGCCGATTTTTTCAATAGCTTCCCGGTCTTTGGACCGATTGACTGGAAATTTCCCCCAAACGTGCTCCTGTAGCGGCTGAACGAGACACAGCAGTCCCCGTTGGATTCGGGTGAAATTTGTATTTTTGGTGAATATTTTAGTCAGAGGGACAATCTTTCATGAGGCCTGGCTTAAGGCTGAGGCTAGGGTTAGGGTTAGGGTTAGGGTTAGTGATTGGCTGGACCGATTGACTCGAAATCGATCAGGCATGTCCTCCTCACTGGTGTAAGCAGGGTCGCCAGTTTTGGTTGGATTCCGGTGGAATTTGTATTTTACATGAATATTTTAAAGAAAAGGCCATTTTTCACGAAAAAATACCCCGCCCATTTATTTCAATAGCTTCCAGGTCTTTGGACCGATTGACTCGAAACTTCTCCCAGACGTGCTCCTATACTGGCTGAACGAGACACAGCAGTCCCCGTTGGATTCGGGTGGAATTTGTATTTTTGGTGAATATTTTAGTGAAAGGGGCCATTTTAAATGAGGCTGGCTTAAGGCTGCTGTTAGGGCTAGGGTTAGGGTTAAGGGGCTGGGGTTTCGGACCACGGCCGTCTTTTGACCGATTGACTCGAAATTGATCACGCATGTCCTCCTCACCGGTGGAATGAGGCTGGCCAGTTTTGGTTGGATTCTGGTGGAATTTGTATTTTACATGAATATTTTAAAGGAAAAGCGGCCATTTTTCATCAAAACCTCGGCCGATTTTTTCAATAGCTTCCCGGTCTTTGGACCGATTGACTGGAAATTTCCCCCAAACGTGCTCCTGTAGCGGCTGAACGAGACACAGCAGTCCCCGTTGGATTCGGGTGAAATTTGTATTTTTGGTGAATATTTTAGTCAGAGGGACAATCTTTCATGAGGCCTGGCTTAAGGCTGAGGCTAGGGTTAGGGTTAGGGTTAGGGTTAGTGATTGGCTGGACCGATTGACTCGAAATCGATCAGGCATGTCCTCCTCACTGGTGTAAGCAGGGTCGCCAGTTTTGGTTGGATTCCGGTGGAATTTGTATTTTACATGAATATTTTAAAGAAAAGGCCATTTTTCACGAAAAAATACCCCGCCCATTTATTTCAATAGCTTCCAGGTCTTTGGACCGATTGACTCGAAACTTCTCCCAGACGTGCTCCTATACTGGCTGAACGAGACACAGCAGTCCCCGTTGGATTCGGGTGGAATTTGTATTTTTGGTGAATATTTTAGTGAAAGGGGCCATTTTAAATGAGGCTGGCTTAAGGCTGCTGTTAGGGCTAGGGTTAGGGTTAAGGGGCTGGGGTTTCGGACCACGGCCGTCTTTTGACCGATTGACTCGAAATTGATCACGCATGTCCTCCTCACCGGTGGAATGAGGCTGGCCAGTTTTGGTTGGATTCTGGTGGAATTTGTATTTTACATGAATATTTTAAAGGAAAAGCGGCCATTTTTCATCAAAACCTCGGCCGATTTTTTCAATAGCTTCCCGGTCTTTGGACCGATTGACTGGACATTTCCCCCAAACGTGCTCCTGTAGCGGCTGAACGAGACACAGCAGTCCCCGTTGGATTCGGGTGAAATTTGTATTTTTGGTGAATATTTTAGTCAGAGGGACAATCTTTCATGAGGCCTGGCTTAAGGCTGAGGCTAGGGTTAGGGTTAGGGTTAGGGTTAGTGATTGGCTGGACCGATTGACTCGAAATCGATCAGGCATGTCCTCCTCACTGGTGTAAGCAGGGTCGCCAGTTTTGGTTGGATTCCGGTGGAATTTGTATTTTACATGAATATTTTAAAGAAAAGGCCATTTTTCACGAAAAAATACCCCGCCCATTTATTTCAATAGCTTCCAGGTCTTTGGACCGATTGACTCGAAACTTCTCCCAGACGTGCTCCTATACTGGCTGAACGAGACACAGCAGTCCCCGTTGGATTCGGGTGGAATTTGTATTTTTGGTGAATATTTTAGTGAAAGGGGCCATTTTAAATGAGGCTGGCTTAAGGCTGCTGTTAGGGCTAGGGTTAGGGTTAAGGGGCTGGGGTTTCGGACCACGGCCGTCTTTTGACCGATTGACTCGAAATTGATCACGCATGTCCTCCTCACCGGTGGAATGAGGCTGGCCAGTTTTGGTTGGATTCTGGTGGAATTTGTATTTTACATGAATATTTTAAAGGAAAAGCGGCCATTTTTCATCAAAACCTCGGCCGATTTTTTCAATAGCTTCCCGGTCTTTGGACCGATTGACTGGAAATTTCCCCCAAACGTGCTCCTGTAGCGGCTGAACGAGACACAGCAGTCCCCGTTGGATTCGGGTGAAATTTGTATTTTTGGTGAATATTTTAGTCAGAGGGACAATCTTTCATGAGGCCTGGCTTAAGGCTGAGGCTAGGGTTAGGGTTAGGGTTAGGGTTAGTGATTGGCTGGACCGATTGACTCGAAATCGATCAGGCATGTCCTCCTCACTGGTGTAAGCAGGGTCGCCAGTTTTGGTTGGATTCCGGTGGAATTTGTATTTTACATGAATATTTTAAAGAAAAGGCCATTTTTCACGAAAAAATACCCCGCCCATTTATTTCAATAGCTTCCAGGTCTTTGGACCGATTGACTCGAAACTTCTCCCAGACGTGCTCCTATACTGGCTGAACGAGACACAGCAGTCCCCGTTGGATTCGGGTGGAATTTGTATTTTTGGTGAATATTTTAGTGAAAGGGGCCATTTTAAATGAGGCTGGCTTAAGGCTGCTGTTAGGGCTAGGGTTAGGGTTAAGGGGCTGGGGTTTCGGACCACGGCCGTCTTATGACCGATTGACTCGAAATTGATCACGCATGTCCTCCTCACCGGTGGAATGAGGCTGGCCAGTTTTGGTTGGATTCTGGTGGAATTTGTATTTTACATGAATATTTTAAAGGAAAAGCGGCCATTTTTCATCAAAACCTCGGCCGATTTTTTCAATAGCTTCCCGGTCTTTGGACCGATTGACTGGAAATTTCCCCCAAACGTGCTCCTGTAGCGGCTGAACGAGACACAGCAGTCCCCGTTGGATTCGGGTGAAATTTGTATTTTTGGTGAATATTTTAGTCAGAGGGACAATCTTTCATGAGGCCTGGCTTAAGGCTGAGGCTAGGGTTAGGGTTAGGGTTAGGGTTAGTGATTGGCTGGACCGATTGACTCGAAATCGATCAGGCATGTCCTCCTCACTGGTGTAAGCAGGGTCGCCAGTTTTGGTTGGATTCCGGTGGAATTTGTATTTTACATGAATATTTTAAAGAAAAGGCCATTTTTCACGAAAAAATACCCCGCCCATTTATTTCAATAGCTTCCAGGTCTTTGGACCGATTGACTCGAAACTTCTCCCAGACGTGCTCCTATACTGGCTGAACGAGACACAGCAGTCCCCGTTGGATTCGGGTGGAATTTGTATTTTTGGTGAATATTTTAGTGAAAGGGGCCATTTTAAATGAGGCTGGCTTAAGGCTGCTGTTAGGGCTAGGGTTAGGGTTAAGGGGCTGGGGTTTCGGACCACGGCCGTCTTTTGACCGATTGACTCGAAATTGATCACGCATGTCCTCCTCACCGGTGGAATGAGGCTGGCCAGTTTTGGTTGGATTCTGGTGGAATTTGTATTTTACATGAATATTTTAAAGGAAAAGCGGCCATTTTTCATCAAAACCTCGGCCGATTTTTTCAATAGCTTCCCGGTCTTTGGACCGATTGACTGGAAATTTCCCCCAAACGTGCTCCTGTAGCGGCTGAACGAGACACAGCAGTCCCCGTTGGATTCGGGTGAAATTTGTATTTTTGGTGAATATTTTAGTCAGAGGGACAATCTTTCATGAGGCCTGGCTTAAGGCTGAGGCTAGGGTTAGGGTTAGGGTTAGGGTTAGTGATTGGCTGGACCGATTGACTCGAAATCGATCAGGCATGTCCTCCTCACTGGTGTAAGCAGGGTCGCCAGTTTTGGTTGGATTCCGGTGGAATTTGTATTTTACATGAATATTTTAAAGAAAAGGCCATTTTTCACGAAAAAATACCCCGCCCATTTATTTCAATAGCTTCCAGGTCTTTGGACCGATTGACTCGAAACTTCTCCCAGACGTGCTCCTATACTGGCTGAACGAGACACAGCAGTCCCCGTTGGATTCGGGTGGAATTTGTATTTTTGGTGAATATTTTAGTGAAAGGGGCCATTTTAAATGAGGCTGGCTTAAGGCTGCTGTTAGGGCTAGGGTTAGGGTTAAGGGGCTGGGGTTTCGGACCACGGCCGTCTTTTGACCGATTGACTCGAAATTGATCACGCATGTCCTCCTCACCGGTGGAATGAGGCTGGCCAGTTTTGGTTGGATTCTGGTGGAATTTGTATTTTACATGAATATTTTAAAGGAAAAGCGGCCATTTTTCATCAAAACCTCGGCCGATTTTTTCAATAGCTTCCCGGTCTTTGGACCGATTGACTGGAAATTTCCCCCAAACGTGCTCCTGTAGCGGCTGAACGAGACACAGCAGTCCCCGTTGGATTCGGGTGAAATTTGTATTTTTGGTGAATATTTTAGTCAGAGGGACAATCTTTCATGAGGCCTGGCTTAAGGCTGAGGCTAGGGTTAGGGTTAGGGTTAGGGTTAGTGATTGGCTGGACCGATTGACTCGAAATCGATCAGGCATGTCCTCCTCACTGGTGTAAGCAGGGTCGCCAGTTTTGGTTGGATTCCGGTGGAATTTGTATTTTACATGAATATTTTAAAGAAAAGGCCATTTTTCACGAAAAAATACCCCGCCCATTTATTTCAATAGCTTCCAGGTCTTTGGACCGATTGACTCGAAACTTCTCCCAGACGTGCTCCTATACTGGCTGAACGAGACACAGCAGTCCCCGTTGGATTCGGGTGGAATTTGTATTTTTGGTGAATATTTTAGTGAAAGGGGCCATTTTAAATGAGGCTGGCTTAAGGCTGCTGTTAGGGCTAGGGTTAGGGTTAAGGGGCTGGGGTTTCGGACCACGGCCGTCTTTTGACCGATTGACTCGAAATTGATCACGCATGTCCTCCTCACCGGTGGAATGAGGCTGGCCAGTTTTGGTTGGATTCTGGTGGAATTTGTATTTTACATGAATATTTTAAAGGAAAAGCGGCCATTTTTCATCAAAACCTCGGCCGATTTTTTCAATAGCTTCCCGGTCTTTGGACCGATTGACTGGAAATTTCCCCCAAACGTGCTCCTGTAGCGGCTGAACGAGACACAGCAGTCCCCGTTGGATTCGGGTGAAATTTGTATTTTTGGTGAATATTTTAGTCAGAGGGACAATCTTTCATGAGGCCTGGCTTAAGGCTGAGGCTAGGGTTAGGGTTAGGGTTAGGGTTAGTGATTGGCTGGACCGATTGACTCGAAATCGATCAGGCATGTCCTCCTCACTGGTGTAAGCAGGGTCGCCAGTTTTGGTTGGATTCCGGTGGAATTTGTATTTTACATGAATATTTTAAAGAAAAGGCCATTTTTCACGAAAAAATACCCCGCCCATTTATTTCAATAGCTTCCAGGTCTTTGGACCGATTGACTCGAAACTTCTCCCAGACGTGCTCCTATACTGGCTGAACGAGACACAGCAGTCCCCGTTGGATTCGGGTGGAATTTGTATTTTTGGTGAATATTTTAGTGAAAGGGGCCATTTTAAATGAGGCTGGCTTAAGGCTGCTGTTAGGGCTAGGGTTAGGGTTAAGGGGCTGGGGTTTCGGACCACGGCCGTCTTTTGACCGATTGACTCGAAATTGATCACGCATGTCCTCCTCACCGGTGGAATGAGGCTGGCCAGTTTTGGTTGGATTCTGGTGGAATTTGTATTTTACATGAATATTTTAAAGGAAAAGCGGCCATTTTTCATCAAAACCTCGGCCGATTTTTTCAATAGCTTCCCGGTCTTTGGACCGATTGACTGGAAATTTCCCCCAAACGTGCTCCTGTAGCGGCTGAACGAGACACAGCAGTCCCCGTTGGATTCGGGTGAAATTTGTATTTTTGGTGAATATTTTAGTCAGAGGGACAATCTTTCATGAGGCCTGGCTTAAGGCTGAGGCTAGGGTTAGGGTTAGGGTTAGGGTTAGTGATTGGCTGGACCGATTGACTCGAAATCGATCAGGCATGTCCTCCTCACTGGTGTAAGCAGGGTCGCCAGTTTTGGTTGGATTCCGGTGGAATTTGTATTTTACATGAATATTTTAAAGAAAAGGCCATTTTTCACGAAAAAATACCCCGCCCATTTATTTCAATAGCTTCCAGGTCTTTGGACCGATTGACTCGAAACTTCTCCCAGACGTGCTCCTATACTGGCTGAACGAGACACAGCAGTCCCCGTTGGATTCGGGTGGAATTTGTATTTTTGGTGAATATTTTAGTGAAAGGGGCCATTTTAAATGAGGCTGGCTTAAGGCTGCTGTTAGGGCTAGGGTTAGGGTTAAGGGGCTGGGGTTTCGGACCACGGCCGTCTTTTGACCGATTGACTCGAAATTGATCACGCATGTCCTCCTCACCGGTGGAATGAGGCTGGCCAGTTTTGGTTGGATTCTGGTGGAATTTGTATTTTACATGAATATTTTAAAGGAAAAGCGGCCATTTTTCATCAAAACCTCGGCCGATTTTTTCAATAGCTTCCCGGTCTTTGGACCGATTGACTGGAAATTTCCCCCAAACGTGCTCCTGTAGCGGCTGAACGAGACACAGCAGTCCCCGTTGGATTCGGGTGAAATTTGTATTTTTGGTGAATATTTTAGTCAGAGGGACAATCTTTCATGAGGCCTGGCTTAAGGCTGAGGCTAGGGTTAGGGTTAGGGTTAGGGTTAGTGATTGGCTGGACCGATTGACTCGAAATCGATCAGGCATGTCCTCCTCACTGGTGTAAGCAGGGTCGCCAGTTTTGGTTGGATTCCGGTGGAATTTGTATTTTACATGAATATTTTAAAGAAAAGGCCATTTTTCACGAAAAAATACCCCGCCCATTTATTTCAATAGCTTCCAGGTCTTTGGACCGATTGACTCGAAACTTCTCCCAGACGTGCTCCTATACTGGCTGAACGAGACACAGCAGTCCCCGTTGGATTCGGGTGGAATTTGTATTTTTGGTGAATATTTTAGTGAAAGGGGCCATTTTAAATGAGGCTGGCTTAAGGCTGCTGTTAGGGCTAGGGTTAGGGTTAAGGGGCTGGGGTTTCGGACCACGGCCGTCTTTTGACCGATTGACTCGAAATTGATCACGCATGTCCTCCTCACCGGTGGAATGAGGCTGGCCAGTTTTGGTTGGATTCTGGTGGAATTTGTATTTTACATGAATATTTTAAAGGAAAAGCGGCCATTTTTCATCAAAACCTCGGCCGATTTTTTCAATAGCTTCCCGGTCTTTGGACCGATTGACTGGAAATTTCCCCCAAACGTGCTCCTGTAGCGGCTGAACGAGACACAGCAGTCCCCGTTGGATTCGGGTGAAATTTGTATTTTTGGTGAATATTTTAGTCAGAGGGACAATCTTTCATGAGGCCTGGCTTAAGGCTGAGGCTAGGGTTAGGGTTAGGGTTAGGGTTAGTGATTGGCTGGACCGATTGACTCGAAATCGATCAGGCATGTCCTCCTCACTGGTGTAAGCAGGGTCGCCAGTTTTGGTTGGATTCCGGTGGAATTTGTATTTTACATGAATATTTTAAAGAAAAGGCCATTTTTCACGAAAAAATACCCCGCCCATTTATTTCAATAGCTTCCAGGTCTTTGGACCGATTGACTCGAAACTTCTCCCAGACGTGCTCCTATACTGGCTGAACGAGACACAGCAGTCCCCGTTGGATTCGGGTGGAATTTGTATTTTTGGTGAATATTTTAGTGAAAGGGGCCATTTTAAATGAGGCTGGCTTAAGGCTGCTGTTAGGGCTAGGGTTAGGGTTAAGGGGCTGGGGTTTCGGACCACGGCCGTCTTTTGACCGATTGACTCGAAATTGATCACGCATGTCCTCCTCACCGGTGGAATGAGGCTGGCCAGTTTTGGTTGGATTCTGGTGGAATTTGTATTTTACATGAATATTTTAAAGGAAAAGCGGCCATTTTTCATCAAAACCTCGGCCGATTTTTTCAATAGCTTCCCGGTCTTTGGACCGATTGACTGGAAATTTCCCCCAAACGTGCTCCTGTAGCGGCTGAACGAGACACAGCAGTCCCCGTTGGATTCGGGTGAAATTTGTATTTTTGGTGAATATTTTAGTCAGAGGGACAATCTTTCATGAGGCCTGGCTTAAGGCTGAGGCTAGGGTTAGGGTTAGGGTTAGGGTTAGTGATTGGCTGGACCGATTGACTCGAAATCGATCAGGCATGTCCTCCTCACTGGTGTAAGCAGGGTCGCCAGTTTTGGTTGGATTCCGGTGGAATTTGTATTTTACATGAATATTTTAAAGAAAAGGCCATTTTTCACGAAAAAATACCCCGCCCATTTATTTCAATAGCTTCCAGGTCTTTGGACCGATTGACTCGAAACTTCTCCCAGACGTGCTCCTATACTGGCTGAACGAGACACAGCAGTCCCCGTTGGATTCGGGTGGAATTTGTATTTTTGGTGAATATTTTAGTGAAAGGGGCCATTTTAAATGAGGCTGGCTTAAGGCTGCTGTTAGGGCTAGGGTTAGGGTTAAGGGGCTGGGGTTTCGGACCACGGCCGTCTTTTGACCGATTGACTCGAAATTGATCACGCATGTCCTCCTCACCGGTGGAATGAGGCTGGCCAGTTTTGGTTGGATTCTGGTGGAATTTGTATTTTACATGAATATTTTAAAGGAAAAGCGGCCATTTTTCATCAAAACCTCGGCCGATTTTTTCAATAGCTTCCCGGTCTTTGGACCGATTGACTGGAAATTTCCCCCAAACGTGCTCCTGTAGCGGCTGAACGAGACACAGCAGTCCCCGTTGGATTCGGGTGAAATTTGTATTTTTGGTGAATATTTTAGTCAGAGGGACAATCTTTCATGAGGCCTGGCTTAAGGCTGAGGCTAGGGTTAGGGTTAGGGTTAGGGTTAGTGATTGGCTGGACCGATTGACTCGAAATCGATCAGGCATGTCCTCCTCACTGGTGTAAGCAGGGTCGCCAGTTTTGGTTGGATTCCGGTGGAATTTGTATTTTACATGAATATTTTAAAGAAAAGGCCATTTTTCACGAAAAAATACCCCGCCCATTTATTTCAATAGCTTCCAGGTCTTTGGACCGATTGACTCGAAACTTCTCCCAGACGTGCTCCTATACTGGCTGAACGAGACACAGCAGTCCCCGTTGGATTCGGGTGGAATTTGTATTTTTGGTGAATATTTTAGTGAAAGGGGCCATTTTAAATGAGGCTGGCTTAAGGCTGCTGTTAGGGCTAGGGTTAGGGTTAAGGGGCTGGGGTTTCGGACCACGGCCGTCTTTTGACCGATTGACTCGAAATTGATCACGCATGTCCTCCTCACCGGTGGAATGAGGCTGGCCAGTTTTGGTTGGATTCTGGTGGAATTTGTATTTTACATGAATATTTTAAAGGAAAAGCGGCCATTTTTCATCAAAACCTCGGCCGATTTTTTCAATAGCTTCCCGGTCTTTGGACCGATTGACTGGAAATTTCCCCCAAACGTGCTCCTGTAGCGGCTGAACGAGACACAGCAGTCCCCGTTGGATTCGGGTGAAATTTGTATTTTTGGTGAATATTTTAGTCAGAGGGACAATCTTTCATGAGGCCTGGCTTAAGGCTGAGGCTAGGGTTAGGGTTAGGGTTAGGGTTAGTGATTGGCTGGACCGATTGACTCGAAATCGATCAGGCATGTCCTCCTCACTGGTGTAAGCAGGGTCGCCAGTTTTGGTTGGATTCCGGTGGAATTTGTATTTTACATGAATATTTTAAAGAAAAGGCCATTTTTCACGAAAAAATACCCCGCCCATTTATTTCAATAGCTTCCAGGTCTTTGGACCGATTGACTCGAAACTTCTCCCAGACGTGCTCCTATACTGGCTGAACGAGACACAGCAGTCCCCGTTGGATTCGGGTGGAATTTGTATTTTTGGTGAATATTTTAGTGAAAGGGGCCATTTTAAATGAGGCTGGCTTAAGGCTGCTGTTAGGGCTAGGGTTAGGGTTAAGGGGCTGGGGTTTCGGACCACGGCCGTCTTTTGACCGATTGACTCGAAATTGATCACGCATGTCCTCCTCACCGGTGGAATGAGGCTGGCCAGTTTTGGTTGGATTCTGGTGGAATTTGTATTTTACATGAATATTTTAAAGGAAAAGCGGCCATTTTTCATCAAAACCTCGGCCGATTTTTTCAATAGCTTCCCGGTCTTTGGACCGATTGACTGGAAATTTCCCCCAAACGTGCTCCTGTAGCGGCTGAACGAGACACAGCAGTCCCCGTTGGATTCGGGTGAAATTTGTATTTTTGGTGAATATTTTAGTCAGAGGGACAATCTTTCATGAGGCCTGGCTTAAGGCTGAGGCTAGGGTTAGGGTTAGGGTTAGGGTTAGTGATTGGCTGGACCGATTGACTCGAAATCGATCAGGCATGTCCTCCTCACTGGTGTAAGCAGGGTCGCCAGTTTTGCTTGGATTCCGGTGGAATTTGTATTTCACATGAATATTTTAAAGAAAAGGCCATTTTTCACGAAAAAATACCCCGCCCATTTATTTCAATAGCTTCCAGGTCTTTGGACCGATTGACTCGAAACTTCTCCCAGACGTGCTCCTATACTGGCTGAACGAGACACAGCAGTCCCCGTTGGATTCGGGTGGAATTTGTATTTTTGGTGAATATTTTAGTGAAAGGGGCCATTTTAAATGAGGCTGGCTTAAGGCTGCTGTTAGGGCTAGGGTTAGGGTTAAGGGGCTGGGGTTTCGGACCACGGCCGTCTTTTGACCGATTGACTCGAAATTGATCACGCATGTCCTCCTCACCGGTGGAATGAGGCTGGCCAGTTTTGGTTGGATTCTGGTGGAATTTGTATTTTACATGAATATTTTAAAGGAAAAGCGGCCATTTTTCATCAAAACCTCGGCCGATTTTTTCAATAGCTTCCAGGTCTTTGGACCGATTGACTGGAAATTTCCCCCAAACGTGCTCCTGTAGCGGCTGAACGAGACACAGCAGTCCCCGTTGGATTCGGGTGAAATTTGTATTTTTGGTGAATATTTTAGTCAGAGGGACAATCTTTCATGAGGCCTGGCTTAAGGCTGAGGCTAGGGTTAGGGCTAGGGTTAGGGTTAGTGATTGGCTGGACCGATTGACTCGAAATCGATCAGGCATGTCCTCCTCACTGGTGTAAGCAGGGTCGCCAGTTTTGCTTGGATTCCGGTGGAATTTGTATTTCACATGAATATTTTAAAGAAAAGGCCATTTTTCACGAAAAAATACCCCGCCCATTTATTTCAATAGCTTCCAGGTCTTTGGACCGATTGACTCGAAACTTCTCCCAGACGTGCTCCTATACTGGCTGAACGAGACACAGCAGTCCCCGTTGGATTCGGGTGGAATTTGTATTTTTGGTGAATATTTTAGTGAAAGGGGCCATTTTAAATGAGGCTGGCTTAAGGCTGCTGTTAGGGCTAGGGTTAGGGTTAAGGGGCTGGGGTTTCGGACCACGGCCGTCTTTTGACCGATTGACTCGAAATTGATCACGCATGTCCTCCTCACCGGTGGAATGAGGCTGGCCAGTTTTGGTTGGATTCTGGTGGAATTTGTATTTTACATGAATATTTTAAAGGAAAAGCGGCCATTTTTCATCAAAACCTCGGCCGATTTTTTCAATAGCTTCCCGGTCTTTGGACCGATTGACTGGAAATTTCCCCCAAACGTGCTCCTGTAGCGGCTGAACGAGACACAGCAGTCCCCGTTGGATTCGGGTGAAATTTGTATTTTTGGTGAATATTTTAGTCAGAGGGACAATCTTTCATGAGGCCTGGCTTAAGGCTGAGGCTAGGGTTAGGGTTAGGGTTAGGGTTAGTGATTGGCTGGACCGATTGACTCGAAATCGATCAGGCATGTCCTCCTCACTGGTGTAAGCAGGGTCGCCAGTTTTGGTTGGATTCCGGTGGAATTTGTATTTTACATGAATATTTTAAAGAAAAGGCCATTTTTCACGAAAAAATACCCCGCCCATTTATTTCAATAGCTTCCAGGTCTTTGGACCGATTGACTCGAAACTTCTCCCAGACGTGCTCCTATACTGGCTGAACGAGACACAGCAGTCCCCGTTGGATTCGGGTGGAATTTGTATTTTTGGTGAATATTTTAGTGAAAGGGGCCATTTTAAATGAGGCTGGCTTAAGGCTGCTGTTAGGGCTAGGGTTAGGGTTAAGGGGCTGGGGTTTCGGACCACGGCCGTCTTTTGACCGATTGACTCGAAATTGATCACGCATGTCCTCCTCACCGGTGGAATGAGGCTGGCCAGTTTTGGTTGGATTCTGGTGGAATTTGTATTTTACATGAATATTTTAAAGGAAAAGCGGCCATTTTTCATCAAAACCTCGGCCGATTTTTTCAATAGCTTCCCGGTCTTTGGACCGATTGACTGGAAATTTCCCCCAAACGTGCTCCTGTAGCGGCTGAACGAGACACAGCAGTCCCCGTTGGATTCGGGTGAAATTTGTATTTTTGGTGAATATTTTAGTCAGAGGGACAATCTTTCATGAGGCCTGGCTTAAGGCTGAGGCTAGGGTTAGGGTTAGGGTTAGGGTTAGTGATTGGCTGGACCGATTGACTCGAAATCGATCAGGCATGTCCTCCTCACTGGTGTAAGCAGGGTCGCCAGTTTTGGTTGGATTCCGGTGGAATTTGTATTTTACATGAATATTTTAAAGAAAAGGCCATTTTTCACGAAAAAATACCCCGCCCATTTATTTCAATAGCTTCCAGGTCTTTGGACCGATTGACTCGAAACTTCTCCCAGACGTGCTCCTATACTGGCTGAACGAGACACAGCAGTCCCCGTTGGATTCGGGTGGAATTTGTATTTTTGGTGAATATTTTAGTGAAAGGGGCCATTTTAAATGAGGCTGGCTTAAGGCTGCTGTTAGGGCTAGGGTTAGGGTTAAGGGGCTGGGGTTTCGGACCACGGCCGTCTTTTGACCGATTGACTCGAAATTGATCACGCATGTCCTCCTCACCGGTGGAATGAGGCTGGCCAGTTTTGGTTGGATTCTGGTGGAATTTGTATTTTACATGAATATTTTAAAGGAAAAGCGGCCATTTTTCATCAAAACCTCGGCCGATTTTTTCAATAGCTTCCCGGTCTTTGGACCGATTGACTGGAAATTTCCCCCAAACGTGCTCCTGTAGCGGCTGAACGAGACACAGCAGTCCCCGTTGGATTCGGGTGAAATTTGTATTTTTGGTGAATATTTTAGTCAGAGGGACAATCTTTCATGAGGCCTGGCTTAAGGCTGAGGCTAGGGTTAGGGTTAGGGTTAGGGTTAGTGATTGGCTGGACCGATTGACTCGAAATCGATCAGGCATGTCCTCCTCACTGGTGTAAGCAGGGTCGCCAGTTTTGGTTGGATTCCGGTGGAATTTGTATTTTACATGAATATTTTAAAGAAAAGGCCATTTTTCACGAAAAAATACCCCGCCCATTTATTTCAATAGCTTCCAGGTCTTTGGACCGATTGACTCGAAACTTCTCCCAGACGTGCTCCTATACTGGCTGAACGAGACACAGCAGTCCCCGTTGGATTCGGGTGGAATTTGTATTTTTGGTGAATATTTTAGTGAAAGGGGCCATTTTAAATGAGGCTGGCTTAAGGCTGCTGTTAGGGCTAGGGTTAGGGTTAAGGGGCTGGGGTTTCGGACCACGGCCGTCTTTTGACCGATTGACTCGAAATTGATCACGCATGTCCTCCTCACCGGTGGAATGAGGCTGGCCAGTTTTGGTTGGATTCTGGTGGAATTTGTATTTTACATGAATATTTTAAAGGAAAAGCGGCCATTTTTCATCAAAACCTCGGCCGATTTTTTCAATAGCTTCCCGGTCTTTGGACCGATTGACTGGAAATTTCCCCCAAACGTGCTCCTGTAGCGGCTGAACGAGACACAGCAGTCCCCGTTGGATTCGGGTGAAATTTGTATTTTTGGTGAATATTTTAGTCAGAGGGACAATCTTTCATGAGGCCTGGCTTAAGGCTGAGGCTAGGGTTAGGGTTAGGGTTAGGGTTAGTGATTGGCTGGACCGATTGACTCGAAATCGATCAGGCATGTCCTCCTCACTGGTGTAAGCAGGGTCGCCAGTTTTGCTTGGATTCCGGTGGAATTTGTATTTCACATGAATATTTTAAAGAAAAGGCCATTTTTCACGAAAAAATACCCCGCCCATTTATTTCAATAGCTTCCAGGTCTTTGGACCGATTGACTCGAAACTTCTCCCAGACGTGCTCCTATACTGGCTGAACGAGACACAGCAGTCCCCGTTGGATTCGGGTGGAATTTGTATTTTTGGTGAATATTTTAGTGAAAGGGGCCATTTTAAATGAGGCTGGCTTAAGGCTGCTGTTAGGGCTAGGGTTAGGGTTAAGGGGCTGGGGTTTCGGACCACGGCCGTCTTTTGACCGATTGACTCGAAATTGATCACGCATGTCCTCCTCACCGGTGGAATGAGGCTGGCCAGTTTTGGTTGGATTCTGGTGGAATTTGTATTTTACATGAATATTTTAAAGGAAAAGCGGCCATTTTTCATCAAAACCTCGGCCGATTTTTTCAATAGCTTCCAGGTCTTTGGACCGATTGACTGGAAATTTCCCCCAAACGTGCTCCTGTAGCGGCTGAACGAGACACAGCAGTCCCCGTTGGATTCGGGTGAAATTTGTATTTTTGGTGAATATTTTAGTCAGAGGGACAATCTTTCATGAGGCCTGGCTTAAGGCTGAGGCTAGGGTTAGGGCTAGGGTTAGGGTTAGTGATTGGCTGGACCGATTGACTCGAAATCGATCAGGCATGTCCTCCTCACTGGTGTAAGCAGGGTCGCCAGTTTTGCTTGGATTCCGGTGGAATTTGTATTTCACATGAATATTTTAAAGAAAAGGCCATTTTTCACGAAAAAATACCCCGCCCATTTATTTCAATAGCTTCCAGGTCTTTGGACCGATTGACTCGAAACTTCTCCCAGACGTGCTCCTATACTGGCTGAACGAGACACAGCAGTCCCCGTTGGATTCGGGTGGAATTTGTATTTTTGGTGAATATTTTAGTGAAAGGGGCCATTTTAAATGAGGCTGGCTTAAGGCTGCTGTTAGGGCTAGGGTTAGGGTTAAGGGGCTGGGGTTTCGGACCACGGCCGTCTTTTGACCGATTGACTCGAAATTGATCACGCATGTCCTCCTCACCGGTGGAATGAGGCTGGCCAGTTTTGGTTGGATTCTGGTGGAATTTGTATTTTACATGAATATTTTAAAGGAAAAGCGGCCATTTTTCATCAAAACCTCGGCCGATTTTTTCAATAGCTTCCAGGTCTTTGGACCGATTGACTGGAAATTTCCCCCAAACGTGCTCCTGTAGCGGCTGAACGAGACACAGCAGTCCCCGTTGGATTCGGGTGAAATTTGTATTTTTGGTGAATATTTTAGTCAGAGGGACAATCTTTCATGAGGCCTGGCTTAAGGCTGAGGCTAGGGTTAGGGCTAGGGTTAGGGTTAGTGATTGGCTGGACCGATTGACTCGAAATCGATCAGGCATGTCCTCCTCACTGGTGTAAGCAGGGTCGCCAGTTTTGCTTGGATTCCGGTGGAATTTGTATTTCACATGAATATTTTAAAGAAAAGGCCATTTTTCACGAAAAAATACCCCGCCCATTTATTTCAATAGCTTCCAGGTCTTTGGACCGATTGACTCGAAACTTCTCCCAGACGTGCTCCTATACTGGCTGAACGAGACACAGCAGTCCCCGTTGGATTCGGGTGGAATTTGTATTTTTGGTGAATATTTTAGTGAAAGGGGCCATTTTAAATGAGGCTGGCTTAAGGCTGCTGTTAGGGCTAGGGTTAGGGTTAAGGGGCTGGGGTTTCGGACCACGGCCGTCTTTTGACCGATTGACTCGAAATTGATCACGCATGTCCTCCTCACCGGTGGAATGAGGCTGGCCAGTTTTGGTTGGATTCTGGTGGAATTTGTATTTTACATGAATATTTTAAAGGAAAAGCGGCCATTTTTCATCAAAACCTCGGCCGATTTTTTCAATAGCTTCCAGGTCTTTGGACCGATTGACTGGAAATTTCCCCCAAACGTGCTCCTGTAGCGGCTGAGCGAGACACAGCAGTCCCCGTTGGATTCGGGTGAAATTTGTATTTTTGGTGAATATTTTAGTCAGAGGGACAATCTTTCATGAGGCCTGGCTTAAGGCTGAGGCTAGGGTTAGGGTTAGGGTTAGTGATTGGCTGGACCGATTGACTCGAAATCGATCAGGCATGTCCTCCTCACTGGTGTAAGCAGGGTCGCCAGTTTTGGTTGGATTCCGGTGGAATTTGTATTTCACATGAATATTTTAAAGAAAAGGCCATTTTTCACGAAAAAATACCCCGCCCATTTATTTCAATAGCTTCCAGGTCTTTGGACCGATTGACTCGAAACTTCTCCCAGACGTGCTCCTATACTGGCTGAACGAGACACAGCAGTCCCCGTTGGATTCGGGTGGAATTTGTATTTTTGGTGAATATTTTAGTGAAAGGGGCCATTTTAAATGAGGCTGGCTTAAGGCTGCTGTTAGGGCTAGGGTTAGGGTTAAGGGGCTGGGGTTTCGGACCACGGCCGTCTTTTGACCGATTGACTCGAAATTGATCACGCATGTCCTCCTCACCGGTGGAATGAGGCTGGCCAGTTTTGGTTGGATTCTGGTGGAATTTGTATTTTACATGAATATTTTAAAGGAAAAGCGGCCATTTTTCATCAAAACCTCGGCCGATTTTTTCAATAGCTTCCAGGTCTTTGGACCGATTGACTGGAAATTTCCCCCAAACGTGCTCCTGTAGCGGCTGAACGAGACACAGCAGTCCCCGTTGGATTCGGGTGAAATTTGTATTTTTGGTGAATATTTTAGTCAGAGGGACAATCTTTCATGAGGCCTGGCTTAAGGCTGAGGCTAGGGTTAGGGTTAGTGATTGGCTGGACCGATTGACTCGAAATCGATCAGGCATGTCCTCCTCACTGGTGTAAGCAGGGTCGCCAGTTTTGGTTGGATTCCGGTGGAATTTGTATTTTACATGAATATTTTAAAGGAAAAGCGGCCATTTTTCATCAAAACCTCGGCCGATTTTTTCAATAGCTTCCCGGTCTTTGGACCGATTGACTGGAAATTTCCCCCAAACGTGCTCCTGTAGCGGCTGAACGAGACACAGCAGTCCCCGTTGGATTCGGGTGAAATTTGTATTTTTGGTGAATATTTTAGTCAGAGGGACAATCTTTCATGAGGCCTGGCTTAAGGCTGAGGCTAGGGTTAGGGTTAGGGTTAGGGTTAGTGATTGGCTGGACCGATTGACTCGAAATCGATCAGGCATGTCCTCCTCACTGGTGTAAGCAGGGTCGCCAGTTTTGGTTGGATTCCGGTGGAATTTGTATTTTACATGAATATTTTAAAGAAAAGGCCATTTTTCACGAAAAAATACCCCGCCCATTTATTTCAATAGCTTCCAGGTCTTTGGACCGATTGACTCGAAACTTCTCCCAGACGTGCTCCTATACTGGCTGAACGAGACACAGCAGTCCCCGTTGGATTCGGGTGGAATTTGTATTTTTGGTGAATATTTTAGTGAAAGGGGCCATTTTAAATGAGGCTGGCTTAAGGCTGCTGTTAGGGCTAGGGTTAGGGTTAAGGGGCTGGGGTTTCGGACCACGGCCGTCTTTTGACCGATTGACTCGAAATTGATCACGCATGTCCTCCTCACCGGTGGAATGAGGCTGGCCAGTTTTGGTTGGATTCTGGTGGAATTTGTATTTTACATGAATATTTTAAAGGAAAAGCGGCCATTTTTCATCAAAACCTCGGCCGATTTTTTCAATAGCTTCCCGGTCTTTGGACCGATTGACTGGAAATTTCCCCCAAACGTGCTCCTGTAGCGGCTGAACGAGACACAGCAGTCCCCGTTGGATTCGGGTGAAATTTGTATTTTTGGTGAATATTTTAGTCAGAGGGACAATCTTTCATGAGGCCTGGCTTAAGGCTGAGGCTAGGGTTAGGGTTAGGGTTAGGGTTAGTGATTGGCTGGACCGATTGACTCGAAATCGATCAGGCATGTCCTCCTCACTGGTGTAAGCAGGGTCGCCAGTTTTGGTTGGATTCCGGTGGAATTTGTATTTTACATGAATATTTTAAAGAAAAGGCCATTTTTCACGAAAAAATACCCCGCCCATTTATTTCAATAGCTTCCAGGTCTTTGGACCGATTGACTCGAAACTTCTCCCAGACGTGCTCCTATACTGGCTGAACGAGACACAGCAGTCCCCGTTGGATTCGGGTGGAATTTGTATTTTTGGTGAATATTTTAGTGAAAGGGGCCATTTTAAATGAGGCTGGCTTAAGGCTGCTGTTAGGGCTAGGGTTAGGGTTAAGGGGCTGGGGTTTCGGACCACGGCCGTCTTTTGACCGATTGACTCGAAATTGATCACGCATGTCCTCCTCACCGGTGGAATGAGGCTGGCCAGTTTTGGTTGGATTCTGGTGGAATTTGTATTTTACATGAATATTTTAAAGGAAAAGCGGCCATTTTTCATCAAAACCTCGGCCGATTTTTTCAATAGCTTCCCGGTCTTTGGACCGATTGACTGGAAATTTCCCCCAAACGTGCTCCTGTAGCGGCTGAACGAGACACAGCAGTCCCCGTTGGATTCGGGTGAAATTTGTATTTTTGGTGAATATTTTAGTCAGAGGGACAATCTTTCATGAGGCCTGGCTTAAGGCTGAGGCTAGGGTTAGGGTTAGGGTTAGGGTTAGTGATTGGCTGGACCGATTGACTCGAAATCGATCAGGCATGTCCTCCTCACTGGTGTAAGCAGGGTCGCCAGTTTTGCTTGGATTCCGGTGGAATTTGTATTTCACATGAATATTTTAAAGAAAAGGCCATTTTTCACGAAAAAATACCCCGCCCATTTATTTCAATAGCTTCCAGGTCTTTGGACCGATTGACTCGAAACTTCTCCCAGACGTGCTCCTATACTGGCTGAACGAGACACAGCAGTCCCCGTTGGATTCGGGTGGAATTTGTATTTTTGGTGAATATTTTAGTGAAAGGGGCCATTTTAAATGAGGCTGGCTTAAGGCTGCTGTTAGGGCTAGGGTTAGGGTTAAGGGGCTGGGGTTTCGGACCACGGCCGTCTTTTGACCGATTGACTCGAAATTGATCACGCATGTCCTCCTCACCGGTGGAATGAGGCTGGCCAGTTTTGGTTGGATTCTGGTGGAATTTGTATTTTACATGAATATTTTAAAGGAAAAGCGGCCATTTTTCATCAAAACCTCGGCCGATTTTTTCAATAGCTTCCAGGTCTTTGGACCGATTGACTGGAAATTTCCCCCAAACGTGCTCCTGTAGCGGCTGAACGAGACACAGCAGTCCCCGTTGGATTCGGGTGAAATTTGTATTTTTGGTGAATATTTTAGTCAGAGGGACAATCTTTCATGAGGCCTGGCTTAAGGCTGAGGCTAGGGTTAGGGCTAGGGTTAGGGTTAGTGATTGGCTGGACCGATTGACTCGAAATCGATCAGGCATGTCCTCCTCACTGGTGTAAGCAGGGTCGCCAGTTTTGCTTGGATTCCGGTGGAATTTGTATTTCACATGAATATTTTAAAGAAAAGGCCATTTTTCACGAAAAAATACCCCGCCCATTTATTTCAATAGCTTCCAGGTCTTTGGACCGATTGACTCGAAACTTCTCCCAGACGTGCTCCTATACTGGCTGAACGAGACACAGCAGTCCCCGTTGGATTCGGGTGGAATTTGTATTTTTGGTGAATATTTTAGTGAAAGGGGCCATTTTAAATGAGGCTGGCTTAAGGCTGCTGTTAGGGCTAGGGTTAGGGTTAAGGGGCTGGGGTTTCGGACCACGGCCGTCTTTTGACCGATTGACTCGAAATTGATCACGCATGTCCTCCTCACCGGTGGAATGAGGCTGGCCAGTTTTGGTTGGATTCTGGTGGAATTTGTATTTTACATGAATATTTTAAAGGAAAAGCGGCCATTTTTCATCAAAACCTCGGCCGATTTTTTCAATAGCTTCCAGGTCTTTGGACCGATTGACTGGAAATTTCCCCCAAACGTGCTCCTGTAGCGGCTGAACGAGACACAGCAGTCCCCGTTGGATTCGGGTGAAATTTGTATTTTTGGTGAATATTTTAGTCAGAGGGACAATCTTTCATGAGGCCTGGCTTAAGGCTGAGGCTAGGGTTAGGGCTAGGGTTAGGGTTAGTGATTGGCTGGACCGATTGACTCGAAATCGATCAGGCATGTCCTCCTCACTGGTGTAAGCAGGGTCGCCAGTTTTGCTTGGATTCCGGTGGAATTTGTATTTCACATGAATATTTTAAAGAAAAGGCCATTTTTCACGAAAAAATACCCCGCCCATTTATTTCAATAGCTTCCAGGTCTTTGGACCGATTGACTCGAAACTTCTCCCAGACGTGCTCCTATACTGGCTGAACGAGACACAGCAGTCCCCGTTGGATTCGGGTGGAATTTGTATTTTTGGTGAATATTTTAGTGAAAGGGGCCATTTTAAATGAGGCTGGCTTAAGGCTGCTGTTAGGGCTAGGGTTAGGGTTAAGGGGCTGGGGTTTCGGACCACGGCCGTCTTTTGACCGATTGACTCGAAATTGATCACGCATGTCCTCCTCACCGGTGGAATGAGGCTGGCCAGTTTTGGTTGGATTCTGGTGGAATTTGTATTTTACATGAATATTTTAAAGGAAAAGCGGCCATTTTTCATCAAAACCTCGGCCGATTTTTTCAATAGCTTCCAGGTCTTTGGACCGATTGACTGGAAATTTCCCCCAAACGTGCTCCTGTAGCGGCTGAACGAGACACAGCAGTCCCCGTTGGATTCGGGTGAAATTTGTATTTTTGGTGAATATTTTAGTCAGAGGGACAATCTTTCATGAGGCCTGGCTTAAGGCTGAGGCTAGGGTTAGGGCTAGGGTTAGGGTTAGTGATTGGCTGGACCGATTGACTCGAAATCGATCAGGCATGTCCTCCTCACTGGTGTAAGCAGGGTCGCCAGTTTTGCTTGGATTCCGGTGGAATTTGTATTTCACATGAATATTTTAAAGAAAAGGCCATTTTTCACGAAAAAATACCCCGCCCATTTATTTCAATAGCTTCCAGGTCTTTGGACCGATTGACTCGAAACTTCTCCCAGACGTGCTCCTATACTGGCTGAACGAGACACAGCAGTCCCCGTTGGATTCGGGTGGAATTTGTATTTTTGGTGAATATTTTAGTGAAAGGGGCCATTTTAAATGAGGCTGGCTTAAGGCTGCTGTTAGGGCTAGGGTTAGGGTTAAGGGGCTGGGGTTTCGGACCACGGCCGTCTTTTGACCGATTGACTCGAAATTGATCACGCATGTCCTCCTCACCGGTGGAATGAGGCTGGCCAGTTTTGGTTGGATTCTGGTGGAATTTGTATTTTACATGAATATTTTAAAGGAAAAGCGGCCATTTTTCATCAAAACCTCGGCCGATTTTTTCAATAGCTTCCAGGTCTTTGGACCGATTGACTGGAAATTTCCCCCAAACGTGCTCCTGTAGCGGCTGAACGAGACACAGCAGTCCCCGTTGGATTCGGGTGAAATTTGTATTTTTGGTGAATATTTTAGTCAGAGGGACAATCTTTCATGAGGCCTGGCTTAAGGCTGAGGCTAGGGTTAGGGTTAGTGATTGGCTGGACCGATTGACTCGAAATCGATCAGGCATGTCCTCCTCACTGGTGTAAGCAGGGTCGCCAGTTTTGGTTGGATTCCGGTGGAATTTGTATTTTACATGAATATTTTAAAGAAAAGGCCATTTTTCACGAAAAAATACCCCGCCCATTTATTTCAATAGCTTCCAGGTCTTTGGACCGATTGACTCGAAACTTCTCCCAGACGTGCTCCTATACTGGCTGAACGAGACACAGCAGTCCCCGTTGGATTCGGGTGGAATTTGTATTTTTGGTGAATATTTTAGTGAAAGGGGCCATTTTAAATGAGGCTGGCTTAAGGCTGCTGTTAGGGCTAGGGTTAGGGTTAAGGGGCTGGGGTTTCGGACCACGGCCGTCTTTTGACCGATTGACTCGAAATTGATCACGCATGTCCTCCTCACCGGTGGAATGAGGCTGGCCAGTTTTGGTTGGATTCTGGTGGAATTTGTATTTTACATGAATATTTTAATGGAAAAGCGGCCATTTTTCATCAAAACCTCGGCCGATTTTTTCAATAGCTTCCCGGTCTTTGGACCGATTGACTGGAAATTTCCCCCAAACGTGCTCCTGTAGCGGCTGAACGAGACACAGCAGTCCCCGTTGGATTCGGGTGAAATTTGTATTTTTGGTGAATATTTTAGTCAGAGGGACAATCTTTCATGAGGCCTGGCTTAAGGCTGAGGCTAGGGTTAGGGTTAGTGATTGGCTGGACCGATTGACTCGAAATCGATCAGGCATGTCCTCCTCACTGGTGTAAGCAGGGTCGCCAGTTTTGGTTGGATTCCGGTGGAATTTGTATTTTACATGAATATTTTAAAGAAAAGGCCATTTTTCACGAAAAAATACCCCGCCCATTTATTTCAATAGCTTCCAGGTCTTTGGACCGATTGACTCGAAACTTCTCCCAGACGTGCTCCTATACTGGCTGAACGAGACACAGCAGTCCCCGTTGGATTCGGGTGGAATTTGTATTTTTGGTGAATATTTTAGTCAGAGGGACAATCTTTCATGAGGCCTGGCTTAAGGCTGAGGCTAGGGTTAGGGTTAGTGATTGGCTGGACCGATTGACTCGAAATCGATCAGGCATGTCCTCCTCACTGGTGTAAGCAGGGTCACCAGTTTTGGTTGGATTCCGGTGGAATTTGTATTTTACATGAATATTTTAAAGAAAAGGCCATTTTTCACGAAAAAATACCCCGCCCATTTATTTCAATAGCTTCCAGGTCTTTGGACCGATTGACTCGAAACTTCTCCCAGACGTGCTCCTATACTGGCTGAACGAGACACAGCAGTCCCCGTTGGATTCGGGTGGAATTTGTATTTTTGGTGAATATTTTAGTGAAAGGGGCCATTTTAAATGAGGCTGGCTTAAGGCTGCTGTTAGGGCTAGGGTTAGGGTTAAGGGGCTGGGGTTTCGGACCACGGCCGTCTTTTGACCGATTGACTCGAAATTGATCACGCATGTCCTCCTCACCGGTGGAATGAGGCTGGCCAGTTTTGGTTGGATTCTGGTGGAATTTGTATTTTACATGAATATTTTAAAGGAAAAGCGGCCATTTTTCATCAAAACCTCGGCCGATTTTTTCAATAGCTTCCCGGTCTTTGGACCGATTGACTGGAAATTTCCCCCAAACGTGCTCCTGTAGCGGCTGAACGAGACACAGCAGTCCCCGTTGGATTCGGGTGAAATTTGTATTTTTGGTGAATATTTTAGTCAGAGGGACAATCTTTCATGAGGCCTGGCTTAAGGCTGAGGCTAGGGTTATGGTTAGGGTTAGTGATTGGCTGGACCGATTGACTCGAAATCGATCAGGCATGTCCTCCTCACTGGTGTAAGCAGGGTCGCCAGTTTTCGTTGGATTCCAGTGGAATTTGTATTTTACATGAATATTTTAAAGAAAAGGCCATTTTTCACGAAAAAATACCCCGCCCATTTATTTCAATAGCTTCCAGGTCTTTGGACCGATTGACTCGAAACTTCTCCCAGACGTGCTCCTATACTGGCTGAACGAGACACAGCAGTCCCCGTTGGATTCGGGTGGAATTTGTATTTTTGGTGAATATTTTAGTCAGAGGGACAATCTTTCATGAGGCCTGGCTTAAGGCTGAGGCTAGGGTTAGGGTTAGGGTTAGGGTTAGTGATTGGCTGGACCGATTGACTCGAAATCGATCAGGCATGTCCTCCTCACTGGTGTAAGCAGGGTCACCAGTTTTGGTTGGATTCCGGTGGAATTTGTATTTTACATGAATATTTTAAAGAAAAGGCCATTTTTCACGAAAAAATACCCCGCCCATTTATTTCAATAGCTTCCAGGTCTTTGGACCGATTGACTCGAAACTTCTCCCAGACGTGCTCCTATACTGGCTGAACGAGACACAGCAGTCCCCGTTGGATTCGGGTGGAATTTGTATTTTTGGTGAATATTTTAGTGAAAGGGGCCATTTTAAATGAGGCTGGCTTAAGGCTGCTGTTAGGGCTAGGGTTAGGGTTAAGGGGCTGGGGTTTCGGACCACGGCCGTCTTTTGACCGATTGACTCGAAATTGATCACGCATGTCCTCCTCACCGGTGGAATGAGGCTGGCCAGTTTTGGTTGGATTCTGGTGGAATTTGTATTTTACATGAATATTTTAAAGGAAAAGCGGCCATTTTTCATCAAAACCTCGGCCGATTTTTTCAATAGCTTCCAGGTCTTTGGACCGATTGACTGGAAATTTCCCCCAAACGTGCTCCTGTAGCGGCTGAACGAGACACAGCAGTCCCCGTTGGATTCGGGTGAAATTTGTATTTTTGGTGAATATTTTAGTCAGAGGGACAATCTTTCATGAGGCCTGGCTTAAGGCTGAGGCTAGGGTTAGGGTTAGTGATTGGCTGGACCGATTGACTCGAAATCGATCAGGCATGTCCTCCTCACTGGTGTAAGCAGGGTCGCCAGTTTTGGTTGGATTCCGGTGGAATTTGTATTTTACATGAATATTTTAAAGAAAAGGCCATTTTTCACGAAAAAATACCCCGCCCATTTGTTTCAATAGCTTCCAGGTCTTTGGACCGATTGACTCGAAACTTCTCCCAGACGTGCTCCTATACTGGCTGAACGAGACACAGCAGTCCCCGTTGGATTCGGGTGGAATTTGTATTTTTGGTGAATATTTTAGTGAAAGGGGCCATTTTAAATGAGGCTGGCTTAAGGCTGCTGTTAGGGCTAGGGTTAGGGTTAAGGGGCTGGGGTTTCGGACCACGGCCGTCTTTTGACCGATTGACTCGAAATTGATCACGCATGTCCTCCTCACCGGTGGAATGAGGCTGGCCAGTTTTGGTTGGATTCTGGTGGAATTTGTATTTTACATGAATATTTTAATGGAAAAGCGGCCATTTTTCATCAAAACCTCGGCCGATTTTTTCAATAGCTTCCCGGTCTTTGGACCGATTGACTGGAAATTTCCCCCAAACGTGCTCCTGTAGCGGCTGAACGAGACACAGCAGTCCCCGTTGGATTCGGGTGAAATTTGTATTTTTGGTGAATATTTTAGTCAGAGGGACAATCTTTCATGAGGCCTGGCTTAAGGCTGAGGCTAGGGTTAGGGTTAGGGTTAGGGTTAGTGATTGGCTAGACCGATTGACTCGAAATCGATCAGGCATGTCCTCCTCACTGGTGTAAGCAGGGTCGCCAGTTTTGGTTGGATTCCGGTGGAATTTGTATTTTACATGATTATTTTAAAGAAAAGGCCATTTTTCACGAAAAAATACCCCGCCCATTTATTTCAATAGCTTCCAGGTCTTTGGACCGATTGACTCGAAACTTCTCCCAGACGTGCTCCTATACTGGCTGAACGAGACACAGCAGTCCCCGTTGGATTCGGGTGGAATTTGTATTTTTGGTGAATATTTTAGTGAAAGGGGCCATTTTAAATGAGGCTGGCTTAAGGCTGCTGTTAGGGCTAGGGTTAGGGTTAAGGGGCTGGGGTTTCGGACCACGGCCGTCTTTTGACCGATTGACTCGAAATTGATCACGCATGTCCTCCTCACCGGTGGAATGAGGCTGGCCAGTTTTGGTTGGATTCTGGTGGAATTTGTATTTTACATGAATATTTTAATGGAAAAGCGGCCATTTTTCATCAAAACCTCGGCCGATTTTTTCAATAGCTTCCCGGTCTTTGGACCGATTGACTGGAAATTTCCCCCAAACGTGCTCCTGTAGCGGCTGAACGAGACACAGCAGTCCCCGTTGGATTCGGGTGAAATTTGTATTTTTGGTGGATATTTTAGTCAGAGGGACAATCTTTCATGAGGCCTGGCTTAAGGCTGAGGCTAGGGTTAGGGTTAGGGTTAGGGTTAGTGATTGGCTGGACCGATTGACTCGAAATCGATCAGGCATGTCCTCCTCACTGGTGTAAGCAGGGTCGCCAGTTTTGGTTGGATTCCGGTGGAATTTGTATTTTACATGAATATTTTAAAGAAAAGGCCATTTTTCACGAAAAAATACCCCGCCCATTTATTTCAATAGCTTCCAGGTCTTTGGACCGATTGACTCGAAACTTCTCCCAGACGTGCTCCTATACTGGCTGAACGAGACACAGCAGTCCCCGTTGGATTCGGGTGGAATTTGTATTTTTGGTGAATATTTTAGTGAAAGGGGCCATTTTAAATGAGGCTGGCTTAAGGCTGCTGTTAGGGCTAGGGTTAGGGTTAAGGGGCTGGGGTTTCGGACCACGGCCGTCTTTTGACCGATTGACTCGAAATTGATCACGCATGTCCTCCTCACCGGTGGAATGAGGCTGGCCAGTTTTGGTTGGATTCTGGTGGAATTTGTATTTTACATGAATATTTTAAAGGAAAAGCGGCCATTTTTCATCAAAACCTCGGCCGATTTTTTCAATAGCTTCCCGGTCTTTGGACCGATTGACTGGAAATTTCCCCCAAACGTGCTCCTGTAGCGGCTGAACGAGACACAGCAGTCCCCGTTGGATTCGGGTGAAATTTGTATTTTTGGTGAATATTTTAGTCAGAGGGACAATCTTTCATGAGGCCTGGCTTAAGGCTGAGGCTAGGGTTAGGGTTAGGGTTAGGGTTAGTGATTGGCTGGACCGATTGACTCGAAATCGATCAGGCATGTCCTCCTCACTGGTGTAAGCAGGGTCGCCAGTTTTGGTTGGATTCCGGTGGAATTTGTATTTTACATGAATATTTTAAAGAAAAGGCCATTTTTCACGAAAAAATACCCCGCCCATTTATTTCAATAGCTTCCAGGTCTTTGGACCGATTGACTCGAAACTTCTCCCAGACGTGCTCCTATACTGGCTGAACGAGACACAGCAGTCCCCGTTGGATTCGGGTGGAATTTGTATTTTTGGTGAATATTTTAGTGAAAGGGGCCATTTTAAATGAGGCTGGCTTAAGGCTGCTGTTAGGGCTAGGGTTAGGGTTAAGGGGCTGGGGTTTCGGACCACGGCCGTCTTTTGACCGATTGACTCGAAATTGATCACGCATGTCCTCCTCACCGGTGGAATGAGGCTGGCCAGTTTTGGTTGGATTCTGGTGGAATTTGTATTTTACATGAATATTTTAAAGGAAAAGCGGCCATTTTTCATCAAAACCTCGGCCGATTTTTTCAATAGCTTCCCGGTCTTTGGACCGATTGACTGGAAATTTCCCCCAAACGTGCTCCTGTAGCGGCTGAACGAGACACAGCAGTCCCCGTTGGATTCGGGTGAAATTTGTATTTTTGGTGAATATTTTAGTCAGAGGGACAATCTTTCATGAGGCCTGGCTTAAGGCTGAGGCTAGGGTTAGGGTTAGGGTTAGGGTTAGTGATTGGCTGGACCGATTGACTCGAAATCGATCAGGCATGTCCTCCTCACTGGTGTAAGCAGGGTCGCCAGTTTTGGTTGGATTCCGGTGGAATTTGTATTTTACATGAATATTTTAAAGAAAAGGCCATTTTTCACGAAAAAATACCCCGCCCATTTATTTCAATAGCTTCCAGGTCTTTGGACCGATTGACTCGAAACTTCTCCCAGACGTGCTCCTATACTGGCTGAACGAGACACAGCAGTCCCCGTTGGATTCGGGTGGAATTTGTATTTTTGGTGAATATTTTAGTGAAAGGGGCCATTTTAAATGAGGCTGGCTTAAGGCTGCTGTTAGGGCTAGGGTTAGGGTTAAGGGGCTGGGGTTTCGGACCACGGCCGTCTTTTGACCGATTGACTCGAAATTGATCACGCATGTCCTCCTCACCGGTGGAATGAGGCTGGCCAGTTTTGGTTGGATTCTGGTGGAATTTGTATTTTACATGAATATTTTAAAGGAAAAGCGGCCATTTTTCATCAAAACCTCGGCCGATTTTTTCAATAGCTTCCCGGTCTTTGGACCGATTGACTGGAAATTTCCCCCAAACGTGCTCCTGTAGCGGCTGAACGAGACACAGCAGTCCCCGTTGGATTCGGGTGAAATTTGTATTTTTGGTGAATATTTTAGTCAGAGGGACAATCTTTCATGAGGCCTGGCTTAAGGCTGAGGCTAGGGTTAGGGTTAGGGTTAGGGTTAGTGATTGGCTGGACCGATTGACTCGAAATCGATCAGGCATGTCCTCCTCACTGGTGTAAGCAGGGTCGCCAGTTTTGGTTGGATTCCGGTGGAATTTGTATTTTACATGAATATTTTAAAGAAAAGGCCATTTTTCACGAAAAAATACCCCGCCCATTTATTTCAATAGCTTCCAGGTCTTTGGACCGATTGACTCGAAACTTCTCCCAGACGTGCTCCTATACTGGCTGAACGAGACACAGCAGTCCCCGTTGGATTCGGGTGGAATTTGTATTTTTGGTGAATATTTTAGTGAAAGGGGCCATTTTAAATGAGGCTGGCTTAAGGCTGCTGTTAGGGCTAGGGTTAGGGTTAAGGGGCTGGGGTTTCGGACCACGGCCGTCTTTTGACCGATTGACTCGAAATTGATCACGCATGTCCTCCTCACCGGTGGAATGAGGCTGGCCAGTTTTGGTTGGATTCTGGTGGAATTTGTATTTTACATGAATATTTTAAAGGAAAAGCGGCCATTTTTCATCAAAACCTCGGCCGATTTTTTCAATAGCTTCCCGGTCTTTGGACCGATTGACTGGAAATTTCCCCCAAACGTGCTCCTGTAGCGGCTGAACGAGACACAGCAGTCCCCGTTGGATTCGGGTGAAATTTGTATTTTTGGTGAATATTTTAGTCAGAGGGACAATCTTTCATGAGGCCTGGCTTAAGGCTGAGGCTAGGGTTAGGGTTAGGGTTAGGGTTAGTGATTGGCTGGACCGATTGACTCGAAATCGATCAGGCATGTCCTCCTCACTGGTGTAAGCAGGGTCGCCAGTTTTGGTTGGATTCCGGTGGAATTTGTATTTTACATGAATATTTTAAAGAAAAGGCCATTTTTCACGAAAAAATACCCCGCCCATTTATTTCAATAGCTTCCAGGTCTTTGGACCGATTGACTCGAAACTTCTCCCAGACGTGCTCCTATACTGGCTGAACGAGACACAGCAGTCCCCGTTGGATTCGGGTGGAATTTGTATTTTTGGTGAATATTTTAGTGAAAGGGGCCATTTTAAATGAGGCTGGCTTAAGGCTGCTGTTAGGGCTAGGGTTAGGGTTAAGGGGCTGGGGTTTCGGACCACGGCCGTCTTTTGACCGATTGACTCGAAATTGATCACGCATGTCCTCCTCACCGGTGGAATGAGGCTGGCCAGTTTTGGTTGGATTCTGGTGGAATTTGTATTTTACATGAATATTTTAAAGGAAAAGCGGCCATTTTTCATCAAAACCTCGGCCGATTTTTTCAATAGCTTCCCGGTCTTTGGACCGATTGACTGGAAATTTCCCCCAAACGTGCTCCTGTAGCGGCTGAACGAGACACAGCAGTCCCCGTTGGATTCGGGTGAAATTTGTATTTTTGGTGAATATTTTAGTCAGAGGGACAATCTTTCATGAGGCCTGGCTTAAGGCTGAGGCTAGGGTTAGGGTTAGGGTTAGGGTTAGTGATTGGCTGGACCGATTGACTCGAAATCGATCAGGCATGTCCTCCTCACTGGTGTAAGCAGGGTCGCCAGTTTTGGTTGGATTCCGGTGGAATTTGTATTTTACATGAATATTTTAAAGAAAAGGCCATTTTTCACGAAAAAATACCCCGCCCATTTATTTCAATAGCTTCCAGGTCTTTGGACCGATTGACTCGAAACTTCTCCCAGACGTGCTCCTATACTGGCTGAACGAGACACAGCAGTCCCCGTTGGATTCGGGTGGAATTTGTATTTTTGGTGAATATTTTAGTGAAAGGGGCCATTTTAAATGAGGCTGGCTTAAGGCTGCTGTTAGGGCTAGGGTTAGGGTTAAGGGGCTGGGGTTTCGGACCACGGCCGTCTTTTGACCGATTGACTCGAAATTGATCACGCATGTCCTCCTCACCGGTGGAATGAGGCTGGCCAGTTTTGGTTGGATTCTGGTGGAATTTGTATTTTACATGAATATTTTAAAGGAAAAGCGGCCATTTTTCATCAAAACCTCGGCCGATTTTTTCAATAGCTTCCCGGTCTTTGGACCGATTGACTGGAAATTTCCCCCAAACGTGCTCCTGTAGCGGCTGAACGAGACACAGCAGTCCCCGTTGGATTCGGGTGAAATTTGTATTTTTGGTGAATATTTTAGTCAGAGGGACAATCTTTCATGAGGCCTGGCTTAAGGCTGAGGCTAGGGTTAGGGTTAGGGTTAGGGTTAGTGATTGGCTGGACCGATTGACTCGAAATCGATCAGGCATGTCCTCCTCACTGGTGTAAGCAGGGTCGCCAGTTTTGGTTGGATTCCGGTGGAATTTGTATTTTACATGAATATTTTAAAGAAAAGGCCATTTTTCACGAAAAAATACCCCGCCCATTTATTTCAATAGCTTCCAGGTCTTTGGACCGATTGACTCGAAACTTCTCCCAGACGTGCTCCTATACTGGCTGAACGAGACACAGCAGTCCCCGTTGGATTCGGGTGGAATTTGTATTTTTGGTGAATATTTTAGTGAAAGGGGCCATTTTAAATGAGGCTGGCTTAAGGCTGCTGTTAGGGCTAGGGTTAGGGTTAAGGGGCTGGGGTTTCGGACCACGGCCGTCTTTTGACCGATTGACTCGAAATTGATCACGCATGTCCTCCTCACCGGTGGAATGAGGCTGGCCAGTTTTGGTTGGATTCTGGTGGAATTTGTATTTTACATGAATATTTTAAAGGAAAAGCGGCCATTTTTCATCAAAACCTCGGCCGATTTTTTCAATAGCTTCCCGGTCTTTGGACCGATTGACTGGAAATTTCCCCCAAACGTGCTCCTGTAGCGGCTGAACGAGACACAGCAGTCCCCGTTGGATTCGGGTGAAATTTGTATTTTTGGTGAATATTTTAGTCAGAGGGACAATCTTTCATGAGGCCTGGCTTAAGGCTGAGGCTAGGGTTAGGGTTAGGGTTAGGGTTAGTGATTGGCTGGACCGATTGACTCGAAATCGATCAGGCATGTCCTCCTCACTGGTGTAAGCAGGGTCGCCAGTTTTGGTTGGATTCCGGTGGAATTTGTATTTTACATGAATATTTTAAAGAAAAGGCCATTTTTCACGAAAAAATACCCCGCCCATTTATTTCAATAGCTTCCAGGTCTTTGGACCGATTGACTCGAAACTTCTCCCAGACGTGCTCCTATACTGGCTGAACGAGACACAGCAGTCCCCGTTGGATTCGGGTGGAATTTGTATTTTTGGTGAATATTTTAGTGAAAGGGGCCATTTTAAATGAGGCTGGCTTAAGGCTGCTGTTAGGGCTAGGGTTAGGGTTAAGGGGCTGGGGTTTCGGACCACGGCCGTCTTTTGACCGATTGACTCGAAATTGATCACGCATGTCCTCCTCACCGGTGGAATGAGGCTGGCCAGTTTTGGTTGGATTCTGGTGGAATTTGTATTTTACATGAATATTTTAACCCTCTATGGTACGCATTATGATGCGAGTTAGGAAAAAAATGTTTGGAGTGTTTTTTTGTCCTAAAATAGACTAAATAAACATAATCTAAAGAAATTTTATAATTATTTAATTTTTTTGGAAGTTTTTGGGGTTCGTTGCCTGAAGGCAACATTGTACCATAATGGTGCATAAATAATTTTTTTTAAAGAGTTTTATTTTCAATTTCATCATCATTTATTTCATTAACATGTGTAAAATATAAAAAAATTTAATTAATTTTTCATTTTAAATGTAAAAGAAACATAAAAATAACTCTTTTAAATGGTTTCTGGTCTAAATGTTGCCTGTAGGCATTGTGGAACAACCCATATCCTCACAGGGGCATAGAATAATGCTGAATTCATTCTGTAAATGGAGGAAAATATAACACATAATAATAATATTATAATATAATAATATATAAAATATAAAGATTATGATGAATGGCATTCTTTTGAATATTATATGTACCTAAACACATACTACCAACATTTTATGCTGCCATGGTGATTCCATAATGGTTCACTGTTGCCTCAAGGCAACATAGGCAATTTTCCATAATGGTACGTTGTTGCCTCAAGGCAACAGTTGGATTTTAACAAGTTTCCACTATTTAATGAGCAATTAAATTGCATTTAACAATAAAAAGTTAAAGTTTACTCATCTATGAGTGTGCATATATTTTTTTCACGACCTAAAAGGGCCCGAAAATTATGTTTTCAGCCACTTTTTAAGGAGCAAAATGGCTAACCTGTTTTCTTTGAAAAAGTCTGGGAAAATGGGTTTCAAGATGGCTTCCTGAAGGTCATGTGACAAATTAAAGCATTGTTATTGGTTCCTTGTGGTCTTCCCATTCTTTTAAAGTATAGCATCATTCAAAGGGATGTATGGTGGAGATGTGACGGGCCAAAAATGGGTATGTTGCCTGAGGGCAACACGGTACCATAGAGGGTTAAAGGAAAAGCGGCCATTTTTCATCAAAACCTCGGCCGATTTTTTCAATAGCTTCCCGGTCTTTGGACCGATTGACTGGAAATTTCCCCCAAACGTGCTCCTGTAGCGGCTGAACGAGACACAGCAGTCCCCGTTGGATTCGGGTGAAATTTGTATTTTTGGTGAATATTTTAGTCAGAGGGACAATCTTTCATGAGGCCTGGCTTAAGGCTGAGGCTAGGGTTAGGGTTAGGGTTAGGGTTAGTGATTGGCTGGACCGATTGACTCGAAATCGATCAGGCATGTCCTCCTCACTGGTGTAAGCAGGGTCGCCAGTTTTGGTTGGATTCCGGTGGAATTTGTATTTTACATGAATATTTTAAAGAAAAGGCCATTTTTCACGAAAAAATACCCCGCCCATTTATTTCAATAGCTTCCAGGTCTTTGGACCGATTGACTCGAAACTTCTCCCAGACGTGCTCCTATACTGGCTGAACGAGACACAGCAGTCCCCGTTGGATTCGGGTGGAATTTGTATTTTTGGTGAATATTTTAGTGAAAGGGGCCATTTTAAATGAGGCTGGCTTAAGGCTGCTGTTAGGGCTAGGGTTAGGGTTAAGGGGCTGGGGTTTCGGACCACGGCCGTCTTTTGACCGATTGACTCGAAATTGATCACGCATGTCCTCCTCACCGGTGGAATGAGGCTGGCCAGTTTTGGTTGGATTCTGGTGGAATTTGTATTTTACATGAATATTTTAAAGGAAAAGCGGCCATTTTTCATCAAAACCTCGGCCGATTTTTTCAATAGCTTCCCGGTCTTTGGACCGATTGACTGGAAATTTCCCCCAAACGTGCTCCTGTAGCGGCTGAACGAGACACAGCAGTCCCCGTTGGATTCGGGTGAAATTTGTATTTTTGGTGAATATTTTAGTCAGAGGGACAATCTTTCATGAGGCCTGGCTTAAGGCTGAGGCTAGGGTTAGGGTTAGGGTTAGGGTTAGTGATTGGCTGGACCGATTGACTCGAAATCGATCAGGCATGTCCTCCTCACTGGTGTAAGCAGGGTCGCCAGTTTTGCTTGGATTCCGGTGGAATTTGTATTTCACATGAATATTTTAAAGAAAAGGCCATTTTTCACGAAAAAATACCCCGCCCATTTATTTCAATAGCTTCCAGGTCTTTGGACCGATTGACTCGAAACTTCTCCCAGACGTGCTCCTATACTGGCTGAACGAGACACAGCAGTCCCCGTTGGATTCGGGTGGAATTTGTATTTTTGGTGAATATTTTAGTGAAAGGGGCCATTTTAAATGAGGCTGGCTTAAGGCTGCTGTTAGGGCTAGGGTTAGGGTTAAGGGGCTGGGGTTTCGGACCACGGCCGTCTTTTGACCGATTGACTCGAAATTGATCACGCATGTCCTCCTCACCGGTGGAATGAGGCTGGCCAGTTTTGGTTGGATTCTGGTGGAATTTGTATTTTACATGAATATTTTAAAGGAAAAGCGGCCATTTTTCATCAAAACCTCGGCCGATTTTTTCAATAGCTTCCAGGTCTTTGGACCGATTGACTGGAAATTTCCCCCAAACGTGCTCCTGTAGCGGCTGAACGAGACACAGCAGTCCCCGTTGGATTCGGGTGAAATTTGTATTTTTGGTGAATATTTTAGTCAGAGGGACAATCTTTCATGAGGCCTGGCTTAAGGCTGAGGCTAGGGTTAGGGCTAGGGTTAGGGTTAGTGATTGGCTGGACCGATTGACTCGAAATCGATCAGGCATGTCCTCCTCACTGGTGTAAGCAGGGTCGCCAGTTTTGCTTGGATTCCGGTGGAATTTGTATTTCACATGAATATTTTAAAGAAAAGGCCATTTTTCACGAAAAAATACCCCGCCCATTTATTTCAATAGCTTCCAGGTCTTTGGACCGATTGACTCGAAACTTCTCCCAGACGTGCTCCTATACTGGCTGAACGAGACACAGCAGTCCCCGTTGGATTCGGGTGGAATTTGTATTTTTGGTGAATATTTTAGTGAAAGGGGCCATTTTAAATGAGGCTGGCTTAAGGCTGCTGTTAGGGCTAGGGTTAGGGTTAAGGGGCTGGGGTTTCGGACCACGGCCGTCTTTTGACCGATTGACTCGAAATTGATCATGCATGTCCTCCTCACCGGTGGAATGAGGCTGGCCAGTTTTGGTTGGATTCTGGTGGAATTTGTATTTTACATGAATATTTTAAAGGAAAAGCGGCCATTTTTCATCAAAACTTCGGCCGATTTTTTCAATAGCTTCCAGGTCTTTGGACCGATTGACTGGAAATTTCCCCCAAACGTGCTCCTGTAGCGGCTGAGCGAGACACAGCAGTCCCCGTTGGATTCGGGTGAAATTTGTATTTTTGGTGAATATTTTAGTCAGAGGGACAATCTTTCATGAGGCCTGGCTTAAGGCTGAGGCTAGGGTTAGGGTTAGGGTTAGGGTTAGTGATTGGCTGGACCGATTGACTCGAAATCGATCAGGCATGTCCTCCTCACTGGTGTAAGCAGGGTCGCCAGTTTTGGTTGGATTCCGGTGGAATTTGTATTTCACATGAATATTTTAAAGAAAAGGCCATTTTTCACGAAAAAATACCCCGCCCATTTATTTCAATAGCTTCCAGGTCTTTGGACCGATTGACTCGAAACTTCTCCCAGACGTGCTCCTATACTGGCTGAACGAGACACAGCAGTCCCCGTTGGATTCGGGTGGAATTTGTATTTTTGGTGAATATTTTAGTGAAAGGGGCCATTTTAAATGAGGCTGGCTTAAGGCTGCTGTTAGGGCTAGGGTTAGGGTTAAGGGGCTGGGGTTTCGGACCACGGCCGTCTTTTGACCGATTGACTCGAAATTGATCACGCATGTCCTCCTCACCGGTGGAATGAGGCTGGCCAGTTTTGGTTGGATTCTGGTGGAATTTGTATTTTACATGAATATTTTAAAGGAAAAGCGGCCATTTTTCATCAAAACCTCGGCCGATTTTTTCAATAGCTTCCAGGTCTTTGGACCGATTGACTGGAAATTTCCCCCAAACGTGCTCCTGTAGCGGCTGAACGAGACACAGCAGTCCCCGTTGGATTCGGGTGAAATTTGTATTTTTGGTGAATATTTTAGTCAGAGGGACAATCTTTCATGAGGCCTGGCTTAAGGCTGAGGCTAGGGTTAGGGTTAGGGTTAGGGTTAGTGATTGGCTGGACCGATTGACTCGAAATCGATCAGGCATGTCCTCCTCACTGGTGTAAGCAGGGTCGCCAGTTTTGGTTGGATTCCGGTGGAATTTGTATTTTACATGAATATTTTAAAGAAAAGGCCATTTTTCACGAAAAAATACCCCGCCCATTTATTTCAATAGCTTCCAGGTCTTTGGACCGATTGACTCGAAACTTCTCCCAGACGTGCTCCTATACTGGCTGAACGAGACACAGCAGTCCCCGTTGGATTCGGGTGGAATTTGTATTTTTGGTGAATATTTTAGTGAAAGGGGCCATTTTAAATGAGGCTGGCTTAAGGCTGCTGTTAGGGCTAGGGTTAGGGTTAAGGGGCTGGGGTTTCGGACCACGGCCGTCTTTTGACCGATTGACTCGAAATTGATCACGCATGTCCTCCTCACCGGTGGAATGAGGCTGGCCAGTTTTGGTTGGATTCTGGTGGAATTTGTATTTTACATGAATATTTTAATGGAAAAGCGGCCATTTTTCATCAAAACCTCGGCCGATTTTTTCAATAGCTTCCCGGTCTTTGGACCGATTGACTGGAAATTTCCCCCAAACGTGCTCCTGTAGCGGCTGAACGAGACACAGCAGTCCCCGTTGGATTCGGGTGAAATTTGTATTTTTGGTGAATATTTTAGTCAGAGGGACAATCTTTCATGAGGCCTGGCTTAAGGCTGAGGCTAGGGTTAGGGTTAGTGATTGGCTGGACCGATTGACTCGAAATCGATCAGGCATGTCCTCCTCACTGGTGTAAGCAGGGTCGCCAGTTTTGGTTGGATTCCGGTGGAATTTGTATTTTACATGAATATTTTAAAGAAAAGGCCATTTTTCACGAAAAAATACCCCGCCCATTTATTTCAATAGCTTCCAGGTCTTTGGACCGATTGACTCGAAACTTCTCCCAGACGTGCTCCTATACTGGCTGAACGAGACACAGCAGTCCCCGTTGGATTCGGGTGGAATTTGTATTTTTGGTGAATATTTTAGTGAAAGGGGCCATTTTAAATGAGGCTGGCTTAAGGCTGCTGTTAGGGCTAGGGTTAGGGTTAAGGGGCTGGGGTTTCGGACCACGGCCGTCTTTTGACCGATTGACTCGAAATTGATCACGCATGTCCTCCTCACCGGTGGAATGAGGCTGGCCAGTTTTGGTTGGATTCTGGTGGAATTTGTATTTTACATGAATATTTTAAAGGAAAAGCGGCCATTTTTCATCAAAACCTCGGCCGATTTTTTCAATAGCTTCCCGGTCTTTGGACCGATTGACTGGAAATTTCCCCCAAACGTGCTCCTGTAGCGGCTGAACGAGACACAGCAGTCCCCGTTGGATTCGGGTGAAATTTGTATTTTTGGTGAATATTTTAGTCAGAGGGACAATCTTTCATGAGGCCTGGCTTAAGGCTGAGGCTAGGGTTATGGTTAGGGTTAGTGATTGGCTGGACCGATTGACTCGAAATCGATCAGGCATGTCCTCCTCACTGGTGTAAGCAGGGTCGCCAGTTTTCGTTGGATTCCAGTGGAATTTGTATTTTACATGAATATTTTAAAGAAAAGGCCATTTTTCACGAAAAAATACCCCGCCCATTTATTTCAATAGCTTCCAGGTCTTTGGACCGATTGACTCGAAACTTCTCCCAGACGTGCTCCTATACTGGCTGAACGAGACACAGCAGTCCCCGTTGGATTCGGGTGGAATTTGTATTTTTGGTGAATATTTTAGTCAGAGGGACAATCTTTCATGAGGCCTGGCTTAAGGCTGAGGCTAGGGTTAGGGTTAGGGTTAGGGTTAGTGATTGGCTGGACCGATTGACTCGAAATCGATCAGGCATGTCCTCCTCACTGGTGTAAGCAGGGTCACCAGTTTTGGTTGGATTCCGGTGGAATTTGTATTTTACATGAATATTTTAAAGAAAAGGCCATTTTTCACGAAAAAATACCCCGCCCATTTATTTCAATAGCTTCCAGGTCTTTGGACCGATTGACTCGAAACTTCTCCCAGACGTGCTCCTATACTGGCTGAACGAGACACAGCAGTCCCCGTTGGATTCGGGTGGAATTTGTATTTTTGGTGAATATTTTAGTGAAAGGGGCCATTTTAAATGAGGCTGGCTTAAGGCTGCTGTTAGGGCTAGGGTTAGGGTTAAGGGGCTGGGGTTTCGGACCACGGCCGTCTTTTGACCGATTGACTCGAAATTGATCACGCATGTCCTCCTCACCGGTGGAATGAGGCTGGCCAGTTTTGGTTGGATTCTGGTGGAATTTGTATTTTACATGAATATTTTAAAGGAAAAGCGGCCATTTTTCATCAAAACCTCGGCCGATTTTTTCAATAGCTTCCAGGTCTTTGGACCGATTGACTGGAAATTTCCCCCAAACGTGCTCCTGTAGCGGCTGAACGAGACACAGCAGTCCCCGTTGGATTCGGGTGAAATTTGTATTTTTGGTGAATATTTTAGTCAGAGGGACAATCTTTCATGAGGCCTGGCTTAAGGCTGAGGCTAGGGTTAGGGTTAGTGATTGGCTGGACCGATTGACTCGAAATCGATCAGGCATGTCCTCCTCACTGGTGTAAGCAGGGTCGCCAGTTTTGGTTGGATTCCGGTGGAATTTGTATTTTACATGAATATTTTAAAGAAAAGGCCATTTTTCACGAAAAAATACCCCGCCCATTTATTTCAATAGCTTCCAGGTCTTTGGACCGATTGACTCGAAACTTCTCCCAGACGTGCTCCTATACTGGCTGAACGAGACACAGCAGTCCCCGTTGGATTCGGGTGGAATTTGTATTTTTGGTGAATATTTTAGTGAAAGGGGCCATTTTAAATGAGGCTGGCTTAAGGCTGCTGTTAGGGCTAGGGTTAGGGTTAAGGGGCTGGGGTTTCGGACCACGGCCGTCTTTTGACCGATTGACTCGAAATTGATCACGCATGTCCTCCTCACCGGTGGAATGAGGCTGGCCAGTTTTGGTTGGATTCTGGTGGAATTTGTATTTTACATGAATATTTTAATGGAAAAGCGGCCATTTTTCATCAAAACCTCGGCCGATTTTTTCAATAGCTTCCCGGTCTTTGGACCGATTGACTGGAAATTTCCCCCAAACGTGCTCCTGTAGCGGCTGAACGAGACACAGCAGTCCCCGTTGGATTCGGGTGAAATTTGTATTTTTGGTGAATATTTTAGTCAGAGGGACAATCTTTCATGAGGCCTGGCTTAAGGCTGAGGCTAGGGTTAGGGTTAGTGATTGGCTGGACCGATTGACTCGAAATCGATCAGGCATGTCCTCCTCACTGGTGTAAGCAGGGTCGCCAGTTTTGGTTGGATTCCGGTGGAATTTGTATTTCACATGAATATTTTAAAGAAAAGGCCATTTTTCACGAAAAAATACCCCGCCCATTTATTTCAATAGCTTCCAGGTCTTTGGACCGATTGACTCGAAACTTCTCCCAGACGTGCTCCTATACTGGCTGAACGAGACACAGCAGTCCCCGTTGGATTCGGGTGGAATTTGTATTTTTGGTGAATATTTTAGTGAAAGGGGCCATTTTAAATGAGGCTGGCTTAAGGCTGCTGTTAGGGCTAGGGTTAGGGTTAAGGGGCTGGGGTTTCGGACCACGGCCGTCTTTTGACCGATTGACTCGAAATTGATCACGCATGTCCTCCTCACCGGTGGAATGAGGCTGGCCAGTTTTGGTTGGATTCTGGTGGAATTTGTATTTTACATGAATATTTTAAAGGAAAAGCGGCCATTTTTCATCAAAACCTCGGCCGATTTTTTCAATAGCTTCCAGGTCTTTGGACCGATTGACTGGAAATTTCCCCCAAACGTGCTCCTGTAGCGGCTGAACGAGACACAGCAGTCCCCGTTGGATTCGGGTGAAATTTGTATTTTTGGTGAATATTTTAGTCAGAGGGACAATCTTTCATGAGGCCTGGCTTAAGGCTGAGGCTAGGGTTAGGGTTAGGGTTAGGGTTAGTGATTGGCTGGACCGATTGACTCGAAATCGATCAGGCATGTCCTCCTCACTGGTGTAAGCAGGGTCGCCAGTTTTGGTTGGATTCCGGTGGAATTTGTATTTTACATGAATATTTTAAAGAAAAGGCCATTTTTCACGAAAAAATACCCCGCCCATTTATTTCAATAGCTTCCAGGTCTTTGGACCGATTGACTCGAAACTTCTCCCAGACGTGCTCCTATACTGGCTGAACGAGACACAGCAGTCCCCGTTGGATTCGGGTGGAATTTGTATTTTTGGTGAATATTTTAGTGAAAGGGGCCATTTTAAATGAGGCTGGCTTAAGGCTGCTGTTAGGGCTAGGGTTAGGGTTAAGGGGCTGGGGTTTCGGACCACGGCCGTCTTTTGACCGATTGACTCGAAATTGATCACGCATGTCCTCCTCACCGGTGGAATGAGGCTGGCCAGTTTTGGTTGGATTCTGGTGGAATTTGTATTTTACATGAATATTTTAATGGAAAAGCGGCCATTTTTCATCAAAACCTCGGCCGATTTTTTCAATAGCTTCCCGGTCTTTGGACCGATTGACTGGAAATTTCCCCCAAACGTGCTCCTGTAGCGGCTGAACGAGACACAGCAGTCCCCGTTGGATTCGGGTGAAATTTGTATTTTTGGTGAATATTTTAGTCAGAGGGACAATCTTTCATGAGGCCTGGCTTAAGGCTGAGGCTAGGGTTAGGGTTAGTGATTGGCTGGACCGATTGACTCGAAATCGATCAGGCATGTCCTCCTCACTGGTGTAAGCAGGGTCGCCAGTTTTGGTTGGATTCCGGTGGAATTTGTATTTTACATGAATATTTTAAAGAAAAGGCCATTTTTCACGAAAAAATACCCCGCCCATTTATTTCAATAGCTTCCAGGTCTTTGGACCGATTGACTCGAAACTTCTCCCAGACGTGCTCCTATACTGGCTGAACGAGACACAGCAGTCCCCGTTGGATTCGGGTGGAATTTGTATTTTTGGTGAATATTTTAGTGAAAGGGGCCATTTTAAATGAGGCTGGCTTAAGGCTGCTGTTAGGGCTAGGGTTAGGGTTAAGGGGCTGGGGTTTCGGACCACGGCCGTCTTTTGACCGATTGACTCGAAATTGATCACGCATGTCCTCCTCACCGGTGGAATGAGGCTGGCCAGTTTTGGTTGGATTCTGGTGGAATTTGTATTTTACATGAATATTTTAAAGGAAAAGCGGCCATTTTTCATCAAAACCTCGGCCGATTTTTTCAATAGCTTCCCGGTCTTTGGACCGATTGACTGGAAATTTCCCCCAAACGTGCTCCTGTAGCGGCTGAACGAGACACAGCAGTCCCCGTTGGATTCGGGTGAAATTTGTATTTTTGGTGAATATTTTAGTCAGAGGGACAATCTTTCATGAGGCCTGGCTTAAGGCTGAGGCTAGGGTTATGGTTAGGGTTAGTGATTGGCTGGACCGATTGACTCGAAATCGATCAGGCATGTCCTCCTCACTGGTGTAAGCAGGGTCGCCAGTTTTCGTTGGATTCCAGTGGAATTTGTATTTTACATGAATATTTTAAAGAAAAGGCCATTTTTCACGAAAAAATACCCCGCCCATTTATTTCAATAGCTTCCAGGTCTTTGGACCGATTGACTCGAAACTTCTCCCAGACGTGCTCCTATACTGGCTGAACGAGACACAGCAGTCCCCGTTGGATTCGGGTGGAATTTGTATTTTTGGTGAATATTTTAGTCAGAGGGACAATCTTTCATGAGGCCTGGCTTAAGGCTGAGGCTAGGGTTAGGGTTAGGGTTAGGGTTAGTGATTGGCTGGACCGATTGACTCGAAATCGATCAGGCATGTCCTCCTCACTGGTGTAAGCAGGGTCACCAGTTTTGGTTGGATTCCGGTGGAATTTGTATTTTACATGAATATTTTAAAGAAAAGGCCATTTTTCACGAAAAAATACCCCGCCCATTTATTTCAATAGCTTCCAGGTCTTTGGACCGATTGACTCGAAACTTCTCCCAGACGTGCTCCTATACTGGCTGAACGAGACACAGCAGTCCCCGTTGGATTCGGGTGGAATTTGTATTTTTGGTGAATATTTTAGTGAAAGGGGCCATTTTAAATGAGGCTGGCTTAAGGCTGCTGTTAGGGCTAGGGTTAGGGTTAAGGGGCTGGGGTTTCGGACCACGGCCGTCTTTTGACCGATTGACTCGAAATTGATCACGCATGTCCTCCTCACCGGTGGAATGAGGCTGGCCAGTTTTGGTTGGATTCTGGTGGAATTTGTATTTTACATGAATATTTTAAAGGAAAAGCGGCCATTTTTCATCAAAACCTCGGCCGATTTTTTCAATAGCTTCCAGGTCTTTGGACCGATTGACTGGAAATTTCCCCCAAACGTGCTCCTGTAGCGGCTGAACGAGACACAGCAGTCCCCGTTGGATTCGGGTGAAATTTGTATTTTTGGTGAATATTTTAGTCAGAGGGACAATCTTTCATGAGGCCTGGCTTAAGGCTGAGGCTAGGGTTAGGGTTAGTGATTGGCTGGACCGATTGACTCGAAATCGATCAGGCATGTCCTCCTCACTGGTGTAAGCAGGGTCGCCAGTTTTGGTTGGATTCCGGTGGAATTTGTATTTTACATGAATATTTTAAAGAAAAGGCCATTTTTCACGAAAAAATACCCCGCCCATTTATTTCAATAGCTTCCAGGTCTTTGGACCGATTGACTCGAAACTTCTCCCAGACGTGCTCCTATACTGGCTGAACGAGACACAGCAGTCCCCGTTGGATTCGGGTGGAATTTGTATTTTTGGTGAATATTTTAGTGAAAGGGGCCATTTTAAATGAGGCTGGCTTAAGGCTGCTGTTAGGGCTAGGGTTAGGGTTAAGGGGCTGGGGTTTCGGACCACGGCCGTCTTTTGACCGATTGACTCGAAATTGATCACGCATGTCCTCCTCACCGGTGGAATGAGGCTGGCCAGTTTTGGTTGGATTCTGGTGGAATTTGTATTTTACATGAATATTTTAATGGAAAAGCGGCCATTTTTCATCAAAACCTCGGCCGATTTTTTCAATAGCTTCCCGGTCTTTGGACCGATTGACTGGAAATTTCCCCCAAACGTGCTCCTGTAGCGGCTGAACGAGACACAGCAGTCCCCGTTGGATTCGGGTGAAATTTGTATTTTTGGTGAATATTTTAGTCAGAGGGACAATCTTTCATGAGGCCTGGCTTAAGGCTGAGGCTAGGGTTAGGGTTAGTGATTGGCTGGACCGATTGACTCGAAATCGATCAGGCATGTCCTCCTCACTGGTGTAAGCAGGGTCGCCAGTTTTGGTTGGATTCCGGTGGAATTTGTATTTTACATGAATATTTTAAAGAAAAGGCCATTTTTCACGAAAAAATACCCCGCCCATTTATTTCAATAGCTTCCAGGTCTTTGGACCGATTGACTCGAAACTTCTCCCAGACGTGCTCCTATACTGGCTGAACGAGACACAGCAGTCCCCGTTGGATTCGGGTGGAATTTGTATTTTTGGTGAATATTTTAGTGAAAGGGGCCATTTTAAATGAGGCTGGCTTAAGGCTGCTGTTAGGGCTAGGGTTAGGGTTAAGGGGCTGGGGTTTCGGACCACGGCCGTCTTTTGACCGATTGACTCGAAATTGATCACGCATGTCCTCCTCACCGGTGGAATGAGGCTGGCCAGTTTTGGTTGGATTCTGGTGGAATTTGTATTTTACATGAATATTTTAAAGGAAAAGCGGCCATTTTTCATCAAAACCTCGGCCGATTTTTTCAATAGCTTCCCGGTCTTTGGACCGATTGACTGGAAATTTCCCCCAAACGTGCTCCTGTAGCGGCTGAACGAGACACAGCAGTCCCCGTTGGATTCGGGTGAAATTTGTATTTTTGGTGAATATTTTAGTCAGAGGGACAATCTTTCATGAGGCCTGGCTTAAGGCTGAGGCTAGGGTTATGGTTAGGGTTAGTGATTGGCTGGACCGATTGACTCGAAATCGATCAGGCATGTCCTCCTCACTGGTGTAAGCAGGGTCGCCAGTTTTCGTTGGATTCCAGTGGAATTTGTATTTTACATGAATATTTTAAAGAAAAGGCCATTTTTCACGAAAAAATACCCCGCCCATTTATTTCAATAGCTTCCAGGTCTTTGGACCGATTGACTCGAAACTTCTCCCAGACGTGCTCCTATACTGGCTGAACGAGACACAGCAGTCCCCGTTGGATTCGGGTGGAATTTGTATTTTTGGTGAATATTTTAGTCAGAGGGACAATCTTTCATGAGGCCTGGCTTAAGGCTGAGGCTAGGGTTAGGGTTAGGGTTAGGGTTAGTGATTGGCTGGACCGATTGACTCGAAATCGATCAGGCATGTCCTCCTCACTGGTGTAAGCAGGGTCACCAGTTTTGGTTGGATTCCGGTGGAATTTGTATTTTACATGAATATTTTAAAGAAAAGGCCATTTTTCACGAAAAAATACCCCGCCCATTTATTTCAATAGCTTCCAGGTCTTTGGACCGATTGACTCGAAACTTCTCCCAGACGTGCTCCTATACTGGCTGAACGAGACACAGCAGTCCCCGTTGGATTCGGGTGGAATTTGTATTTTTGGTGAATATTTTAGTGAAAGGGGCCATTTTAAATGAGGCTGGCTTAAGGCTGCTGTTAGGGCTAGGGTTAGGGTTAAGGGGCTGGGGTTTCGGACCACGGCCGTCTTTTGACCGATTGACTCGAAATTGATCACGCATGTCCTCCTCACCGGTGGAATGAGGCTGGCCAGTTTTGGTTGGATTCTGGTGGAATTTGTATTTTACATGAATATTTTAAAGGAAAAGCGGCCATTTTTCATCAAAACCTCGGCCGATTTTTTCAATAGCTTCCAGGTCTTTGGACCGATTGACTGGAAATTTCCCCCAAACGTGCTCCTGTAGCGGCTGAACGAGACACAGCAGTCCCCGTTGGATTCGGGTGAAATTTGTATTTTTGGTGAATATTTTAGTCAGAGGGACAATCTTTCATGAGGCCTGGCTTAAGGCTGAGGCTAGGGTTAGGGTTAGTGATTGGCTGGACCGATTGACTCGAAATCGATCAGGCATGTCCTCCTCACTGGTGTAAGCAGGGTCGCCAGTTTTGGTTGGATTCCGGTGGAATTTGTATTTTACATGAATATTTTAAAGAAAAGGCCATTTTTCACGAAAAAATACCCCGCCCATTTGTTTCAATAGCTTCCAGGTCTTTGGACCGATTGACTCGAAACTTCTCCCAGACGTGCTCCTATACTGGCTGAACGAGACACAGCAGTCCCCGTTGGATTCGGTTGGAATTTGTATTTTTGGTGAATATTTTAGTGAAAGGGGCCATTTTAAATGAGGCTGGCTTAAGGCTGCTGTTAGGGCTAGGGTTAGGGTTAAGGGGCTGGGGTTTCGGACCACGGCCGTCTTTTGACCGATTGACTCGAAATTGATCACGCATGTCCTCCTCAACGGTGGAATGTGGCTGGCCAGTTTTGGTTGGATTCTGGTGGAATTTGTATTTTACATGAATATTTTAAAGGAAAAGCGGCCATTTTTCATCAAAACCTCGGCCGATTTTTTCAATAGCTTCCCGGTCTTTGGACCGATTGACTGGAAATTTCCCCCAAACGTGCTCCTGTAGCGGCTGAACGAGACACAGCAGTCCCCGTTGGATTCGGGTGAAATTTGTATTTTTGGTGAATATTTTAGTCAGAGGGACAATCTTTCATGAGGCCTGGCTTAAGGCTGAGGCTAGGGTTATGGTTAGGGTTAGTGATTGGCTGGACCGATTGACTCGAAATCGATCAGGCATGTCCTCCTCACTGGTGTAAGCAGGGTCGCCAGTTTTCGTTGGATTCCAGTGGAATTTGTATTTTACATGAATATTTTAAAGAAAAGGCCATTTTTCACGAAAAAATACCCCGCCCATTTATTTCAATAGCTTCCAGGTCTTTGGACCGATTGACTCGAAACTTCTCCCAGACGTGCTCCTATACTGGCTGAACGAGACACAGCAGTCCCCGTTGGATTCGGGTGGAATTTGTATTTTTGGTGAATATTTTAGTGAAAGGGGCCATTTTAAATGAGGCTGGCTTAAGGCTGCTGTTAGGGCTAGGGTTAGGGTTAAGGGGCTGGGGTTTCGGACCACGGCCGTCTTTTGACCGATTGACTCGAAATTGATCACGCATGTCCTCCTCACCGGTGGAATGAGGCTGGCCAGTTTTGGTTGGATTCTGGTGGAATTTGTATTTTACATGAATATTTTAAAGGAAAAGCGGCCATTTTTCATCAAAACCTCGGCCGATTTTTTCAATAGCTTCCCGGTCTTTGGACCGATTGACTGGAAATTTCCCCCAAACGTGCTCCTGTAGCGGCTGAACGAGACACAGCAGTCCCCGTTGGATTCGGGTGAAATTTGTATTTTTGGTGAATATTTTAGTCAGAGGGACAATCTTTCATGAGGCCTGGCTTAAGGCTGAGGCTAGGGTTAGGGTTAGGGTTAGGGTTAGTGATTGGCTGGACCGATTGACTCGAAATCGATCAGGCATGTCCTCCTCACTGGTGTAAGCAGGGTCGCCAGTTTTGGTTGGATTCCGGTGGAATTTGTATTTTACATGAATATTTTAAAGAAAAGGCCATTTTTCACGAAAAAATACCCCGCCCATTTATTTCAATAGCTTCCAGGTCTTTGGACCGATTGACTCGAAACTTCTCCCAGACGTGCTCCTATACTGGCTGAACGAGACACAGCAGTCCCCGTTGGATTCGGGTGGAATTTGTATTTTTGGTGAATATTTTAGTGAAAGGGGCCATTTTAAATGAGGCTGGCTTAAGGCTGCTGTTAGGGCTAGGGTTAGGGTTAAGGGGCTGGGGTTTCGGACCACGGCCGTCTTTTGACCGATTGACTCGAAATTGATCACGCATGTCCTCCTCACCGGTGGAATGAGGCTGGCCAGTTTTGGTTGGATTCTGGTGGAATTTGTATTTTACATGAATATTTTAATGGAAAAGCGGCCATTTTTCATCAAAACCTCGGCCGATTTTTTCAATAGCTTCCCGGTCTTTGGACCGATTGACTGGAAATTTCCCCCAAACGTGCTCCTGTAGCGGCTGAACGAGACACAGCAGTCCCCGTTGGATTCGGGTGAAATTTGTATTTTTGGTGAATATTTTAGTCAGAGGGACAATCTTTCATGAGGCCTGGCTTAAGGCTGAGGCTAGGGTTAGGGTTAGTGATTGGCTGGACCGATTGACTCGAAATCGATCAGGCATGTCCTCCTCACTGGTGTAAGCAGGGTCGCCAGTTTTGGTTGGATTCCGGTGGAATTTGTATTTTACATGAATATTTTAAAGAAAAGGCCATTTTTCACGAAAAAATACCCCGCCCATTTATTTCAATAGCTTCCAGGTCTTTGGACCGATTGACTCGAAACTTCTCCCAGACGTGCTCCTATACTGGCTGAACGAGACACAGCAGTCCCCGTTGGATTCGGGTGGAATTTGTATTTTTGGTGAATATTTTAGTCAGAGGGACAATCTTTCATGAGGCCTGGCTTAAGGCTGAGGCTAGGGTTAGGGTTAGGGTTAGGGTTAGTGATTGGCTGGACCGATTGACTCGAAATCGATCAGGCATGTCCTCCTCACTGGTGTAAGCAGGGTCACCAGTTTTGGTTGGATTCCGGTGGAATTTGTATTTTACATGAATATTTTAAAGAAAAGGCCATTTTTCACGAAAAAATACCCCGCCCATTTATTTCAATAGCTTCCAGGTCTTTGGACCGATTGACTCGAAACTTCTCCCAGACGTGCTCCTATACTGGCTGAACGAGACACAGCAGTCCCCGTTGGATTCGGGTGGAATTTGTATTTTTGGTGAATATTTTAGTGAAAGGGGCCATTTTAAATGAGGCTGGCTTAAGGCTGCTGTTAGGGCTAGGGTTAGGGTTAAGGGGCTGGGGTTTCGGACCACGGCCGTCTTTTGATCGATTGACTCGAAATTGATCACGCATGTCCTCCTCACCGGTGGAATGAGGCTGGCCAGTTTTGGTTGGATTCTGGTGGAATTTGTATTTTACATGAATATTTTAAAGGAAAAGCGGCCATTTTTCATCAAAACCTCGGCCGATTTTTTCAATAGCTTCCCGGTCTTTGGACCGATTGACTGGAAATTTCCCCCAAACGTGCTCCTGTAGCGGCTGAACGAGACACAGCAGTCCCCGTTGGATTCGGGTGAAATTTGTATTTTTGGTGAATATTTTAGTCAGAGGGACAATCTTTCATGAGGCCTGGCTTAAGGCTGAGGCTAGGGTTAGGGTTAGTGATTGGCTGGACCGATTGACTCGAAATCGATCAGGCATGTCCTCCTCACTGGTGTAAGCAGGGTCGCCAGTTTTGGTTGGATTCCAGTGGAATTTGTATTTTACATGAATATTTTAAAGAAAAGGCCATTTTTCACGAAAAAATACCCCGCCCATTTATTTCAATAGCTTCAAGGTCTTTGGACCGATTGACTCGAAACTTCTCCCAGACGTGCTCCTATACTGGCTGAACGAGACACAGCAGTCCCCGTTGGATTCGGGTGGAATTTGTATTTTTGGTGAATATTTTAGTGAAAGGGGCCATTTTAAATGAGGCTGGCTTAAGGCTGCTGTTAGGGCTAGGGTTAGGGTTAAGGGGCTGGGGTTTCGGACCACGGCCGTCTTTTGACCGATTGACTCGAAATTGATCACGCATGTCCTCCTCACCGGTGGAATGAGGCTGGCCAGTTTTGGTTGGATTCTGGTGGAATTTGTATTTTACATGAATATTTTAATGGAAAAGCGGCCATTTTTCATCAAAACCTCGGCCGATTTTTTCAATAGCTTCCCGGTCTTTGGACCGATTGACTGGAAATTTCCCCCAAACGTGCTCCTGTAGCGGCTGAACGAGACACAGCAGTCCCCGTTGGATTCGGGTGAAATTTGTATTTTTGGTGAATATTTTAGTCAGAGGGACAATCTTTCATGAGGCCTGGCTTAAGGCTGAGGCTAGGGTTAGGGTTAGGGTTAGGGTTAGTGATTGGCTGGACCGATTGACTCGAAATCGATCAGGCATGTCCTCCTCACTGGTGTAAGCAGGGTCGCCAGTTTTGGTTGGATTCCGGTGGAATTTGTATTTTACATGAATATTTTAAAGAAAAGGCCATTTTTCACGAAAAAATACCCCGCCCATTTATTTCAATAGCTTCCAGGTCTTTGGACCGATTGACTCCAAACTCCTCCCAGACGTGCTCCTATACTGGCTGAACGAGACACAGCAGTCCCCGTTGGATTCGGGTGGAATTTGTATTTTTGGTGAATATTTTAGTGAAAGGGGCCATTTTAAATGAGGCTGGCTTAAGGCTGCTGTTAGGGCTAGGGTTAGGGTTAAGGGGCTGGGGTTTCGGACCACGGCCGTCTTTTGACCGATTGACTCGAAATTGATCACGCATGTCCTCCTCACCGGTGGAATGAGGCTGGCCAGTTTTGGTTGGATTCTGGTGGAATTTGTATTTTACATGAATATTTTAATGGAAAAGCGGCCATTTTTCATCAAAACCTCGGCCGATTTTTTCAATAGCTTCCCGGTCTTTGGACCGATTGACTGGAAATTTCCCCCAAACGTGCTCCTGTAGCGGCTGAACGAGACACAGCAGTCCCCGTTGGATTCGGGTGAAATTTGTATTTTTGGTGAATATTTTAGTCAGAGGGACAATCTTTCATGAGGCCTGGCTTAAGGCTGAGGCTAGGGTTAGGGTTAGGGTTAGGGTTAGTGATTGGCTAGACCGATTGACTCGAAATCGATCAGGCATGTCCTCCTCACTGGTGTAAGCAGGGTCGCCAGTTTTGGTTGGATTCCGGTGGAATTTGTATTTTACATGATTATTTTAAAGAAAAGGCCATTTTTCACGAAAAAATACCCCGCCCATTTATTTCAATAGCTTCCAGGTCTTTGGACCGATTGACTCGAAACTTCTCCCAGACGTGCTCCTATACTGGCTGAACGAGACACAGCAGTCCCCGTTGGATTCGGGTGGAATTTGTATTTTTGGTGAATATTTTAGTGAAAGGGGCCATTTTAAATGAGGCTGGCTTAAGGCTGCTGTTAGGGCTAGGGTTAGGGTTAAGGGGCTGGGGTTTCGGACCACGGCCGTCTTTTGACCGATTGACTCGAAATTGATCACGCATGTCCTCCTCACCGGTGGAATGAGGCTGGCCAGTTTTGGTTGGATTCTGGTGGAATTTGTATTTTACATGAATATTTTAATGGAAAAGCGGCCATTTTTCATCAAAACCTCGGCCGATTTTTTCAATAGCTTCCCGGTCTTTGGACCGATTGACTGGAAATTTCCCCCAAACGTGCTCCTGTAGCGGCTGAACGAGACACAGCAGTCCCCGTTGGATTCGGGTGAAATTTGTATTTTTGGTGAATATTTTAGTCAGAGGGACAATCTTTCATGAGGCCTGGCTTAAGGCTGAGGCTAGGGTTAGGGTTAGTGATTGGCTGGACCGATTGACTCGAAATCGATCAGGCATGTCCTCCTCACTGGTGTAAGCAGGGTCGCCAGTTTTGGTTGGATTCCGGTGGAATTTGTATTTTACATGAATATTTTAAAGAAAAGGCCATTTTTCACGAAAAAATACCCCGCCCATTTATTTCAATAGCTTCCAGGTCTTTGGACCGATTGACTCGAAACTTCTCCCAGACGTGCTCCTATACTGGCTGAACGAGACACAGCAGTCCCCGTTGGATTCGGGTGGAATTTGTATTTTTGGTGAATATTTTAGTCAGAGGGACAATCTTTCATGAGGCCTGGCTTAAGGCTGAGGCTAGGGTTAGGGTTAGGGTTAGGGTTAGTGATTGGCTGGACCGATTGACTCGAAATCGATCAGGCATGTCCTCCTCACTGGTGTAAGCAGGGTCACCAGTTTTGGTTGGATTCCGGTGGAATTTGTATTTTACATGAATATTTTAAAGAAAAGGCCATTTTTCACGAAAAAATACCCCGCCCATTTATTTCAATAGCTTCCAGGTCTTTGGACCGATTGACTCGAAACTTCTCCCAGACGTGCTCCTATACTGGCTGAACGAGACACAGCAGTCCCCGTTGGATTCGGGTGGAATTTGTATTTTTGGTGAATATTTTAGTGAAAGGGGCCATTTTAAATGAGGCTGGCTTAAGGCTGCTGTTAGGGCTAGGGTTAGGGTTAAGGGGCTGGGGTTTCGGACCACGGCCGTCTTTTGATCGATTGACTCGAAATTGATCACGCATGTCCTCCTCACCGGTGGAATGAGGCTGGCCAGTTTTGGTTGGATTCTGGTGGAATTTGTATTTTACATGAATATTTTAAAGGAAAAGCGGCCATTTTTCATCAAAACCTCGGCCGATTTTTTCAATAGCTTCCCGGTCTTTGGACCGATTGACTGGAAATTTCCCCCAAACGTGCTCCTGTAGCGGCTGAACGAGACACAGCAGTCCCCGTTGGATTCGGGTGAAATTTGTATTTTTGGTGAATATTTTAGTCAGAGGGACAATCTTTCATGAGGCCTGGCTTAAGGCTGAGGCTAGGGTTAGGGTTAGTGATTGGCTGGACCGATTGACTCGAAATCGATCAGGCATGTCCTCCTCACTGGTGTAAGCAGGGTCGCCAGTTTTGGTTGGATTCCGGTGGAATTTGTATTTTACATGAATATTTTAAAGAAAAGGCCATTTTTCACGAAAAAATACCCCGCCCATTTATTTCAATAGCTTCCAGGTCTTTGGACCGATTGACTCGAAACTTCTCCCAGACGTGCTCCTATACTGGCTGTACGAGACACAGCAGTCCCCGTTGGATTCGGGTGGAATTTGTATTTTTGGTGAATATTTTAGTGAAAGGGGCCATTTTAAATGAGGCTGGCTTAAGGCTGCTGTTAGGGCTAGGGTTAGGGTTAAGGGGCTGGGGTTTCGGACCACGGCCGTCTTTTGACCGATTGACTCGAAATTGATCACGCATGTCCTCCTCACCGGTGGAATGTGGCTGGCCAGTTTTGGTTGGATTCTGGTGGAATTTGTATTTTACATGAATATTTTAAAGGAAAAGCGGCCATTTTTCATCAAAACCTCGGCCGATTTTTTCAATAGCTTCCCGGTCTTTGGACCGATTGACTGGAAATTTCCCCCAAACGTGCTCCTGTAGCGGCTGAACGAGACACAGCAGTCCCCGTTGGATTCGGGTGAAATTTGTATTTTTGGTGAATATTTTAGTCAGAGGGACAATCTTTCATGAGGCCTGGCTTAAGGCTGAGGCTAGGGTTAGGGTTAGGGTTAGGGTTAGTGATTGGCTGGACCGATTGACTCGAAATCGATCAGGCATGTCCTCCTCACTGGTGTAAGCAGGGTCGCCAGTTTTGGTTGGATTCCGGTGGAATTTGTATTTTACATGAATATTTTAAAGAAAAGGCCATTTTTCACGAAAAAATACCCCGCCCATTTATTTCAATAGCTTCCAGGTCTTTGGACCGATTGACTCGAAACTTCTCCCAGACGTGATCCTATACTGGCTGAACGAGACACAGCAGTCCCCGTTGGATTCGGGTGGAATTTGTATTTTTGGTGAATATTTTAGTGAAAGGGGCCATTTTAAATGAGGCTGGCTTAAGGCTGCTGTTAGGGCTAGGGTTAGGGTTAAGGGGCTGGGGTTTCGGACCACGGCCGTCTTTTGACCGATTGACTCGAAATTGATCACGCATGTCCTCCTCACCGGTGGAATGAGGCTGGCCAGTTTTGGTTGGATTCTGGTGGAATTTGTATTTTACATGAATATTTTAAAGGAAAAGCGGCCATTTTTCATCAAAACCTCGGCCGATTTTTTCAATAGCTTCCCGGTCTTTGGACCGATTGACTGGAAATTTCCCCCAAACGTGCTCCTGTAGCGGCTGAACGAGACACAGCAGTCCCCGTTGGATTCGGGTGAAATTTGTATTTTTGGTGAATATTTTAGTCAGAGGGACAATCTTTCATGAGGCCTGGCTTAAGGCTGAGGCTAGGGTTAGGGTTAGTGATTGGCTGGACCGATTGACTCGAAATCGATCAGGCATGTCCTCCTCACTGGTGTAAGCAGGGTCGCCAGTTTTGGTTGGATTCCGGTGGAATTTGTATTTTACATGAATATTTTAAAGAAAAGGCCATTTTTCACGAAAAAATACCCCGCCCATTTATTTCAATAGCTTCCAGGTCTTTGGACCGATTGACTCGAAACTTCTCCCAGACGTGCTCCTATACTGGCTGTACGAGACACAGCAGTCCCCGTTGGATTCGGGTGGAATTTGTATTTTTGGTGAATATTTTAGTGAAAGGGGCCATTTTAAATGAGGCTGGCTTAAGGCTGCTGTTAGGGCTAGGGTTAGGGTTAAGGGGCTGGGGTTTCGGACCACGGCCGTCTTTTGACCGATTGACTCGAAATTGATCACGCATGTCCTCCTCACCGGTGGAATGTGGCTGGCCAGTTTTGGTTGGATTCTGGTGGAATTTGTATTTTACATGAATATTTTAAAGGAAAAGCGGCCATTTTTCATCAAAACCTCGGCCGATTTTTTCAATAGCTTCCCGGTCTTTGGACCGATTGACTGGAAATTTCCCCCAAACGTGCTCCTGTAGCGGCTGAACGAGACACAGCAGTCCCCGTTGGATTCGGGTGAAATTTGTATTTTTGGTGAATATTTTAGTCAGAGGGACAATCTTTCATGAGGCCTGGCTTAAGGCTGAGGCTAGGGTTAGGGTTAGGGTTAGGGTTAGTGATTGGCTGGACCGATTGACTCGAAATCGATCAGGCATGTCCTCCTCACTGGTGTAAGCAGGGTCGCCAGTTTTGGTTGGATTCCGGTGGAATTTGTATTTTACATGAATATTTTAAAGAAAAGGCCATTTTTCACGAAAAAATACCCCGCCCATTTATTTCAATAGCTTCCAGGTCTTTGGACCGATTGACTCGAAACTTCTCCCAGACGTGATCCTATACTGGCTGAACGAGACACAGCAGTCCCCGTTGGATTCGGGTGGAATTTGTATTTTTGGTGAATATTTTAGTGAAAGGGGCCATTTTAAATGAGGCTGGCTTAAGGCTGCTGTTAGGGCTAGGGTTAGGGTTAAGGGGCTGGGGTTTCGGACCACGGCCGTCTTTTGACCGATTGACTCGAAATTGATCACGCATGTCCTCCTCACCGGTGGAATGAGGCTGGCCAGTTTTGGTTGGATTCTGGTGGAATTTGTATTTTACATGAATATTTTAAAGGAAAAGCGGCCATTTTTCATCAAAACCTCGGCCGATTTTTTCAATAGCTTCCCGGTCTTTGGACCGATTGACTGGAAATTTCCCCCAAACGTGCTCCTGTAGCGGCTGAACGAGACACAGCAGTCCCCGTTGGATTCGGGTGAAATTTGTATTTTTGGTGAATATTTTAGTCAGAGGGACAATCTTTCATGAGGCCTGGCTTAAGGCTGAGGCTAGGGTTAGGGTTAGGGTTAGGGTTAGTGATTGGCTGGACCGATTGACTCGAAATCGATCAGGCATGTCCTCCTCACTGGTGTAAGCAGGGTCGCCAGTTTTGGTTGGATTCCGGTGGAATTTGTATTTTACATGAATATTTTAAAGAAAAGGCCATTTTTCACGAAAAAATACCCCGCCCATTTATTTCAATAGCTTCCAGGTCTTTGGACCGATTGACTCGAAACTTCTCCCAGACGTGCTCCTATACTGGCTGAACGAGACACAGCAGTCCCCGTTGGATTCGGGTGGAATTTGTATTTTTGGTGAATATTTTAGTGAAAGGGGCCATTTTAAATGAGGCTGGCTTAAGGCTGCTGTTAGGGCTAGGGTTAGGGTTAAGGGGCTGGGGTTTCGGACCACGGCCGTCTTTTGACCGATTGACTCGAAATTGATCACGCATGTCCTCCTCACCGGTGGAATGAGGCTGGCCAGTTTTGGTTGGATTCTGGTGGAATTTGTATTTTACATGAATATTTTAATGGAAAAGCGGCCATTTTTCATCAAAACCTCGGCCGATTTTTTCAATAGCTTCCCGGTCTTTGGACCGATTGACTGGAAATTTCCCCCAAACGTGCTCCTGTAGCGGCTGAACGAGACACAGCAGTCCCCGTTGGATTCGGGTGAAATTTGTATTTTTGGTGAATATTTTAGTCAGAGGGACAATCTTTCATGAGGCCTGGCTTAAGGCTGAGGCTAGGGTTAGGGTTAGTGATTGGCTGGACCGATTGACTCGAAATCGATCAGGCATGTCCTCCTCACTGGTGTAAGCAGGGTCGCCAGTTTTGGTTGGATTCCGGTGGAATTTGTATTTTACATGAATATTTTAAAGAAAAGGCCATTTTTCACGAAAAAATACCCCGCCCATTTATTTCAATAGCTTCCAGGTCTTTGGACCGATTGACTCGAAACTTCTCCCAGACGTGCTCCTATACTGGCTGTACGAGACACAGCAGTCCCCGTTGGATTCGGGTGGAATTTGTATTTTTGGTGAATATTTTAGTGAAAGGGGCCATTTTAAATGAGGCTGGCTTAAGGCTGCTGTTAGGGCTAGGGTTAGGGTTAAGGGGCTGGGGTTTCGGACCACGGCCGTCTTTTGACCGATTGACTTGAAAATTGATCACGCATGTCCTCCTCACCGGTGGAATGTGGCTGGCCAGTTTTGGTTGGATTCTGGTGGAATTTGTATTTTACATGAATATTTTAAAGGAAAAGCGGCCATTTTTCATCAAAACCTCGGCCGATTTTTTCAATAGCTTCCCGGTCTTTGGACCGATTGACTGGAAATTTCCCCCAAACGTGCTCCTGTAGCGGCTGAACGAGACACAGCAGTCCCCGTTGGATTCGGGTGAAATTTGTATTTTTGGTGAATATTTTAGTCAGAGGGACAATCTTTCATGAGGCCTGGCTTAAGGCTGAGGCTAGGGTTAGGGTTAGGGTTAGGGTTAGTGATTGGCTGGACCGATTGACTCGAAATCGATCAGGCATGTCCTCCTCACTGGTGTAAGCAGGGTCGCCAGTTTTGGTTGGATTCCGGTGGAATTTGTATTTTACATGAATATTTTAAAGAAAAGGCCATTTTTCACGAAAAAATACCCCGCCCATTTATTTCAATAGCTTCCAGGTCTTTGGACCGATTGACTCGAAACTTCTCCCAGACGTGATCCTATACTGGCTGAACGAGACACAGCAGTCCCCGTTGGATTCGGGTGGAATTTGTATTTTTGGTGAATATTTTAGTGAAAGGGGCCATTTTAAATGAGGCTGGCTTAAGGCTGCTGTTAGGGCTAGGGTTAGGGTTAAGGGGCTGGGGTTTCGGACCACGGCCGTCTTTTGACCGATTGACTCGAAATTGATCACGCATGTCCTCCTCACCGGTGGAATGAGGCTGGCCAGTTTTGGTTGGATTCTGGTGGAATTTGTATTTTACATGAATATTTTAATGGAAAAGCGGCCATTTTTCATCAAAACCTCGGCCGATTTTTTCAATAGCTTCCCGGTCTTTGGACCGATTGACTGGAAATTTCCCCCAAACGTGCTCCTGTAGCGGCTGAACGAGACACAGCAGTCCCCGTTGGATTCGGGTGAAATTTGTATTTTTGGTGAATATTTTAGTCAGAGGGACAATCTTTCATGAGGCCTGGCTTAAGGCTGAGGCTAGGGTTAGGGTTAGTGATTGGCTGGACCGATTGACTCGAAATCGATCAGGCATGTCCTCCTCACTGGTGTAAGCAGGGTCGCCAGTTTTGGTTGGATTCCGGTGGAATTTGTATTTTACATGAATATTTTAAAGAAAAGGCCATTTTTCACGAAAAAATACCCCGCCCATATATTTCAATAGCTTCAAGGTCTTTGGACCGATTGACTCCAAACTTCTCCCAGACGTGCTCCTATACTGGCTGAACGAGACACAGCAGTCCCCGTTGGATTCGGGTGGAATTTGTATTTTTGGTGAATATTTTAGTGAAAGGGGCCATTTTAAATGAGGCTGGCTTAAGGCTGCTGTTAGGGCTAGGGTTAGGGTTAAGGGGCTGGGGTTTCGGACCACGGCCGTCTTTTGACCGATTGACTCGAAATTGATCACGCATGTCCTCCTCACCGGTGGAATGAGGCTGGCCAGTTTTGGTTGGATTCTGGTGGAATTTGTATTTTACATGAATATTTTAATGGAAAAGCGGCCATTTTTCATCAAAACCTCGGCCGATTTTTTCAATAGCTTCCCGGTCTTTGGACCGATTGACTGGAAATTTCCCCCAAACGTGCTCCTGTAGCGGCTGAACGAGACACAGCAGTCCCCGTTGGATTCGGGTGAAATTTGTATTTTTGGTGAATATTTTAGTCAGAGGGACAATCTTTCATGAGGCCTGGCTTAAGGCTGAGGCTAGGGTTAGGGTTAGTGATTGGCTGGACCGATTGACTCGAAATCGATCAGGCATGTCCTCCTCACTGGTGTAAGCAGGGTCGCCAGTTTTGGTTGGATTCCGGTGGAATTTGTATTTTACATGAATATTTTAAAGAAAAGGCCATTTTTCACGAAAAAATACCCCGCCCATATATTTCAATAGCTTCAAGGTCTTTGGACCGATTGACTCGAAACTTCTCCCAGACGTGCTCCTATACTGGCTGAACGAGACACAGCAGTCCCCGTTGGATTCGGGTGGAATTTGTATTTTTGGTGAATATTTTAGTGAAAGGGGCCATTTTAAATGAGGCTGGCTTAAGGCTGCTGTTAGGGCTAGGGTTAGGGTTAAGGGGCTGGGGTTTCGGACCACGGCCGTCTTTTGACCGATTGACTCGAAATTGATCACGCATGTCCTCCTCACCGGTGGAATGAGGCTGGCCAGTTTTGGTTGGATTCTGGTGGAATTTGTATTTTACATGAATATTTTAATGGAAAAGCGGCCATTTTTCATCAAAACCTCGGCCGATTTTTTCAATAGCTTCCCGGTCTTTGGACCGATTGACTGGAAATTTCCCCCAAACGTGCTCCTGTAGCGGCTGAACGAGACACAGCAGTCCCCGTTGGATTCGGGTGAAATTTGTATTTTTGGTGAATATTTTAGTCAGAGGGACAATCTTTCATGAGGCCTGGCTTAAGGCTGAGGCTAGGGTTAGGGTTAGTGATTGGCTGGACCGATTGACTCGAAATCGATCAGGCATGTCCTCCTCACTGGTGTAAGCAGGGTCGCCAGTTTTGGTTGGATTCCGGTGGAATTTGTATTTTACATGAATATTTTAAAGAAAAGGCCATTTTTCACGAAAAAATACCCCGCCCATATATTTCAATAGCTTCAAGGTCTTTGGACCGATTGACTCGAAACTTCTCCCAGACGTGCTCCTATACTGGCTGAACGAGACACAGCAGTCCCCGTTGGATTCGGGTGGAATTTGTATTTTTGGTGAATATTTTAGTGAAAGGGGCCATTTTAAATGAGGCTGGCTTAAGGCTGCTGTTAGGGCTAGGGTTAGGGTTAAGGGGCTGGGGTTTCGGACCACGGCCGTCTTTTGACCGATTGACTCGAAATTGATCACGCATGTCCTCCTCACCGGTGGAATGAGGCTGGCCAGTTTTGGTTGGATTCTGGTGGAATTTGTATTTTACATGAATATTTTAAAGGAAAAGCGGCCATTTTTCATCAAAACCTCGGCCGATTTTTTCAATAGCTTCCAGGTCTTTGGACCGATTGACTGGAAATTTCCCCCAAACGTGCTCCTGTAGCGGCTGAACGAGACACAGCAGTCCCCGTTGGATTCGGGTGAAATTTGTATTTTTTGTGAATATTTTAGTCAGAGGGACAATCTTTCATGAGGCCTGGCTTAAGGCTGAGGCTAGGGTTAGGGTTAGGGTTAGGGTTAGTGATTGGCTGGACCGATTGACTCGAAATCGATCAGGCATGTCCTCCTCACTGGTGTAAGCAGGGTCGCCAGTTTTGGTTGGATTCCGGTGGAATTTGTATTTTACATGAATATTTTAAAGAAAAGGCCATTTTTCACGAAAAAATACCCCGCCCATTTATTTCAATAGCTTCCAGGTCTTTGGACCGATTGACTCGAAACTTCTCCCAGACGTGCTCCTATACTGGCTGAACGAGACACAGCAGTCCCCGTTGGATTCGGGTGGAATTTGTATTTTTGGTGAATATTTTAGTGAAAGGGGCCATTTTAAATGAGGCTGGCTTAAGGCTGCTGTTAGGGCTAGGGTTAGGGTTAAGGGGCTGGGGTTTCGGACCACGGCCGTCTTTTGACCGATTGACTCGAAATTGATCACGCATGTCCTCCTCACCGGTGGAATGAGGCTGGCCAGTTTTGGTTGGATTCTGGTGGAATTTGTATTTTACATGAATATTTTAATGGAAAAGCGGCCATTTTTCATCAAAACCTCGGCCGATTTTTTCAATAGCTTCCCGGTCTTTGGACCGATTGACTGGAAATTTCCCCCAAACGTGCTCCTGTAGCGGCTGAACGAGACACAGCAGTCCCCGTTGGATTCGGGTGAAATTTGTATTTTTGGTGAATATTTTAGTCAGAGGGACAATCTTTCATGAGGCCTGGCTTAAGGCTGAGGCTAGGGTTAGGGTTAGGGTTAGGGTTAGTGATTGGCTGGACCGATTGACTCGAAATCGATCAGGCATGTCCTCCTCACTGGTGTAAGCAGGGTCGCCAGTTTTGGTTGGATTCCGGTGGAATTTGTATTTTACATGAATATTTTAAAGAAAAGGCCATTTTTCACGAAAAAATACCCCGCCCATTTATTTCAATAGCTTCCAGGTCTTTGGACCGATTGACTCGAAACTTCTCCCAGACGTGCTCCTATACTGGCTGAACGAGACACAGCAGTCCCCGTTGGATTCGGGTGGAATTTGTATTTTTGGTGAATATTTTAGTCAGAGGGACAATCTTTCATGAGGCCTGGCTTAAGGCTGAGGCTAGGGTTAGGGTTAGGGTTAGGGTTAGTGATTGGCTGGACCGATTGACTCGAAATCGATCAGGCATGTCCTCCTCACTGGTGTAAGCAGGGTCGCCAGTTTTGGTTGGATTCCGGTGGAATTTGTATTTTACATGAATATTTTAAAGAAAAGGCCATTTTTCACGAAAAAATACCCCGCCCATTTATTTCAATAGCTTCCAGGTCTTTGGACCGATTGACTCGAAACTTCTCCCAGACGTGCTCCTATACTGGCTGAACGAGACACAGCAGTCCCCGTTGGATTCGGGTGGAATTTGTATTTTTGGTGAATATTTTAGTGAAAGGGGCCATTTTAAATGAGGCTGGCTTAAGGCTGCTGTTAGGGCTAGGGTTAGGGTTAAGGGGCTGGGGTTTCGGACCACGGCCGTCTTTTGATCGATTGACTCGAAATTGATCACGCATGTCCTCCTCACCGGTGGAATGAGGCTGGCCAGTTTTGGTTGGATTCTGGTGGAATTTGTATTTTACATGAATATTTTAAAGGAAAAGCGGCCATTTTTCATCAAAACCTCGGCCGATTTTTTCACTAGCTTCCAGGTCTTTGGACCGATTGACTGGAAATTTCCCCCAAACGTGCTCCTGTAGCGGCTGAACGAGACACAGCAGTCCCCGTTGGATTCGGGTGAAATTTGTATTTTTGGTGAATATTTTAGTCAGAGGGACAATCTTTCATGAGGCCTGGCTTAAGGCTGAGGCTAGGGTTAGGGTTAGTGATTGGCTGGACCGATTGACTCGAAATCGATCAGGCATGTCCTCCTCACTGGTGTAAGCAGGGTCGCCAGTTTTGGTTGGATTCCGGTGGAATTTGTATTTTACATGAATATTTTAAAGAAAAGGCCATTTTTCACGAAAAAATACCCCGCCCATATATTTCAATAGCTTCAAGGTCTTTGGACCGATTGACTCGAAACTTCTCCCAGACGTGCTCCTATACTGGCTGAACGAGACACAGCAGTCCCCGTTGGATTCGGGTGGAATTTGTATTTTTGGTGAATATTTTAGTGAAAGGGGCCATTTTAAATGAGGCTGGCTTAAGGCTGCTGTTAGGGCTAGGGTTAGGGTTAAGGGGCTGGGGTTTCGGACCACGGCCGTCTTTTGACCGATTGACTCGAAATTGATCACGCATGTCCTCCTCACCGGTGGAATGAGGCTGGCCAGTTTTGGTTGGATTCTGGTGGAATTTGTATTTTACATGAATATTTTAAAGGAAAAGCGGCCATTTTTCATCAAAACCTCGGCCGATTTTTTCAATAGCTTCCAGGTCTTTGGACCGATTGACTGGAAATTTCCCCCAAACGTGCTCCTGTAGCGGCTGAACGAGACACAGCAGTCCCCGTTGGATTCGGGTGAAATTTGTATTTTTTGTGAATATTTTAGTCAGAGGGACAATCTTTCATGAGGCCTGGCTTAAGGCTGAGGCTAGGGTTAGGGTTAGGGTTAGGGTTAGTGATTGGCTGGACCGATTGACTCGAAATCGATCAGGCATGTCCTCCTCACTGGTGTAAGCAGGGTCGCCAGTTTTGGTTGGATTCCGGTGGAATTTGTATTTTACATGAATATTTTAAAGAAAAGGCCATTTTTCACGAAAAAATACCCCGCCCATTTATTTCAATAGCTTCCAGGTCTTTGGACCGATTGACTCGAAACTTCTCCCAGACGTGCTCCTATACTGGCTGAACGAGACACAGCAGTCCCCGTTGGATTCGGGTGGAATTTGTATTTTTGGTGAATATTTTAGTGAAAGGGGCCATTTTAAATGAGGCTGGCTTAAGGCTGCTGTTAGGGCTAGGGTTAGGGTTAAGGGGCTGGGGTTTCGGACCACGGCCGTCTTTTGACCGATTGACTCGAAATTGATCACGCATGTCCTCCTCACCGGTGGAATGAGGCTGGCCAGTTTTGGTTGGATTCTGGTGGAATTTGTATTTTACATGAATATTTTAATGGAAAAGCGGCCATTTTTCATCAAAACCTCGGCCGATTTTTTCAATAGCTTCCCGGTCTTTGGACCGATTGACTGGAAATTTCCCCCAAACGTGCTCCTGTAGCGGCTGAACGAGACACAGCAGTCCCCGTTGGATTCGGGTGAAATTTGTATTTTTGGTGAATATTTTAGTCAGAGGGACAATCTTTCATGAGGCCTGGCTTAAGGCTGAGGCTAGGGTTAGGGTTAGGGTTAGGGTTAGTGATTGGCTGGACCGATTGACTCGAAATCGATCAGGCATGTCCTCCTCACTGGTGTAAGCAGGGTCGCCAGTTTTGGTTGGATTCCGGTGGAATTTGTATTTTACATGAATATTTTAAAGAAAAGGCCATTTTTCACGAAAAAATACCCCGCCCATTTATTTCAATAGCTTCCAGGTCTTTGGACCGATTGACTCGAAACTTCTCCCAGACGTGCTCCTATACTGGCTGAACGAGACACAGCAGTCCCCGTTGGATTCGGGTGGAATTTGTATTTTTGGTGAATATTTTAGTCAGAGGGACAATCTTTCATGAGGCCTGGCTTAAGGCTGAGGCTAGGGTTAGGGTTAGGGTTAGGGTTAGTGATTGGCTGGACCGATTGACTCGAAATCGATCAGGCATGTCCTCCTCACTGGTGTAAGCAGGGTCGCCAGTTTTGGTTGGATTCCGGTGGAATTTGTATTTTACATGAATATTTTAAAGAAAAGGCCATTTTTCACGAAAAAATACCCCGCCCATTTATTTCAATAGCTTCCAGGTCTTTGGACCGATTGACTCGAAACTTCTCCCAGACGTGCTCCTATACTGGCTGAACGAGACACAGCAGTCCCCGTTGGATTCGGGTGGAATTTGTATTTTTGGTGAATATTTTAGTGAAAGGGGCCATTTTAAATGAGGCTGGCTTAAGGCTGCTGTTAGGGCTAGGGTTAGGGTTAAGGGGCTGGGGTTTCGGACCACGGCCGTCTTTTGATCGATTGACTCGAAATTGATCACGCATGTCCTCCTCACCGGTGGAATGAGGCTGGCCAGTTTTGGTTGGATTCTGGTGGAATTTGTATTTTACATGAATATTTTAAAGGAAAAGCGGCCATTTTTCATCAAAACCTCGGCCGATTTTTTCACTAGCTTCCAGGTCTTTGGACCGATTGACTGGAAATTTCCCCCAAACGTGCTCCTGTAGCGGCTGAACGAGACACAGCAGTCCCCGTTGGATTCGGGTGAAATTTGTATTTTTGGTGAATATTTTAGTCAGAGGGACAATCTTTCATGAGGCCTGGCTTAAGGCTGAGGCTAGGGTTAGGGTTAGTGATTGGCTGGACCGATTGACTCGAAATCGATCAGGCATGTCCTCCTCACTGGTGTAAGCAGGGTCGCCAGTTTTGGTTGGATTCCGGTGGAATTTGTATTTTACATGAATATTTTAAAGAAAAGGCCATTTTTCACGAAAAAATACCCCGCCCATATATTTCAATAGCTTCAAGGTCTTTGGACCGATTGACTCGAAACTTCTCCCAGACGTGCTCCTATACTGGCTGAACGAGACACAGCAGTCCCCGTTGGATTCGGGTGGAATTTGTATTTTTGGTGAATATTTTAGTGAAAGGGGCCATTTTAAATGAGGCTGGCTTAAGGCTGCTGTTAGGGCTAGGGTTAGGGTTAAGGGGCTGGGGTTTCGGACCACGGCCGTCTTTTGACCGATTGACTCGAAATTGATCACGCATGTCCTCCTCACCGGTGGAATGAGGCTGGCCAGTTTTGGTTGGATTCTGGTGGAATTTGTATTTTACATGAATATTTTAATGGAAAAGCGGCCATTTTTCATCAAAACCTCGGCCGATTTTTTCAATAGCTTCCCGGTCTTTGGACCGATTGACTGGAAATTTCCCCCAAACGTGCTCCTGTAGCGGCTGAACGAGACACAGCAGTCCCCGTTGGATTCGGGTGAAATTTGTATTTTTGGTGAATATTTTAGTCAGAGGGACAATCTTTCATGAGGCCTGGCTTAAGGCTGAGGCTAGGGTTAGGGTTAGTGATTGGCTGGACCGATTGACTCGAAATCGATCAGGCATGTCCTCCTCACTGGTGTAAGCAGGGTCGCCAGTTTTGGTTGGATTCCAGTGGAATTTGTATTTTACATGAATATTTTAAAGAAAAGGCCATTTTTCACGAAAAAATACCCCGCCCATTTATTTCAATAGCTTCAAGGTCTTTGGACCGATTGACTCGAAACTTCTCCCAGACGTGCTCCTATACTGGCTGAACGAGACACAGCAGTCCCCGTTGGATTCGGGTGGAATTTGTATTTTTGGTGAATATTTTAGTGAAAGGGGCCATTTTAAATGAGGCTGGCTTAAGGCTGCTGTTAGGGCTAGGGTTAGGGTTAAGGGGCTGGGGTTTCGGACCACGGCCGTCTTTTGACCGATTGACTCGAAATTGATCACGCATGTCCTCCTCACCGGTGGAATGAGGCTGGCCAGTTTTGGTTGGATTCTGGTGGAATTTGTATTTTACATGAATATTTTAATGGAAAAGCGGCCATTTTTCATCAAAACCTCGGCCGATTTTTTCAATAGCTTCCAGGTCTTTGGACCGATTGACTGGAAATTTCCCCCAAACGTGCTCCTGTAGCGGCTGAACGAGACACAGCAGTCCCCGTTGGATTCGGGTGAAATTTGTATTTTTGGTGAATATTTTAGTCAGAGGGACAATCTTTCATGAGGCCTGGCTTAAGGCTGAGGCTAGGGTTAGGGTTAGGGTTAGGGTTAGTGATTGGCTGGACCGATTGACTCGAAATCGATCAGGCATGTCCTCCTCACTGGTGTAAGCAGGGTCGCCAGTTTTGGTTGGATTCCGGTGGAATTTGTATTTTACATGAATATTTTAAAGAAAAGGCCATTTTTCACGAAAAAATACCCCGCCCATTTATTTCAATAGCTTCCAGGTCTTTGGACCGATTGACTCGAAACTTCTCCCAGACGTGCTCCTATACTGGCTGTACGAGACACAGCAGTCCCCGTTGGATTCGGGTGGAATTTGTATTTTTGGTGAATATTTTAGTGAAAGGGGCCATTTTAAATGAGGCTGGCTTAAGGCTGCTGTTAGGGCTAGGGTTAGGGTTAAGGGGCTGGGGTTTCGGACCACGGCCGTCTTTTGACCGATTGACTCGAAATTGATCACGCATGTCCTCCTCACCGGTGGAATGTGGCTGGCCAGTTTTGGTTGGATTCTGGTGGAATTTGTATTTTACATGAATATTTTAAAGGAAAAGCGGCCATTTTTCATCAAAACCTCGGCCGATTTTTTCAATAGCTTCCCGGTCTTTGGACCGATTGACTGGAAATTTCCCCCAAACGTGCTCCTGTAGCGGCTGAACGAGACACAGCAGTCCCCGTTGGATTCGGGTGAAATTTGTATTTTTGGTGAATATTTTAGTCAGAGGGACAATCTTTCATGAGGCCTGGCTTAAGGCTGAGGCTAGGGTTAGGGTTAGGGTTAGGGTTAGTGATTGGCTGGACCGATTGACTCGAAATCGATCAGGCATGTCCTCCTCACTGGTGTAAGCAGGGTCGCCAGTTTTGGTTGGATTCCGGTGGAATTTGTATTTTACATGAATATTTTAAAGAAAAGGCCATTTTTCACGAAAAAATACCCCGCCCATTTATTTCAATAGCTTCCAGGTCTTTGGACCGATTGACTCGAAACTTCTCCCAGACGTGCTCCTATACTGGCTGAACGAGACACAGCAGTCCCCGTTGGATTCGGGTGGAATTTGTATTTTTGGTGAATATTTTAGTGAAAGGGGCCATTTTAAATGAGGCTGGCTTAAGGCTGCTGTTAGGGCTAGGGTTAGGGTTAAGGGGCTGGGGTTTCGGACCACGGCCGTCTTTTGACCGATTGACTCGAAATTGATCACGCATGTCCTCCTCACCGGTGGAATGAGGCTGGCCAGTTTTGGTTGGATTCTGGTGGAATTTGTATTTTACATGAATATTTTAATGGAAAAGCGGCCATTTTTCATCAAAACCTCGGCCGATTTTTTCAATAGCTTCCCGGTCTTTGGACCGATTGACTGGAAATTTCCCCCAAACGTGCTCCTGTAGCGGCTGAACGAGACACAGCAGTCCCCGTTGGATTCGGGTGAAATTTGTATTTTTGGTGAATATTTTAGTCAGAGGGACAATCTTTCATGAGGCCTGGCTTAAGGCTGAGGCTAGGGTTAGGGTTAGGGTTAGGGTTAGTGATTGGCTGGACCGATTGACTCGAAATCGATCAGGCATGTCCTCCTCACTGGTGTAAGCAGGGTCGCCAGTTTTGGTTGGATTCCGGTGGAATTTGTATTTTACATGAATATTTTAAAGAAAAGGCCATTTTTCACGAAAAAATACCCCGCCCATTTATTTCAATAGCTTCCAGGTCTTTGGACCGATTGACTCGAAACTTCTCCCAGACGTGCTCCTATACTGGCTGAACGAGACACAGCAGTCCCCGTTGGATTCGGGTGGAATTTGTATTTTTGGTGAATATTTTAGTGAAAGGGGCCATTTTAAATGAGGCTGGCTTAAGGCTGCTGTTAGGGCTAGGGTTAGGGTTAAGGGGCTGGGGTTTCGGACCACGGCCGTCTTTTGATCGATTGACTCGAAATTGATCACGCATGTCCTCCTCACCGGTGGAATGAGGCTGGCCAGTTTTGGTTGGATTCTGGTGGAATTTGTATTTTACATGAATATTTTAAAGGAAAAGCGGCCATTTTTCATCAAAACCTCGGCCGATTTTTTCAATAGCTTCCAGGTCTTTGGACCGATTGACTGGAAATTTCCCCCAAACGTGCTCCTGTAGCGGCTGAACGAGACACAGCAGTCCCCGTTGGATTCGGGTGAAATTTGTATTTTTGGGGAATATTTTAGTCAGAGGGACAATCTTTCATGAGGCCTGGCTTAAGGCTGAGGCTAGGGTTAGGGTTAGTGATTGGCTGGACCGATTGACTCGAAATCGATCAGGCATGTCCTCCTCACTGGTGTAAGCAGGGTCGCCAGTTTTGGTTGGATTCCGGTGGAATTTGTATTTTACATGAATATTTTAAAGAAAAGGCCATTTTTCACGAAAAAATACCCCGCCCATTTATTTCAATAGCTTCCAGGTCTTTGGACCGATTGACTCCAAACTTCTCCCAGACGTGCTCCTATACTGGCTGAACGAGACACAGCAGTCCCCGTTGGATTCGGGTGGAATTTGTATTTTTGGTGAATATTTTAGTGAAAGGGGCCATTTTAAATGAGGCTGGCTTAAGGCTGCTGTTAGGGCTAGGGTTAGGGTTAAGGGGCTGGGGTTTCGGACCACGGCCGTCTTTTGACCGATTGACTCGAAATTGATCACGCATGTCCTCCTCACCGGTGGAATGAGGCTGGCCAGTTTTGGTTGGATTCTGGTGGAATTTGTATTTTACATGAATATTTTAATGGAAAAGCGGCCATTTTTCATCAAAACCTCGGCCGATTTTTTCAATAGCTTCCCGGTCTTTGGACCGATTGACTGGAAATTTCCCCCAAACGTGCTCCTGTAGCGGCTGAACGAGACACAGCAGTCCCCGTTGGATTCGGGTGAAATTTGTATTTTTGGTGAATATTTTAGTCAGAGGGACAATCTTTCATGAGGCCTGGCTTAAGGCTGAGGCTAGGGTTAGGGTTAGTGATTGGCTGGACCGATTGACTCGAAATCGATCAGGCATGTCCTCCTCACTGGTGTAAGCAGGGTCGCCAGTTTTGGTTGGATTCCAGTGGAATTTGTATTTTACATGAATATTTTAAAGAAAAGGCCATTTTTCACGAAAAAATACCCCGCCCATTTATTTCAATAGCTTCAAGGTCTTTGGACCGATTGACTCGAAACTTCTCCCAGACGTGCTCCTATACTGGCTGAACGAGACACAGCAGTCCCCGTTGGATTCGGGTGGAATTTGTATTTTTGGTGAATATTTTAGTGAAAGGGGCCATTTTAAATGAGGCTGGCTTAAGGCTGCTGTTAGGGCTAGGGTTAGGGTTAAGGGGCTGGGGTTTCGGACCACGGCCGTCTTTTGACCGATTGACTCGAAATTGATCACGCATGTCCTCCTCACCGGTGGAATGAGGCTGGCCAGTTTTGGTTGGATTCTGGTGGAATTTGTATTTTACATGAATATTTTAATGGAAAAGCGGCCATTTTTCATCAAAACCTCGGCCGATTTTTTCAATAGCTTCCAGGTCTTTGGACCGATTGACTGGAAATTTCCCCCAAACGTGCTCCTGTAGCGGCTGAACGAGACACAGCAGTCCCCGTTGGATTCGGGTGAAATTTGTATTTTTGGTGAATATTTTAGTCAGAGGGACAATCTTTCATGAGGCCTGGCTTAAGGCTGAGGCTAGGGTTAGGGTTAGGGTTAGGGTTAGTGATTGGCTGGACCGATTGACTCGAAATCGATCAGGCATGTCCTCCTCACTGGTGTAAGCAGGGTCGCCAGTTTTGGTTGGATTCCGGTGGAATTTGTATTTTACATGAATATTTTAAAGAAAAGGCCATTTTTCACGAAAAAATACCCCGCCCATTTATTTCAATAGCTTCCAGGTCTTTGGACCGATTGACTCGAAACTTCTCCCAGACGTGCTCCTATACTGGCTGTACGAGACACAGCAGTCCCCGTTGGATTCGGGTGGAATTTGTATTTTTGGTGAATATTTTAGTGAAAGGGGCCATTTTAAATGAGGCTGGCTTAAGGCTGCTGTTAGGGCTAGGGTTAGGGTTAAGGGGCTGGGGTTTCGGACCACGGCCGTCTTTTGACCGATTGACTCGAAATTGATCACGCATGTCCTCCTCACCGGTGGAATGTGGCTGGCCAGTTTTGGTTGGATTCTGGTGGAATTTGTATTTTACATGAATATTTTAAAGGAAAAGCGGCCATTTTTCATCAAAACCTCGGCCGATTTTTTCAATAGCTTCCCGGTCTTTGGACCGATTGACTGGAAATTTCCCCCAAACGTGCTCCTGTAGCGGCTGAACGAGACACAGCAGTCCCCGTTGGATTCGGGTGAAATTTGTATTTTTGGTGAATATTTTAGTCAGAGGGACAATCTTTCATGAGGCCTGGCTTAAGGCTGAGGCTAGGGTTAGGGTTAGGGTTAGGGTTAGTGATTGGCTGGACCGATTGACTCGAAATCGATCAGGCATGTCCTCCTCACTGGTGTAAGCAGGGTCGCCAGTTTTGGTTGGATTCCGGTGGAATTTGTATTTTACATGAATATTTTAAAGAAAAGGCCATTTTTCACGAAAAAATACCCCGCCCATTTATTTCAATAGCTTCCAGGTCTTTGGACCGATTGACTCGAAACTTCTCCCAGACGTGCTCCTATACTGGCTGAACGAGACACAGCAGTCCCCGTTGGATTCGGGTGGAATTTGTATTTTTGGTGAATATTTTAGTGAAAGGGGCCATTTTAAATGAGGCTGGCTTAAGGCTGCTGTTAGGGCTAGGGTTAGGGTTAAGGGGCTGGGGTTTCGGACCACGGCCGTCTTTTGACCGATTGACTCGAAATTGATCACGCATGTCCTCCTCACCGGTGGAATGAGGCTGGCCAGTTTTGGTTGGATTCTGGTGGAATTTGTATTTTACATGAATATTTTAATGGAAAAGCGGCCATTTTTCATCAAAACCTCGGCCGATTTTTTCAATAGCTTCCCGGTCTTTGGACCGATTGACTGGAAATTTCCCCCAAACGTGCTCCTGTAGCGGCTGAACGAGACACAGCAGTCCCCGTTGGATTCGGGTGAAATTTGTATTTTTGGTGAATATTTTAGTCAGAGGGACAATCTTTCATGAGGCCTGGCTTAAGGCTGAGGCTAGGGTTAGGGTTAGGGTTAGGGTTAGTGATTGGCTGGACCGATTGACTCGAAATCGATCAGGCATGTCCTCCTCACTGGTGTAAGCAGGGTCGCCAGTTTTGGTTGGATTCCGGTGGAATTTGTATTTTACATGAATATTTTAAAGAAAAGGCCATTTTTCACGAAAAAATACCCCGCCCATTTATTTCAATAGCTTCCAGGTCTTTGGACCGATTGACTCGAAACTTCTCCCAGACGTGCTCCTATACTGGCTGAACGAGACACAGCAGTCCCCGTTGGATTCGGGTGGAATTTGTATTTTTGGTGAATATTTTAGTGAAAGGGGCCATTTTAAATGAGGCTGGCTTAAGGCTGCTGTTAGGGCTAGGGTTAGGGTTAAGGGGCTGGGGTTTCGGACCACGGCCGTCTTTTGATCGATTGACTCGAAATTGATCACGCATGTCCTCCTCACCGGTGGAATGAGGCTGGCCAGTTTTGGTTGGATTCTGGTGGAATTTGTATTTTACATGAATATTTTAAAGGAAAAGCGGCCATTTTTCATCAAAACCTCGGCCGATTTTTTCAATAGCTTCCAGGTCTTTGGACCGATTGACTGGAAATTTCCCCCAAACGTGCTCCTGTAGCGGCTGAACGAGACACAGCAGTCCCCGTTGGATTCGGGTGAAATTTGTATTTTTGGGGAATATTTTAGTCAGAGGGACAATCTTTCATGAGGCCTGGCTTAAGGCTGAGGCTAGGGTTAGGGTTAGTGATTGGCTGGACCGATTGACTCGAAATCGATCAGGCATGTCCTCCTCACTGGTGTAAGCAGGGTCGCCAGTTTTGGTTGGATTCCGGTGGAATTTGTATTTTACATGAATATTTTAAAGAAAAGGCCATTTTTCACGAAAAAATACCCCGCCCATTTATTTCAATAGCTTCCAGGTCTTTGGACCGATTGACTCCAAACTTCTCCCAGACGTGCTCCTATACTGGCTGAACGAGACACAGCAGTCCCCGTTGGATTCGGGTGGAATTTGTATTTTTGGTGAATATTTTAGTGAAAGGGGCCATTTTAAATGAGGCTGGCTTAAGGCTGCTGTTAGGGCTAGGGTTAGGGTTAAGGGGCTGGGGTTTCGGACCACGGCCGTCTTTTGACCGATTGACTCGAAATTGATCACGCATGTCCTCCTCACCGGTGGAATGTGGCTGGCCAGTTTTGGTTGGATTCTGGTGGAATTTGTATTTTACATGAATATTTTAATGGAAAAGCGGCCATTTTTCATCAAAACCTCGGCCGATTTTTTCAATAGCTTCCCGGTCTTTGGACCGATTGACTGGAAATTTCCCCCAAACGTGCTCCTGTAGCGGCTGAACGAGACACAGCAGTCCCCGTTGGATTCGGGTGAAATTTGTATTTTTGGTGAATATTTTAGTCAGAGGGACAATCTTTCATGAGGCCTGGCTTAAGGCTGAGGCTAGGGTTAGGGTTAGTGATTGGCTGGACCGATTGACTCGAAATCGATCAGGCATGTCCTCCTCACTGGTGTAAGCAGGGTCGCCAGTTTTGGTTGGATTCCGGTGGAATTTGTATTTTACATGAATATTTTAAAGGAAAAGCGGCCATTTTTCATCAAAACCTCGGCCGATTTTTTCAATAGCTTCCAGGTCTTTGGACCGATTGACTGGAAATTTCCCCCAAACGTGCTCCTGTAGCGGCTGAACGAGACACAGCAGTCCCCGTTGGATTCGGGTGAAATTTGTATTTTTGGGGAATATTTTAGTCAGAGGGACAATCTTTCATGAGGCCTGGCTTAAGGCTGAGGCTAGGGTTAGGGTTAGTGATTGGCTGGACCGATTGACTCGAAATCGATCAGGCATGTCCTCCTCACTGGTGTAAGCAGGGTCGCCAGTTTTGGTTGGATTCCGGTGGAATTTGTATTTTACATGAATATTTTAAAGAAAAGGCCATTTTTCACGAAAAAATACCCCGCCCATTTATTTCAATAGCTTCCAGGTCTTTGGACCGATTGACTCCAAACTTCTCCCAGACGTGCTCCTATACTGGCTGAACGAGACACAGCAGTCCCCGTTGGATTCGGGTGGAATTTGTATTTTTGGTGAATATTTTAGTGAAAGGGGCCATTTTAAATGAGGCTGGCTTAAGGCTGCTGTTAGGGCTAGGGTTAGGGTTAAGGGGCTGGGGTTTCGGACCACGGCCGTCTTTTGACCGATTGACTCGAAATTGATCACGCATGTCCTCCTCACCGGTGTAATGTGGCTGGCCAGTTTTGGTTGGATTCTGGTGGAATTTGTATTTTACATGAATATTTTAATGGAAAAGCGGCCATTTTTCATCAAAACCTCGGCCGATTTTTTCAATAGCTTCCCGGTCTTTGGACCGATTGACTGGAAATTTCCCCCAAACGTGCTCCTGTAGCGGCTGAACGAGACACAGCAGTCCCCGTTGGATTCGGGTGAAATTTGTATTTTTGGTGAATATTTTAGTCAGAGGGACAATCTTTCATGAGGCCTGGCTTAAGGCTGAGGCTAGGGTTAGGGTTAGTGATTGGCTGGACCGATTGACTCGAAATCGATCAGGCATGTCCTCCTCACTGGTGTAAGCAGGGTCGCCAGTTTTGGTTGGATTCCGGTGGAATTTGTATTTTACATGAATATTTTAAAGAAAAGGCCATTTTTCACGAAAAAATACCCCGCCCATTTATTTCAATAGCTTCCAGGTCTTTGGACCGATTGACTCCAAACTTCTCCCAGACGTGCTCCTATACTGGCTGAACGAGACACAGCAGTCCCCGTTGGATTCGGGTGGAATTTGTATTTTTGGTGAATATTTTAGTGAAAGGGGCCATTTTAAATGAGGCTGGCTTAAGGCTGCTGTTAGGGCTAGGGTTAGGGTTAAGGGGCTGGGGTTTCGGACCACGGCCGTCTTTTGACCGATTGACTCGAAATTGATCACGCATGTCCTCCTCACCGGTGGAATGTGGCTGGCCAGTTTTGGTTGGATTCTGGTGGAATTTGTATTTTACATGAATATTTTAATGGAAAAGCGGCCATTTTTCATCAAAACCTCGGCCGATTTTTTCAATAGCTTCCCGGTCTTTGGACCGATTGACTGGAAATTTCCCCCAAACGTGCTCCTGTAGCGGCTGAACGAGACACAGCAGTCCCCGTTGGATTCGGGTGAAATTTGTATTTTTGGTGAATATTTTAGTCAGAGGGACAATCTTTCATGAGGCCTGGCTTAAGGCTGAGGCTAGGGTTAGGGTTAGTGATTGGCTGGACCGATTGACTCGAAATCGATCAGGCATGTCCTCCTCACTGGTGTAAGCAGGGTCGCCAGTTTTGGTTGGATTCCGGTGGAATTTGTATTTTACATGAATATTTTAAAGAAAAGGCCATTTTTCACGAAAAAATACCCCGCCCATTTATTTCAATAGCTTCCAGGTCTTTGGACCGATTGACTCGAAACTTCTCCCAGACGTGCTCCTATACTGGCTGAACGAGACACAGCAGTCCCCGTTGGATTCGGGTGGAATTTGTATTTTTGGTGAATATTTTAGTGAAAGGGGCCATTTTAAATGAGGCTGGCTTAAGGCTGCTGTTAGGGCTAGGGTTAGGGTTAAGGGGCTGGGGTTTCGGACCACGGCCGTCTTTTGACCGATTGACTCGAAATTGATCACGCATGTCCTCCTCACCGGTGGAATGTGGCTGGCCAGTTTTGGTTGGATTCTGGTGGAATTTGTATTTTACATGAATATTTTAAAGGAAAAGCGGCCATTTTTCATCAAAACCTCGGCCGATTTTTTCAATAGCTTCCCGGTCTTTGGACCGATTGACTGGAAATTTCCCCCAAACGTGCTCCTGTAGCGGCTGAACGAGACACAGCAGTCCCCGTTGGATTCGGGTGAAATTTGTATTTTTGGTGAATATTTTAGTCAGAGGGACAATCTTTCATGAGGCCTGGCTTAAGGCTGAGGCTAGGGTTAGGGTTAGGGTTAGGGTTAGTGATTGGCTGGACCGATTGACTCGAAATCGATCAGGCATGTCCTCCTCACTGGTGTAAGCAGGGTCGCCAGTTTTCGTTGGATTCCGGTGGAATTTGTATTTTACATGAATATTTTAAAGAAAAGGCCATTTTTCACGAAAAAATACCCCGCCCATTTATTTCAATAGCTTCCAGGTCTTTGGACCGATTGACTCCAAACTTCTCCCAGACGTGCTCCTATACTGGCTGAACGAGACACAGCAGTCCCCGTTGGATTCGGGTGGAATTTGTATTTTTGGTGAATATTTTAGTGAAAGGGGCCATTTTAAATGAGGCTGGCTTAAGGCTGCTGTTAGGGCTAGGGTTAGGGTTAAGGGGCTGGGGTTTCGGACCACGGCCGTCTTTTGACCGATTGACTCGAAATTGATCACGCATGTCCTCCTCACCGGTGGAATGAGGCTGGCCAGTTTTGGTTGGATTCTGGTGGAATTTGTATTTTACATGAATATTTTAAAGGAAAAGCGGCCATTTTTCATCAAAACCTCGGCCGATTTTTTCAATAGCTTCCCGGTCTTTGGACCGATTGACTGGAAATTTCCCCCAAACGTGCTCCTGTAGCGGCTGAACGAGACACAGCAGTCCCCGTTGGATTCGGGTGAAATTTGTATTTTTGGTGAATATTTTAGTCAGAGGGACAATCTTTCATGAGGCCTGGCTTAAGGCTGAGGCTAGGGTTAGGGTTAGGGTTAGGGTTAGTGATTGGCTGGACCGATTGACTCGAAATCGATCAGGCATGTCCTCCTCACTGGTGTAAGCAGGGTCGCCAGTTTTGGTTGGATTCCGGTGGAATTTGTATTTTACATGAATATTTTAAAGAAAAGGCCATTTTTCACGAAAAAATACCCCGCCCATTTATTTCAATAGCTTCCAGGTCTTTGGACCGATTGACTCGAAACTTCTCCCAGACGTGCTCCTATACTGGCTGAACGAGACACAGCAGTCCCCGTTGGATTCGGGTGGAATTTGTATTTTTGGTGAATATTTTAGTGAAAGGGGCCATTTTAAATGAGGCTGGCTTAAGGCTGCTGTTAGGGCTAGGGTTAGGGTTAAGGGGCTGGGGTTTCGGACCACGGCCGTCTTTTGACCGATTGACTCGAAATTGATCACGCATGTCCTCCTCACCGGTGGAATGAGGCTGGCCAGTTTTGGTTGGATTCTGGTGGAATTTGTATTTTACATGAATATTTTAATGGAAAAGCGGCCATTTTTCATCAAAACCTCGGCCGATTTTTTCAATAGCTTCCCGGTCTTTGGACCGATTGACTGGAAATTTCCCCCAAACGTGCTCCTGTAGCGGCTGAACGAGACACAGCAGTCCCCGTTGGATTCGGGTGAAATTTGTATTTTTGGTGAATATTTTAGTCAGAGGGACAATCTTTCATGAGGCCTGGCTTAAGGCTGAGGCTAGGGTTAGGGTTAGGGTTAGGGTTAGTGATTGGCTAGACCGATTGACTCGAAATCGATCAGGCATGTCCTCCTCACTGGTGTAAGCAGGGTCGCCAGTTTTGGTTGGATTCCGGTGGAATTTGTATTTTACATGATTATTTTAAAGAAAAGGCCATTTTTCACGAAAAAATACCCCGCCCATTTATTTCAATAGCTTCCAGGTCTTTGGACCGATTGACTCGAAACTTCTCCCAGACGTGCTCCTATACTGGCTGAACGAGACACAGCAGTCCCCGTTGGATTCGGGTGGAATTTGTATTTTTGGTGAATATTTTAGTGAAAGGGGCCATTTTAAATGAGGCTGGCTTAAGGCTGCTGTTAGGGCTAGGGTTAGGGTTAAGGGGCTGGGGTTTCGGACCACGGCCGTCTTTTGACCGATTGACTCGAAATTGATCACGCATGTCCTCCTCACCGGTGGAATGAGGCTGGCCAGTTTTGGTTGGATTCTGGTGGAATTTGTATTTTACATGAATATTTTAATGGAAAAGCGGCCATTTTTCATCAAAACCTCGGCCGATTTTTTCAATAGCTTCCCGGTCTTTGGACCGATTGACTGGAAATTTCCCCCAAACGTGCTCCTGTAGCGGCTGAACGAGACACAGCAGTCCCCGTTGGATTCGGGTGAAATTTGTATTTTTGGTGAATATTTTAGTCAGAGGGACAATCTTTCATGAGGCCTGGCTTAAGGCTGAGGCTAGGGTTAGGGTTAGTGATTGGCTGGACCGATTGACTCGAAATCGATCAGGCATGTCCTCCTCACTGGTGTAAGCAGGGTCGCCAGTTTTGGTTGGATTCCGGTGGAATTTGTATTTTACATGAATATTTTAAAGAAAAGGCCATTTTTCACGAAAAAATACCCCGCCCATTTATTTCAATAGCTTCCAGGTCTTTGGACCGATTGACTCCAAACTTCTCCCAGACGTGCTCCTATACTGGCTGAACGAGACACAGCAGTCCCCGTTGGATTCGGGTGGAATTTGTATTTTTGGTGAATATTTTAGTGAAAGGGGCCATTTTAAATGAGGCTGGCTTAAGGCTGCTGTTAGGGCTAGGGTTAGGGTTAAGGGGCTGGGGTTTCGGACCACGGCCGTCTTTTGACCGATTGACTCGAAATTGATCACGCATGTCCTCCTCACCGGTGGAATGTGGCTGGCCAGTTTTGGTTGGATTCTGGTGGAATTTGTATTTTACATGAATATTTTAATGGAAAAGCGGCCATTTTTCATCAAAACCTCGGCCGATTTTTTCAATAGCTTCCCGGTCTTTGGACCGATTGACTGGAAATTTCCCCCAAACGTGCTCCTGTAGCGGCTGAACGAGACACAGCAGTCCCCGTTGGATTCGGGTGAAATTTGTATTTTTGGTGAATATTTTAGTCAGAGGGACAATCTTTCATGAGGCCTGGCTTAAGGCTGAGGCTAGGGTTAGGGTTAGTGATTGGCTGGACCGATTGACTCGAAATCGATCAGGCATGTCCTCCTCACTGGTGTAAGCAGGGTCGCCAGTTTTGGTTGGATTCCGGTGGAATTTGTATTTTACATGAATATTTTAAAGAAAAGGCCATTTTTCACGAAAAAATACCCCGCCCATTTATTTCAATAGCTTCCAGGTCTTTGGACCGATTGACTCCAAACTTCTCCCAGACGTGCTCCTATACTGGCTGAACGAGACACAGCAGTCCCCGTTGGATTCGGGTGGAATTTGTATTTTTGGTGAATATTTTAGTGAAAGGGGCCATTTTAAATGAGGCTGGCTTAAGGCTGCTGTTAGGGCTAGGGTTAGGGTTAAGGGGCTGGGGTTTCGGACCACGGCCGTCTTTTGACCGATTGACTCGAAATTGATCACGCATGTCCTCCTCACCGGTGGAATGTGGCTGGCCAGTTTTGGTTGGATTCTGGTGGAATTTGTATTTTACATGAATATTTTAATGGAAAAGCGGCCATTTTTCATCAAAACCTCGGCCGATTTTTTCAATAGCTTCCCGGTCTTTGGACCGATTGACTGGAAATTTCCCCCAAACGTGCTCCTGTAGCGGCTGAACGAGACACAGCAGTCCCCGTTGGATTCGGGTGAAATTTGTATTTTTGGTGAATATTTTAGTCAGAGGGACAATCTTTCATGAGGCCTGGCTTAAGGCTGAGGCTAGGGTTAGGGTTAGGGTTAGGGTTAGTGATTGGCTGGACCGATTGACTCGAAATCGATCAGGCATGTCCTCCTCACTGGTGTAAGCAGGGTCGCCAGTTTTCGTTGGATTCCGGTGGAATTTGTATTTTACATGAATATTTTAAAGAAAAGGCCATTTTTCACGAAAAAATACCCCGCCCATTTATTTCAATAGCTTCCAGGTCTTTGGACCGATTGACTCCAAACTTCTCCCAGACGTGCTCCTATACTGGCTGAACGAGACACAGCAGTCCCCGTTGGATTCGGGTGGAATTTGTATTTTTGGTGAATATTTTAGTGAAAGGGGCCATTTTAAATGAGGCTGGCTTAAGGCTGCTGTTAGGGCTAGGGTTAGGGTTAAGGGGCTGGGGTTTCGGACCACGGCCGTCTTTTGACCGATTGACTCGAAATTGATCACGCATGTCCTCCTCACCGGTGGAATGAGGCTGGCCAGTTTTGGTTGGATTCTGGTGGAATTTGTATTTTACATGAATATTTTAATGGAAAAGCGGCCATTTTTCATCAAAACCTCGGCCGATTTTTTCAATAGCTTCCCGGTCTTTGGACCGATTGACTGGAAATTTCCCCCAAACGTGCTCCTGTAGCGGCTGAACGAGACACAGCAGTCCCCGTTGGATTCGGGTGAAATTTGTATTTTTGGTGAATATTTTAGTCAGAGGGACAATCTTTCATGAGGCCTGGCTTAAGGCTGAGGCTAGGGTTAGGGTTAGGGTTAGGGTTAGTGATTGGCTGGACCGATTGACTCGAAATCGATCAGGCATGTCCTCCTCACTGGTGTAAGCAGGGTCGCCAGTTTTGGTTGGATTCCGGTGGAATTTGTATTTTACATGAATATTTTAAAGAAAAGGCCATTTTTCACGAAAAAATACCCCGCCCATTTATTTCAATAGCTTCCAGGTCTTTGGACCGATTGACTCGAAACTTCTCCCAGACGTGCTCCTATACTGGCTGAACGAGACACAGCAGTCCCCGTTGGATTCGGGTGGAATTTGTATTTTTGGTGAATATTTTAGTGAAAGGGGCCATTTTAAATGAGGCTGGCTTAAGGCTGCTGTTAGGGCTAGGGTTAGGGTTAAGGGGCTGGGGTTTCGGACCACGGCCGTCTTTTGACCGATTGACTCGAAATTGATCACGCATGTCCTCCTCACCGGTGGAATGAGGCTGGCCAGTTTTGGTTGGATTCTGGTGGAATTTGTATTTTACATGAATATTTTAATGGAAAAGCGGCCATTTTTCATCAAAACCTCGGCCGATTTTTTCAATAGCTTCCCGGTCTTTGGACCGATTGACTGGAAATTTCCCCCAAACGTGCTCCTGTAGCGGCTGAACGAGACACAGCAGTCCCCGTTGGATTCGGGTGAAATTTGTATTTTTGGTGAATATTTTAGTCAGAGGGACAATCTTTCATGAGGCCTGGCTTAAGGCTGAGGCTAGGGTTAGGGTTAGGGTTAGGGTTAGTGATTGGCTAGACCGATTGACTCGAAATCGATCAGGCATGTCCTCCTCACTGGTGTAAGCAGGGTCGCCAGTTTTGGTTGGATTCCGGTGGAATTTGTATTTTACATGATTATTTTAAAGAAAAGGCCATTTTTCACGAAAAAATACCCCGCCCATTTATTTCAATAGCTTCCAGGTCTTTGGACCGATTGACTCGAAACTTCTCCCAGACGTGCTCCTATACTGGCTGAACGAGACACAGCAGTCCCCGTTGGATTCGGGTGGAATTTGTATTTTTGGTGAATATTTTAGTGAAAGGGGCCATTTTAAATGAGGCTGGCTTAAGGCTGCTGTTAGGGCTAGGGTTAGGGTTAAGGGGCTGGGGTTTCGGACCACGGCCGTCTTTTGACCGATTGACTCGAAATTGATCACGCATGTCCTCCTCACCGGTGGAATGAGGCTGGCCAGTTTTGGTTGGATTCTGGTGGAATTTGTATTTTACATGAATATTTTAATGGAAAAGCGGCCATTTTTCATCAAAACCTCGGCCGATTTTTTCAATAGCTTCCCGGTCTTTGGACCGATTGACTGGAAATTTCCCCCAAACGTGCTCCTGTAGCGGCTGAACGAGACACAGCAGTCCCCGTTGGATTCGGGTGAAATTTGTATTTTTGGTGAATATTTTAGTCAGAGGGACAATCTTTCATGAGGCCTGGCTTAAGGCTGAGGCTAGGGTTAGGGTTAGTGATTGGCTGGACCGATTGACTCGAAATCGATCAGGCATGTCCTCCTCACTGGTGTAAGCAGGGTCGCCAGTTTTGGTTGGATTCCGGTGGAATTTGTATTTTACATGAATATTTTAAAGAAAAGGCCATTTTTCACGAAAAAATACCCCGCCCATTTATTTCAATAGCTTCCAGGTCTTTGGACCGATTGACTCGAAACTTCTCCCAGACGTGCTCCTATACTGGCTGAACGAGACACAGCAGTCCCCGTTGGATTCGGGTGGAATTTGTATTTTTGGTGAATATTTTAGTCAGAGGGACAATCTTTCATGAGGCCTGGCTTAAGGCTGAGGCTAGGGTTAGGGTTAGGGTTAGGGTTAGTGATTGGCTGGACCGATTGACTCGAAATCGATCAGGCATGTCCTCCTCACTGGTGTAAGCAGGGTCACCAGTTTTGGTTGGATTCCGGTGGAATTTGTATTTTACATGAATATTTTAAAGAAAAGGCCATTTTTCACGAAAAAATACCCCGCCCATTTATTTCAATAGCTTCCAGGTCTTTGGACCGATTGACTCGAAACTTCTCCCAGACGTGCTCCTATACTGGCTGAACGAGACACAGCAGTCCCCGTTGGATTCGGGTGGAATTTGTATTTTTGGTGAATATTTTAGTGAAAGGGGCCATTTTAAATGAGGCTGGCTTAAGGCTGCTGTTAGGGCTAGGGTTAGGGTTAAGGGGCTGGGGTTTCGGACCACGGCCGTCTTTTGATCGATTGACTCGAAATTGATCACGCATGTCCTCCTCACCGGTGGAATGAGGCTGGCCAGTTTTGGTTGGATTCTGGTGGAATTTGTATTTTACATGAATATTTTAAAGGAAAAGCGGCCATTTTTCATCAAAACCTCGGCCGATTTTTTCAATAGCTTCCCGGTCTTTGGACCGATTGACTGGAAATTTCCCCCAAACGTGCTCCTGTAGCGGCTGAACGAGACACAGCAGTCCCCGTTGGATTCGGGTGAAATTTGTATTTTTGGTGAATATTTTAGTCAGAGGGACAATCTTTCATGAGGCCTGGCTTAAGGCTGAGGCTAGGGTTAGGGTTAGTGATTGGCTGGACCGATTGACTCGAAATCGATCAGGCATGTCCTCCTCACTGGTGTAAGCAGGGTCGCCAGTTTTGGTTGGATTCCAGTGGAATTTGTATTTTACATGAATATTTTAAAGAAAAGGCCATTTTTCACGAAAAAATACCCCGCCCATTTATTTCAATAGCTTCAAGGTCTTTGGACCGATTGACTCGAAACTTCTCCCAGACGTGCTCCTATACTGGCTGAACGAGACACAGCAGTCCCCGTTGGATTCGGGTGGAATTTGTATTTTTGGTGAATATTTTAGTGAAAGGGGCCATTTTAAATGAGGCTGGCTTAAGGCTGCTGTTAGGGCTAGGGTTAGGGTTAAGGGGCTGGGGTTTCGGACCACGGCCGTCTTTTGACCGATTGACTCGAAATTGATCACGCATGTCCTCCTCACCGGTGGAATGAGGCTGGCCAGTTTTGGTTGGATTCTGGTGGAATTTGTATTTTACATGAATATTTTAATGGAAAAGCGGCCATTTTTCATCAAAACCTCGGCCGATTTTTTCAATAGCTTCCCGGTCTTTGGACCGATTGACTGGAAATTTCCCCCAAACGTGCTCCTGTAGCGGCTGAACGAGACACAGCAGTCCCCGTTGGATTCGGGTGAAATTTGTATTTTTGGTGAATATTTTAGTCAGAGGGACAATCTTTCATGAGGCCTGGCTTAAGGCTGAGGCTAGGGTTAGGGTTAGGGTTAGGGTTAGTGATTGGCTGGACCGATTGACTCGAAATCGATCAGGCATGTCCTCCTCACTGGTGTAAGCAGGGTCGCCAGTTTTGGTTGGATTCCGGTGGAATTTGTATTTTACATGAATATTTTAAAGAAAAGGCCATTTTTCACGAAAAAATACCCCGCCCATTTATTTCAATAGCTTCCAGGTCTTTGGACCGATTGACTCCAAACTTCTCCCAGACGTGCTCCTATACTGGCTGAACGAGACACAGCAGTCCCCGTTGGATTCGGGTGGAATTTGTATTTTTGGTGAATATTTTAGTGAAAGGGGCCATTTTAAATGAGGCCGGCTTAAGGCTGCTGTTAGGGCTAGGGTTAGGGTTAAGGGGCTGGGGTTTCGGACCACGGCCGTCTTTTGACCGATTGACTCGAAATTGATCACGCATGTCCTCCTCACCGGTGGAATGAGGCTGGCCAGTTTTGGTTGGATTCTGGTGGAATTTGTATTTTACATGAATATTTTAATGGAAAAGCGGCCATTTTTCATCAAAACCTCGGCCGATTTTTTCAATAGCTTCCCGGTCTTTGGACCGATTGACTGGAAATTTCCCCCAAACGTGCTCCTGTAGCGGCTGAACGAGACACAGCAGTCCCCGTTGGATTCGGGTGAAATTTGTATTTTTGGTGAATATTTTAGTCAGAGGGACAATCTTTCATGAGGCCTGGCTTAAGGCTGAGGCTAGGGTTAGGGTTAGTGATTGGCTGGACCGATTGACTCGAAATCGATCAGGCATGTCCTCCTCACTGGTGTAAGCAGGGTCGCCAGTTTTGGTTGGATTCCGGTGGAATTTGTATTTTACATGAATATTTTAAAGAAAAGGCCATTTTTCACGAGAAAATACCCCGCCCATTTATTTCAATAGCTTCCAGGTCTTTGGACCGATTGACTCGAAACTTCTCCCAGACGTGCTCCTATACTGGCTGAACGAGACACAGCAGTCCCCGTTGGATTCGGGTGGAATTTGTATTTTTGGTGAATATTTTAGTCAGAGGGACAATCTTTCATGAGGCCTGGCTTAAGGCTGAGGCTAGGGTTAGGGTTAGTGATTGGCTGGACCGATTGACTCGAAATCGATCAGGCATGTCCTCCTCACTGGTGTAAGCAGGGTCGCCAGTTTTGGTTGGATTCCAGTGGAATTTGTATTTTACATGAATATTTTAAAGAAAAGGCCATTTTTCACGAAAAAATACCCCGCCCATTTATTTCAATAGCTTCAAGGTCTTTGGACCGATTGACTCGAAACTTCTCCCAGACGTGCTCCTATACTGGCTGAACGAGACACAGCAGTCCCCGTTGGATTCGGGTGGAATTTGTATTTTTGGTGAATATTTTAGTGAAAGGGGCCATTTTAAATGAGGCTGGCTTAAGGCTGCTGTTAGGGCTAGGGTTAGGGTTAAGGGGCTGGGGTTTCGGACCACGGCCGTCTTTTGACCGATTGACTCGAAATTGATCACGCATGTCCTCCTCACCGGTGGAATGAGGCTGGCCAGTTTTGGTTGGATTCTGGTGGAATTTGTATTTTACATGAATATTTTAATGGAAAAGCGGCCATTTTTCATCAAAACCTCGGCCGATTTTTTCAATAGCTTCCCGGTCTTTGGACCGATTGACTGGAAATTTCCCCCAAACGTGCTCCTGTAGCGGCTGAACGAGACACAGCAGTCCCCGTTGGATTCGGGTGAAATTTGTATTTTTGGTGAATATTTTAGTCAGAGGGACAATCTTTCATGAGGCCTGGCTTAAGGCTGAGGCTAGGGTTAGGGTTAGGGTTAGGGTTAGTGATTGGCTGGACCGATTGACTCGAAATCGATCAGGCATGTCCTCCTCACTGGTGTAAGCAGGGTCGCCAGTTTTGGTTGGATTCCGGTGGAATTTGTATTTTACATGAATATTTTAAAGAAAAGGCCATTTTTCACGAAAAAATACCCCGCCCATTTATTTCAATAGCTTCCAGGTCTTTGGACCGATTGACTCGAAACTTCTCCCAGACGTGCTCCTATACTGGCTGTACGAGACACAGCAGTCCCCGTTGGATTCGGGTGGAATTTGTATTTTTGGTGAATATTTTAGTGAAAGGGGCCATTTTAAATGAGGCTGGCTTAAGGCTGCTGTTAGGGCTAGGGTTAGGGTTAAGGGGCTGGGGTTTCGGACCACGGCCGTCTTTTGACCGATTGACTCGAAATTGATCACGCATGTCCTCCTCACCGGTGGAATGTGGCTGGCCAGTTTTGGTTGGATTCTGGTGGAATTTGTATTTTACATGAATATTTTAAAGGAAAAGCGGCCATTTTTCATCAAAACCTCGGCCGATTTTTTCAATAGCTTCCCGGTCTTTGGACCGATTGACTGGAAATTTCCCCCAAACGTGCTCCTGTAGCGGCTGAACGAGACACAGCAGTCCCCGTTGGATTCGGGTGAAATTTGTATTTTTGGTGAATATTTTAGTCAGAGGGACAATCTTTCATGAGGCCTGGCTTAAGGCTGAGGCTAGGGTTAGGGTTAGGGTTAGGGTTAGTGATTGGCTGGACCGATTGACTCGAAATCGATCAGGCATGTCCTCCTCACTGGTGTAAGCAGGGTCGCCAGTTTTGGTTGGATTCCGGTGGAATTTGTATTTTACATGAATATTTTAAAGAAAAGGCCATTTTTCACGAAAAAATACCCCGCCCATTTATTTCAATAGCTTCAAGGTCTTTGGACCGATTGACTCGAAACTTCTCCCAGACGTGCTCCTATACTGGCTGAACGAGACACAGCAGTCCCCGTTGGATTCGGGTGGAATTTGTATTTTTGGTGAATATTTTAGTGAAAGGGGCCATTTTAAATGAGGCTGGCTTAAGGCTGCTGTTAGGGCTAGGGTTAGGGTTAAGGGGCTGGGGTTTCGGACCACGGCCGTCTTTTGACCGATTGACTCGAAATTGATCACGCATGTCCTCCTCACCGGTGGAATGAGGCTGGCCAGTTTTGGTTGGATTCTGGTGGAATTTGTATTTTACATGAATATTTTAATGGAAAAGCGGCCATTTTTCATCAAAACCTCGGCCGATTTTTTCAATAGCTTCCCGGTCTTTGGACCGATTGACTGGAAATTTCCCCCAAACGTGCTCCTGTAGCGGCTGAACGAGACACAGCAGTCCCCGTTGGATTCGGGTGAAATTTGTATTTTTGGTGAATATTTTAGTCAGAGGGACAATCTTTCATGAGGCCTGGCTTAAGGCTGAGGCTAGGGTTAGGGTTAGGGTTAGGGTTAGTGATTGGCTGGACCGATTGACTCGAAATCGATCAGGCATGTCCTCCTCACTGGTGTAAGCAGGGTCGCCAGTTTTGGTTGGATTCCGGTGGAATTTGTATTTTACATGAATATTTTAAAGAAAAGGCCATTTTTCACGAAAAAATACCCCGCCCATTTATTTCAATAGCTTCCAGGTCTTTGGACCGATTGACTCGAAACTTCTCCCAGACGTGCTCCTATACTGGCTGTACGAGACACAGCAGTCCCCGTTGGATTCGGGTGGAATTTGTATTTTTGGTGAATATTTTAGTGAAAGGGGCCATTTTAAATGAGGCTGGCTTAAGGCTGCTGTTAGGGCTAGGGTTAGGGTTAAGGGGCTGGGGTTTCGGACCACGGCCGTCTTTTGACCGATTGACTCGAAATTGATCACGCATGTCCTCCTCACCGGTGGAATGTGGCTGGCCAGTTTTGGTTGGATTCTGGTGGAATTTGTATTTTACATGAATATTTTAAAGGAAAAGCGGCCATTTTTCATCAAAACCTCGGCCGATTTTTTCAATAGCTTCCCGGTCTTTGGACCGATTGACTGGAAATTTCCCCCAAACGTGCTCCTGTAGCGGCTGAACGAGACACAGCAGTCCCCGTTGGATTCGGGTGAAATTTGTATTTTTGGTGAATATTTTAGTCAGAGGGACAATCTTTCATGAGGCCTGGCTTAAGGCTGAGGCTAGGGTTAGGGTTAGGGTTAGGGTTAGTGATTGGCTGGACCGATTGACTCGAAATCGATCAGGCATGTCCTCCTCACTGGTGTAAGCAGGGTCGCCAGTTTTGGTTGGATTCCGGTGGAATTTGTATTTTACATGAATATTTTAAAGAAAAGGCCATTTTTCACGAAAAAATACCCCGCTCATTTATTTCAATAGCTTCAAGGTCTTTGGACCGATTGACTCGAAACTTCTCCCAGACGTGCTCCTATACTGGCTGAACGAGACACAGCAGTCCCCGTTGGATTCGGGTGGAATTTGTATTTTTGGTGAATATTTTAGTGAAAGGGGCCATTTTAAATGAGGCTGGCTTAAGGCTGCTGTTAGGGCTAGGGTTAGGGTTAAGGGGCTGGGGTTTCGGACCACGGCCGTCTTTTGACCGATTGACTCGAAATTGATCACGCATGTCCTCCTCACCGGTGGAATGAGGCTGGCCAGTTTTGGTTGGATTCTGGTGGAATTTGTATTTTACATGAATATTTTAATGGAAAAGCGGCCATTTTTCATCAAAACCTCGGCCGATTTTTTCAATAGCTTCCCGGTCTTTGGACCGATTGACTGGAAATTTCCCCCAAACGTGCTCCTGTAGCGGCTGAACGAGACACAGCAGTCCCCGTTGGATTCGGGTGAAATTTGTATTTTTGGTGAATATTTTAGTCAGAGGGACAATCTTTCATGAGGCCTGGCTTAAGGCTGAGGCTAGGGTTAGGGTTAGGGTTAGGGTTAGTGATTGGCTGGACCGATTGACTCGAAATCGATCAGGCATGTCCTCCTCACTGGTGTAAGCAGGGTCGCCAGTTTTGGTTGGATTCCGGTGGAATTTGTATTTTACATGAATATTTTAAAGAAAAGGCCATTTTTCACGAAAAAATACCCCGCCCATTTATTTCAATAGCTTCCAGGTCTTTGGACCGATTGACTCCAAACTTCTCCCAGACGTGCTCCTATACTGGCTGAACGAGACACAGCAGTCCCCGTTGGATTCGGGTGGAATTTGTATTTTTGGTGAATATTTTAGTGAAAGGGGCCATTTTAAATGAGGCCGGCTTAAGGCTGCTGTTAGGGCTAGGGTTAGGGTTAAGGGGCTGGGGTTTCGGACCACGGCCGTCTTTTGACCGATTGACTCGAAATTGATCACGCATGTCCTCCTCACCGGTGGAATGAGGCTGGCCAGTTTTGGTTGGATTCTGGTGGAATTTGTATTTTACATGAATATTTTAATGGAAAAGCGGCCATTTTTCATCAAAACCTCGGCCGATTTTTTCAATAGCTTCCCGGTCTTTGGACCGATTGACTGGAAATTTCCCCCAAACGTGCTCCTGTAGCGGCTGAACGAGACACAGCAGTCCCCGTTGGATTCGGGTGAAATTTGTATTTTTGGTGAATATTTTAGTCAGAGGGACAATCTTTCATGAGGCCTGGCTTAAGGCTGAGGCTAGGGTTAGGGTTAGTGATTGGCTGGACCGATTGACTCGAAATCGATCAGGCATGTCCTCCTCACTGGTGTAAGCAGGGTCGCCAGTTTTGGTTGGATTCCGGTGGAATTTGTATTTTACATGAATATTTTAAAGAAAAGGCCATTTTTCACGAGAAAATACCCCGCCCATTTATTTCAATAGCTTCCAGGTCTTTGGACCGATTGACTCGAAACTTCTCCCAGACGTGCTCCTATACTGGCTGAACGAGACACAGCAGTCCCCGTTGGATTCGGGTGGAATTTGTATTTTTGGTGAATATTTTAGTCAGAGGGACAATCTTTCATGAGGCCTGGCTTAAGGCTGAGGCTAGGGTTAGGGTTAGTGATTGGCTGGACCGATTGACTCGAAATCGATCAGGCATGTCCTCCTCACTGGTGTAAGCAGGGTCGCCAGTTTTGGTTGGATTCCAGTGGAATTTGTATTTTACATGAATATTTTAAAGAAAAGGCCATTTTTCACGAAAAAATACCCCGCCCATTTATTTCAATAGCTTCAAGGTCTTTGGACCGATTGACTCGAAACTTCTCCCAGACGTGCTCCTATACTGGCTGAACGAGACACAGCAGTCCCCGTTGGATTCGGGTGGAATTTGTATTTTTGGTGAATATTTTAGTGAAAGGGGCCATTTTAAATGAGGCTGGCTTAAGGCTGCTGTTAGGGCTAGGGTTAGGGTTAAGGGGCTGGGGTTTCGGACCACGGCCGTCTTTTGACCGATTGACTCGAAATTGATCACGCATGTCCTCCTCACCGGTGGAATGAGGCTGGCCAGTTTTGGTTGGATTCTGGTGGAATTTGTATTTTACATGAATATTTTAATGGAAAAGCGGCCATTTTTCATCAAAACCTCGGCCGATTTTTTCAATAGCTTCCCGGTCTTTGGACCGATTGACTGGAAATTTCCCCCAAACGTGCTCCTGTAGCGGCTGAACGAGACACAGCAGTCCCCGTTGGATTCGGGTGAAATTTGTATTTTTGGTGAATATTTTAGTCAGAGGGACAATCTTTCATGAGGCCTGGCTTAAGGCTGAGGCTAGGGTTAGGGTTAGGGTTAGGGTTAGTGATTGGCTGGACCGATTGACTCGAAATCGATCAGGCATGTCCTCCTCACTGGTGTAAGCAGGGTCGCCAGTTTTGGTTGGATTCCGGTGGAATTTGTATTTTACATGAATATTTTAAAGAAAAGGCCATTTTTCACGAAAAAATACCCCGCCCATTTATTTCAATAGCTTCCAGGTCTTTGGACCGATTGACTCGAAACTTCTCCCAGACGTGCTCCTATACTGGCTGTACGAGACACAGCAGTCCCCGTTGGATTCGGGTGGAATTTGTATTTTTGGTGAATATTTTAGTGAAAGGGGCCATTTTAAATGAGGCTGGCTTAAGGCTGCTGTTAGGGCTAGGGTTAGGGTTAAGGGGCTGGGGTTTCGGACCACGGCCGTCTTTTGACCGATTGACTCGAAATTGATCACGCATGTCCTCCTCACCGGTGGAATGTGGCTGGCCAGTTTTGGTTGGATTCTGGTGGAATTTGTATTTTACATGAATATTTTAAAGGAAAAGCGGCCATTTTTCATCAAAACCTCGGCCGATTTTTTCAATAGCTTCCCGGTCTTTGGACCGATTGACTGGAAATTTCCCCCAAACGTGCTCCTGTAGCGGCTGAACGAGACACAGCAGTCCCCGTTGGATTCGGGTGAAATTTGTATTTTTGGTGAATATTTTAGTCAGAGGGACAATCTTTCATGAGGCCTGGCTTAAGGCTGAGGCTAGGGTTAGGGTTAGGGTTAGGGTTAGTGATTGGCTGGACCGATTGACTCGAAATCGATCAGGCATGTCCTCCTCACTGGTGTAAGCAGGGTCGCCAGTTTTGGTTGGATTCCGGTGGAATTTGTATTTTACATGAATATTTTAAAGAAAAGGCCATTTTTCACGAAAAAATACCCCGCCCATTTATTTCAATAGCTTCCAGGTCTTTGGACCGATTGACTCGAAACTTCTCCCAGACGTGATCCTATACTGGCTGAACGAGACACAGCAGTCCCCGTTGGATTCGGGTGGAATTTGTATTTTTGGTGAATATTTTAGTGAAAGGGGCCATTTTAAATGAGGCTGGCTTAAGGCTGCTGTTGGGGCTAGGGTTAGGGTTAAGGGGCTGGGGTTTCGGACCACGGCCGTCTTTTGACCGATTGACTCGAAATTGATCACGCATGTCCTCCTCACCGGTGGAATGAGGCTGGCCAGTTTTGGTTGGATTCTGGTGGAATTTGTATTTTACATGAATATTTTAAAGGAAAAGCGGCCATTTTTCATCAAAACCTCGGCCGATTTTTTCAATAGCTTCCCGGTCTTTGGACCGATTGACTGGAAATTTCCCCCAAACGTGCTCCTGTAGCGGCTGAACGAGACACAGCAGTCCCCGTTGGATTCGGGTGAAATTTGTATTTTTGGTGAATATTTTAGTCAGAGGGACAATCTTTCATGAGGCCTGGCTTAAGGCTGAGGCTAGGGTTAGGGTTAGGGTTAGGGTTAGTGATTGGCTGGACCGATTGACTCGAAATCGATCAGGCATGTCCTCCTCACTGGTGTAAGCAGGGTCGCCAGTTTTGGTTGGATTCCGGTGGAATTTGTATTTTACATGAATATTTTAAAGAAAAGGCCATTTTTCACGAAAAAATACCCCGCCCATTTATTTCAATAGCTTCCAGGTCTTTGGACCGATTGACTCGAAACTTCTCCCAGACGTGCTCCTATACTGGCTGAACGAGACACAGCAGTCCCCGTTGGATTCGGGTGGAATTTGTATTTTTGGTGAATATTTTAGTGAAAGGGGCCATTTTAAATGAGGCTGGCTTAAGGCTGCTGTTAGGGCTAGGGTTAGGGTTAAGGGGCTGGGGTTTCGGACCACGGCCGTCTTTTGACCGATTGACTCGAAATTGATCACGCATGTCCTCCTCACCGGTGGAATGAGGCTGGCCAGTTTTGGTTGGATTCTGGTGGAATTTGTATTTTACATGAATATTTTAATGGAAAAGCGGCCATTTTTCATCAAAACCTCGGCCGATTTTTTCAATAGCTTCCCGGTCTTTGGACCGATTGACTGGAAATTTCCCCCAAACGTGCTCCTGTAGCGGCTGAACGAGACACAGCAGTCCCCGTTGGATTCGGGTGAAATTTGTATTTTTGGTGAATATTTTAGTCAGAGGGACAATCTTTCATGAGGCCTGGCTTAAGGCTGAGGCTAGGGTTAGGGTTAGGGTTAGGGTTAGTGATTGGCTGGACCGATTGACTCGAAATCGATCAGGCATGTCCTCCTCACTGGTGTAAGCAGGGTCGCCAGTTTTGGTTGGATTCCGGTGGAATTTGTATTTTACATGAATATTTTAAAGAAAAGGCCATTTTTCACGAAAAAATACCCCGCCCATTTATTTCAATAGCTTCCAGGTCTTTGGACCGATTGACTCGAAACTTCTCCCAGACGTGCTCCTATACTGGCTGAACGAGACACAGCAGTCCCCGTTGGATTCGGGTGGAATTTGTATTTTTGGTGAATATTTTAGTGAAAGGGGCCATTTTAAATGAGGCTGGCTTAAGGCTGCTGTTAGGGCTAGGGTTAGGGTTAAGGGGCTGGGGTTTCGGACCACGGCCGTCTTTTGACCGATTGACTCGAAATTGATCACGCATGTCCTCCTCACCGGTGGAAGGAGGCTGGCCAGTTTTGGTTGGATTCTGGTGGAATTTGTATTTTACATGAATATTTTAGTCAGAGGGACAATCTTTCATGAGGCCTGGCTTAAGGCTGAGGCTAGGGTTAGGGTTAGGGTTAGGGTTAGTGATTGGCTGGACCGATTGACTCGAAATCGATCAGGCATGTCCTCCTCACTGGTGTAAGCAGGGTCGCCAGTTTTGGTTGGATTCCGGTGGAATTTGTATTTTACATGAATATTTTAAAGAAAAGGCCATTTTTCACGAAAAAATACCCCGCCCATTTATTTCAATAGCTTCCAGGTCTTTGGACCGATTGACTCGAAACTTCTCCCAGACGTGCTCCTATACTGGCTGAACGAGACACAGCAGTCCCCGTTGGATTCGGGTGGAATTTGTATTTTTGGTGAATATTTTAGTGAAAGGGGCCATTTTAAATGAGGCTGGCTTAAGGCTGCTGTTAGGGCTAGGGTTAGGGTTAAGGGGCTGGGGTTTCGGACCACGGCCGTCTTTTGATCGATTGACTCGAAATTGATCACGCATGTCCTCCTCACTGGTGGAATGAGGCTGGCCAGTTTTGGTTGGATTCTGGTGGAATTTGTATTTTACATGAATATTTTAAAGGAAAAGCGGCCATTTTTCATCAAAACCTCGGCCGATTTTTTCAATAGCTTCCAGGTCTTTGGACCGATTGACTGGAAATTTCCCCCAAACGTGCTCCTGTAGCGGCTGAACGAGACACAGCAGTCCCCGTTGGATTCGGGTGAAATTTGTATTTTTGGGGAATATTTTAGTCAGAGGGACAATCTTTCATGAGGCCTGGCTTAAGGCTGAGGCTAGGGTTAGGGTTAGTGATTGGCTGGACCGATTGACTCGAAATCGATCAGGCATGTCCTCCTCACTGGTGTAAGCAGGGTCGCCAGTTTTGGTTGGATTCCGGTGGAATTTGTATTTTACATGAATATTTTAAAGAAAAGGCCATTTTTCACGAAAAAATACCCCGCCCATATATTTCAATAGCTTCAAGGTCTTTGGACCGATTGACTCGAAACTTCTCCCAGACGTGCTCCTATACTGGCTGAACGAGACACAGCAGTCCCCGTTGGATTCGGGTGGAATTTGTATTTTTGGTGAATATTTTAGTGAAAGGGGCCATTTTAAATGAGGCTGGCTTAAGGCTGCTGTTAGGGCTAGGGTTAGGGTTAAGGGGCTGGGGTTTCGGACCACGGCCGTCTTTTGACCGATTGACTCGAAATTGATCACGCATGTCCTCCTCACCGGTGGAATGTGGCTGGCCAGTTTTGGTTGGATTCTGGTGGAATTTGTATTTTACATGAATATTTTAAAGGAAAAGCGGCCATTTTTCATCAAAACCTCGGCCGATTTTTTCAATAGCTTCCCGGTCTTTGGACCGATTGACTGGAAATTTCCCCCAAACGTGCTCCTGTAGCGGCTGAACGAGACACAGCAGTCCCCGTTGGATTCGGGTGAAATTTGTATTTTTGGTGAATATTTTAGTCAGAGGGACAATCTTTCATGAGGCCTGGCTTAAGGCTGAGGCTAGGGTTAGGGTTAGTGATTGGCTGGACCGATTGACTCGAAATCGATCAGGCATGTCCTCCTCACTGGTGTAAGCAGGGTCGCCAGTTTTGGTTGGATTCCGGTGGAATTTGTATTTTACATGAATATTTTAAAGAAAAGGCCATTTTTCACGAAAAAATACCCCGCCCATTTATTTCAATAGCTTCCAGGTCTTTGGACCGATTGACTCGAAACTTCTCCCAGACGTGCTCCTATACTGGCTGAACGAGACACAGCAGTCCCCGTTGGATTCGGGTGGAATTTGTATTTTTGGTGAATATTTTAGTCAGAGGGACAATCTTTCATGAGGCCTGGCTTAAGGCCGAGGCTAGGGTTAGGGTTAGGGTTAGGGTTAGTGATTGGCTGGACCGATTGACTCGAAATCGATCAGGCATGTCCTCCTCACTGGTGTAAGCAGGGTCGCCAGTTTTGGTTGGATTCCGGTGGAATTTGTATTTTACATGAATATTTTAAAGAAAAGGCCATTTTTCACGAAAAAATACCCCGCCCATATATTTCAATAGCTTCAAGGTCTTTGGACCGATTGACTCGAAACTTCTCCCAGACGTGCTCCTATACTGGCTGAACGAGACACAGCAGTCCCCGTTGGATTCGGGTGGAATTTGTATTTTTGGTGAATATTTTAGTGAAAGGGGCCATTTTAAATGAGGCTGGCTTAAGGCTGCTGTTAGGGCTAGGGTTAGGGTTAAGGGGCTGGGGTTTCGGACCACGGCCGTCTTTTGACCGATTGACTCGAAATTGATCACGCATGTCCTCCTCACCGGTGGAATGTGGCTGGCCAGTTTTGGTTGGATTCTGGTGGAATTTGTATTTTACATGAATATTTTAAAGGAAAAGCGGCCATTTTTCATCAAAACCTCGGCCGATTTTTTCAATAGCTTCCCGGTCTTTGGACCGATTGACTGGAAATTTCCCCCAAACGTGCTCCTGTAGCGGCTGAACGAGACACAGCAGTCCCCGTTGGATTCGGGTGAAATTTGTATTTTTGGTGAATATTTTAGTCAGAGGGACAATCTTTCATGAGGCCTGGCTTAAGGCTGAGGCTAGGGTTAGGGTTAGGGTTAGGGTTAGTGATTGGCTGGACCGATTGACTCGAAATCGATCAGGCATGTCCTCCTCACTGGTGTAAGCAGGGTCGCCAGTTTTGGTTGGATTCCGGTGGAATTTGTATTTTACATGAATATTTTAAAGAAAAGGCCATTTTTCACGAAAAAATACCCCGCCCATTTATTTCAATAGCTTCCAGGTCTTTGGACCGATTGACTCGAAACTTCTCCCAGACGTGCTCCTATACTGGCTGAACGAGACACAGCAGTCCCCGTTGGATTCGGGTGGAATTTGTATTTTTGGTTAATATTTTAGTGAAAGGGGCCATTTTAAATGAGGCTGGCTTAAGGCTGCTGTTAGGGCTAGGGTTAGGGTTAAGGGGCTGGGGTTTCGGACCACGGCCGTCTTTTGACCGATTGACTCGAAATTGATCACGCATGTCCTCCTCACCGGTGGAATGTGGCTGGCCAGTTTTGGTTGGATTCTGGTGGAATTTGTATTTTACATGAATATTTTAAAGGAAAAGCGGCCATTTTTCATCAAAACCTCGGCCGATTTTTTCAATAGCTTCCCGGTCTTTGGACCGATTGACTGGAAATTTCCCCCAAACGTGCTCCTGTAGCGGCTGAACGAGACACAGCAGTCCCCGTTGGATTCGGGTGAAATTTGTATTTTTGGTGAATATTTTAGTCAGAGGGACAATCTTTCATGAGGCCTGGCTTAAGGCTGAGGCTAGGGTTAGGGTTAGGGTTAGGGTTAGTGATTGGCTGGACCGATTGACTCGAAATCGATCAGGCATGTCCTCCTCACTGGTGTAAGCAGGGTCGCCAGTTTTGGTTGGATTCCGGTGGAATTTGTATTTTACATGAATATTTTAAAGAAAAGGCCATTTTTCACGAAAAAATACCCCGCCCATTTATTTCAATAGCTTCCAGGTCTTTGGACCGATTGACTCCAAACTTCTCCCAGACGTGCTCCTATACTGGCTGAACGAGACACAGCAGTCCCCGTTGGATTCGGGTGGAATTTGTATTTTTGGTGAATATTTTAGTGAAAGGGGCCATTTTAAATGAGGCTGGCTTAAGGCTGCTGTTAGGGCTAGGGTTAGGGTTAAGGGGCTGGGGTTTCGGACCACGGCCGTCTTTTGACCGATTGACTCGAAATTGATCACGCATGTCCTCCTCACCGGTGGAATGTGGCTGGCCAGTTTTGGTTGGATTCTGGTGGAATTTGTATTTTACATGAATATTTTAAAGGAAAAGCGGCCATTTTTCATCAAAACCTCGGCCGATTTTTTCAATAGCTTCCAGGTCTTTGGACCGATTGACTGGAAATTTCCCCCAAACGTGCTCCTGTAGCGGCTGAACGAGACACAGCAGTCCCCGTTGGATTCGGGTGAAATTTGTATTTTTGGGGAATATTTTAGTCAGAGGGACAATCTTTCATGAGGCCTGGCTTAAGGCTTCGGCTAGGGTTAGGGTTAGGGTTAGGGTTAGTGATTGGCTGGACCGATTGACTCGAAATCGATCAGGCATGTCCTCCTCACTGGTGTAAGCAGGGTCGCCAGTTTTGGTTGGATTCCGGTGGAATTTGTATTTTACATGAATATTTTAAAGAAAAGGCCATTTTTCACGAAAAAATACCCCGCCCATTTATTTCAATAGCTTCCAGGTCTTTGGACCGATTGACTCGAAACTTCTCCCAGACGTGCTCCTATACTGGCTGAACGAGACACAGCAGTCCCCGTTGGATTCGGGTGGAATTTGTATTTTTGGTGAATATTTTAGTGAAAGGGGCCATTTTAAATGAGGCTGGCTTAAGGCTGCTGTTAGGGCTAGGGTTAGGGTTAAGGGGCTGGGGTTTCGGACCACGGCCGTCTTTTGACCGATTGACTCGAAATTGATCACGCATGTCCTCCTCACCGGTGGAATGTGGCTGGCCAGTTTTGGTTGGATTCTGGTGGAATTTGTATTTTACATGAATATTTTAAAGGAAAAGCGGCCATTTTTCATCAAAACCTCGGCCGATTTTTTCAATAGCTTCCCGGTCTTTGGACCGATTGACTGGAAATTTCCCCCAAACGTGCTCCTGTAGCGGCTGAACGAGACACAGCAGTCCCCGTTGGATTCGGGTGAAATTTGTATTTTTGGTGAATATTTTAGTCAGAGGGACAATCTTTCATGAGGCCTGGCTTAAGGCTGAGGCTAGGGTTAGGGTTAGGGTTAGGGTTAGTGATTGGCTGGACCGATTGACTCGAAATCGATCAGGCATGTCCTCCTCACTGGTGTAAGCAGGGTCGCCAGTTTTGGTTGGATTCTGGTGGAATTTGTATTTTACATGAATATTTTAAAGAAAAGGCCATTTTTCACGAAAAAATACCCCGCCCATTTATTTCAATAGCTTCCAGGTCTTTGGACCGATTGACTCGAAACTTCTCCCAGACGTGCTCCTATACTGGCTGAACGAGACACAGCAGTCCCCGTTGGATTCGGGTGGAATTTGTATTTTTGGTGAATATTTTAGTGAAAGGGGCCATTTTAAATGAGGCTGGCTTAAGGCTGCTGTTAGGGCTAGGGTTAGGGTTAAGGGGCTGGGGTTTCGGACCACGGCCGTCTTTTGACCGATTGACTCGAAATTGATCACGCATGTCCTCCTCACCGGTGGAATGTGGCTGGCCAGTTTTGGTTGGATTCTGGTGGAATTTGTATTTTACATGAATATTTTAAAGGAAAAGCGGCCATTTTTCATCAAAACCTCGGCCGATTTTTTCAATAGCTTCCAGGTCTTTGGACCGATTGACTGGAAATTTCCCCCAAACGTGCTCCTGTAGCGGCTGAACGAGACACAGCAGTCCCCGTTGGATTCGGGTGAAATTTGTATTTTTGGGGAATATTTTAGTCAGAGGGACAATCTTTCATGAGGCCTGGCTTAAGGCTGAGGCTAGGGTTAGGGTTAGGGTTAGGGTTAGTGATTGGCTGGACCGATTGACTCGAAATCGATCAGGCATGTCCTCCTCACTGGTGTAAGCAGGGTCGCCAGTTTTGGTTGGATTCCGGTGGAATTTGTATTTGACATGAATATTTTAAAGAAAAGGCCATTTTTCACGAAAAAATACCCCGCCCATTTATTTCAATAGCTTCCAGGTCTTTGGACCGATTGACTCGAAACTTCTCCCAGACGTGCTCCTATACTGGCTGAACGAGACACAGCAGTCCCCGTTGGATTCGGGTGGAATTTGTATTTTTGGTGAATATTTTAGTGAAAGGGGCCATTTTAAATGAGGCTGGCTTAAGGCTGCTGTTAGGGCTAGGGTTAGGGTTAAGGGGCTGGGGTTTCGGACCACGGCCGTCTTTTGATCGATTGACTCGAAATTGATCACGCATGTCCTCCTCACCGGTGGAATGAGGCTGGCCAGTTTTGGTTGGATTCTGGTGGAATTTGTATTTTACATGAATATTTTAAAGGAAAAGCGACCATTTTTCATCAAAACCTCGGCCGATTTTTTCAATAGCTTCCAGGTCTTTGGACCGATTGACTGGAAATTTCCCCCAAACGTGCTCCTGTAGCGGCTGAACGAGACACAGCAGTCCCCGTTGGATTCAGGTGAAATTTGTATTTTTGGGGAATATTTTAGTCAGAGGGACAATCTTTCATGAGGCCTGGCTTAAGGCTGAGGCTAGGGTTAGGGTTAGTGATTGGCTGGACCGATTGACTCGAAATCGATCAGGCATGTCCTCCTCACTGGTGTAAGCAGGGTCGCCAGTTTTGGTTGGATTCCGGTGGAATTTGTATTTTACATGAATATTTTAAAGAAAAGGCCATTTTTCACGAAAAAATACCCCGCCCATATATTTCAATAGCTTCAAGGTCTTTGGACCGATTGACTCGAAACTTCTCCCAGACGTGCTCCTATACTGGCTGAACGAGACACAGCAGTCCCCGTTGGATTCGGGTGGAATTTGTATTTTTGGTGAATATTTTAGTGAAAGGGGCCATTTTAAATGAGGCTGGCTTAAGGCTGCTGTTAGGGCTAGGGTTAGGGTTAAGGGGCTGGGGTTTCGGACCACGGCCGTCTTTTGACCGATTGACTCGAAATTGATCACGCATGTCCTCCTCACCGGTGGAATGTGGCTGGCCAGTTTTGGTTGGATTCTGGTGGAATTTGTATTTTACATGAATATTTTAAAGGAAAAGCGGCCATTTTTCATCAAAACCTCGGCCGATTTTTTCAATAGCTTCCCGGTCTTTGGACCGATTGACTGGAAATTTCCCCCAAACGTGCTCCTGTAGCGGCTGAACGAGACACAGCAGTCCCCGTTGGATTCGGGTGAAATTTGTATTTTTGGTGAATATTTTAGTCAGAGGGACAATCTTTCATGAGGCCTGGCTTAAGGCTGAGGCTAGGGTTAGGGTTAGGGTTAGGGTTAGTGATTGGCTGGACCGATTGACTCGAAATCGATCAGGCATGTCCTCCTCACTGGTGTAAGCAGGGTCGCCAGTTTTGGTTGGATTCCGGTGGAATTTGTATTTTACATGAATATTTTAAAGAAAAGGCCATTTTTCACGAAAAAATACCCCGCCCATTTATTTCAATAGCTTCCAGGTCTTTGGACCGATTGACTCGAAACTTCTCCCAGACGTGCTCCTATACTGGCTGAACGAGACACAGCAGTCCCCGTTGGATTCGGGTGGAATTTGTATTTTTGGTGAATATTTTAGTCAGAGGGACAATCTTTCATGAGGCCTGGCTTAAGGCTGAGGCTAGGGTTAGGGTTAGGGTTAGGGTTAGTGATTGGCTGGACCGATTGACTCGAAATCGATCAGGCATGTCCTCCTCACTGGTGTAAGCAGGGTCGCCAGTTTTGGTTGGATTCCGGTGGAATTTGTATTTTACATGAATATTTTAAAGAAAAGGCCATTTTTCACGAAAAAATACCCCGCCCATTTATTTCAATAGCTTCCAGGTCTTTGGACCGATTGACTCGAAACTTCTCCCAGACGTGCTCCTATACTGGCTGAACGAGACACAGCAGTCCCCGTTGGATTCGGGTGGAATTTGTATTTTTGGTGAATATTTTAGTGAAAGGGGCCATTTTAAATGAGGCTGGCTTAAGGCTGCTGTTAGGGCTAGGGTTAGGGTTAAGGGGCTGGGGTTTCGGACCACGGCCGTCTTTTGATCGATTGACTCGAAATTGATCACGCATGTCCTCCTCACCGGTGGAATGAGGCTGGCCAGTTTTGGTTGGATTCTGGTGGAATTTGTATTTTACATGAATATTTTAAAGGAAAAGCGGCCATTTTTCATCAAAACCTCGGCCGATTTTTTCAATAGCTTCCAGGTCTTTGGACCGATTGACTGGAAATTTCCCCCAAACGTGCTCCTGTAGCGGCTGAACGAGACACAGCAGTCCCCGTTGGATTCGGGTGAAATTTGTATTTTTGGGGAATATTTTAGTCAGAGGGACAATCTTTCATGAGGCCTGGCTTAAGGCTGAGGCTAGGGTTAGGGTTAGTGATTGGCTGGACCGATTGACTCGAAATCGATCAGGCATGTCCTCCTCACTGGTGTAAGCAGGGTCGCCAGTTTTGGTTGGATTCCGGTGGAATTTGTATTTTACATGAATATTTTAAAGAAAAGGCCATTTTTCACGAAAAAATACCCCGCCCATATATTTCAATAGCTTCAAGGTCTTTGGACCGATTGACTCGAAACTTCTCCCAGACGTGCTCCTATACTGGCTGAACGAGACACAGCAGTCCCCGTTGGATTCGGGTGGAATTTGTATTTTTGGTGAATATTTTAGTGAAAGGGGCCATTTTAAATGAGGCTGGCTTAAGGCTGCTGTTAGGGCTAGGGTTAGGGTTAAGGGGCTGGGGTTTCGGACCACGGCCGTCTTTTGACCGATTGACTCGAAATTGATCACGCATGTCCTCCTCACCGGTGGAATGAGGCTGGCCAGTTTTGGTTGGATTCTGGTGGAATTTGTATTTTACATGAATATTTTAAAGGAAAAGCGGCCATTTTTCATCAAAACCTCGGCCGATTTTTTCAATAGCTTCCAGGTCTTTGGACCGATTGACTGGAAATTTCCCCCAAACGTGCTCCTGTAGCGGCTGAACGAGACACAGCAGTCCCCGTTGGATTCGGGTGAAATTTGTATTTTTGGTGAATATTTTAGTCAGAGGGACAATCTTTCATGAGGCCTGGCTTAAGGCTGAGGCTAGGGTTAGGGTTAGGGTTAGGGTTAGTGATTGGCTGGACCGATTGACTCGAAATCGATCAGGCATGTCCTCCTCACTGGTGTAAGCAGGGTCGCCAGTTTTGGTTGGATTCCGGTGGAATTTGTATTTTACATGAATATTTTAAAGAAAAGGCCATTTTTCACGAAAAAATACCCCGCCCATTTATTTCAATAGCTTCCAGGTCTTTGGACCGATTGACTCGAAACTTCTCCCAGACGTGCTCCTATACTGGCTGAACGAGACACAGCAGTCCCCGTTGGATTCGGGTGGAATTTGTATTTTTGGTGAATATTTTAGTCAGAGGGACAATCTTTCATGAGGCCTGGCTTAAGGCTGAGGCTAGGGTTAGGGTTAGGGTTAGGGTTAGTGATTGGCTGGACCGATTGACTCGAAATCGATCAGGCATGTCCTCCTCACTGGTGTAAGCAGGGTCGCCAGTTTTGGTTGGATTCCGGTGGAATTTGTATTTTACATGAATATTTTAAAGAAAAGGCCATTTTTCACGAAAAAATACCCCGCCCATTTATTTCAATAGCTTCCAGGTCTTTGGACCGATTGACTCGAAACTTCTCCCAGACGTGCTCCTATACTGGCTGAACGAGACACAGCAGTCCCCGTTGGATTCGGGTGGAATTTGTATTTTTGGTGAATATTTTAGTGAAAGGGGCCATTTTAAATGAGGCTGGCTTAAGGCTGCTGTTAGGGCTAGGGTTAGGGTTAAGGGGCTGGGGTTTCGGACCACGGCCGTCTTTTGATCGATTGACTCGAAATTGATCACGCATGTCCTCCTCACCGGTGGAATGAGGCTGGCCAGTTTTGGTTGGATTCTGGTGGAATTTGTATTTTACATGAATATTTTAAAGGAAAAGCGGCCATTTTTCATCAAAACCTCGGCCGATTTTTTCAATAGCTTCCAGGTCTTTGGACCGATTGACTGGAAATTTCCCCCAAACGTGCTCCTGTAGCGGCTGAACGAGACACAGCAGTCCCCGTTGGATTCGGGTGAAATTTGTATTTTTGGGGAATATTTTAGTCAGAGGGACAATCTTTCATGAGGCCTGGCTTAAGGCTGAGGCTAGGGTTAGGGTTAGTGATTGGCTGGACCGATTGACTCGAAATCGATCAGGCATGTCCTCCTCACTGGTGTAAGCAGGGTCGCCAGTTTTGGTTGGATTCCGGTGGAATTTGTATTTTACATGAATATTTTAAAGAAAAGGCCATTTTTCACGAAAAAATACCCCGCCCATATATTTCAATAGCTTCAAGGTCTTTGGACCGATTGACTCGAAACTTCTCCCAGACGTGCTCCTATACTGGCTGAACGAGACACAGCAGTCCCCGTTGGATTCGGGTGGAATTTGTATTTTTGGTGAATATTTTAGTGAAAGGGGCCATTTTAAATGAGGCTGGCTTAAGGCTGCTGTTAGGGCTAGGGTTAGGGTTAAGGGGCTGGGGTTTCGGACCACGGCCGTCTTTTGACCGATTGACTCGAAATTGATCACGCATGTCCTCCTCACCGGTGGAATGAGGCTGGCCAGTTTTGGTTGGATTCTGGTGGAATTTGTATTTTACATGAATATTTTAAAGGAAAAGCGGCCATTTTTCATCAAAACCTCGGCCGATTTTTTCAATAGCTTCCAGGTCTTTGGACCGATTGACTGGAAATTTCCCCCAAACGTGCTCCTGTAGCGGCTGAACGAGACACAGCAGTCCCCGTTGGATTCGGGTGAAATTTGTATTTTTGGTGAATATTTTAGTCAGAGGGACAATCTTTCATGAGGCCTGGCTTAAGGCTGAGGCTAGGGTTAGGGTTAGGGTTAGGGTTAGTGATTGGCTGGACCGATTGACTCGAAATCGATCAGGCATGTCCTCCTCACTGGTGTAAGCAGGGTCGCCAGTTTTGGTTGGATTCCGGTGGAATTTGTATTTTACATGAATATTTTAAAGAAAAGGCCATTTTTCACGAAAAAATACCCCGCCCATTTATTTCAATAGCTTCCAGGTCTTTGGACCGATTGACTCGAAACTTCTCCCAGACGTGCTCCTATACTGGCTGAACGAGACACAGCAGTCCCCGTTGGATTCGGGTGGAATTTGTATTTTGGTGAATATTTTAGTCAGAGGGACAATCTTTCATGAGGCCTGGCTTAAGGCTGAGGCTAGGGTTAGGGTTAGGGTTAGGGTTAGTGATTGGCTGGACCGATTGACTCGAAATCGATCAGGCATGTCCTCCTCACTGGTGTAAGCAGGGTCGCCAGTTTTGTTGGATTCCGGTGGAATTTGTATTTTACATGAATATTTTAAAGAAAAGGCCATTTTTCACGAAAAAATACCCCGCCCATTTATTTCAATAGCTTCCAGGTCTTTGGACCGATTGACTCGAAACTTCTCCCAGACGTGCTCCTATACTGGCTGAACGAGACACAGCAGTCCCCGTTGGATTCGGGTGGAATTTGTATTTTGGTGAATATTTTAGTGAAAGGGGCCATTTTAAATGAGGCTGGCTTAAGGCTGCTGTTAGGGCTAGGGTTAGGGTTAAGGGGCTGGGGTTTCGGACCACGGCCGTCTTTTGATCGATTGACTCGAAATTGATCACGCATGTCCTCCTCACCGGTGGAATGAGGCTGGCCAGTTTTGGTTGGATTCTGGTGGAATTTGTATTTTACATGAATATTTTAAAGGAAAAGCGACCATTTTTCATCAAAACCTCGGCCGATTTTTTCAATAGCTTCCAGGTCTTTGGACCGATTGACTGGAAATTTCCCCCAAACGTGCTCCTGTAGCGGCTGAACGAGACACAGCAGTCCCCGTTGGATTCAGGTGAAATTTGTATTTTTGGGGAATATTTTAGTCAGAGGGACAATCTTTCATGAGGCCTGGCTTAAGGCTGAGGCTAGGGTTAGGGTTAGTGATTGGCTGGACCGATTGACTCGAAATCGATCAGGCATGTCCTCCTCACTGGTGTAAGCAGGGTCGCCAGTTTTGGTTGGATTCCGGTGGAATTTGTATTTTACATGAATATTTTAAAGAAAAGGCCATTTTTCACGAAAAAATACCCCGCCCATATATTTCAATAGCTTCAAGGTCTTTGGACCGATTGACTCGAAACTTCTCCCAGACGTGCTCCTATACTGGCTGAACGAGACACAGCAGTCCCCGTTGGATTCGGGTGGAATTTGTATTTTTGGTGAATATTTTAGTGAAAGGGGCCATTTTAAATGAGGCTGGCTTAAGGCTGCTGTTAGGGCTAGGGTTAGGGTTAAGGGGCTGGGGTTTCGGACCACGGCCGTCTTTTGACCGATTGACTCGAAATTGATCACGCATGTCCTCCTCACCGGTGGAATGTGGCTGGCCAGTTTTGGTTGGATTCTGGTGGAATTTGTATTTTACATGAATATTTTAAAGGAAAAGCGGCCATTTTTCATCAAAACCTCGGCCGATTTTTTCAATAGCTTCCCGGTCTTTGGACCGATTGACTGGAAATTTCCCCCAAACGTGCTCCTGTAGCGGCTGAACGAGACACAGCAGTCCCCGTTGGATTCGGGTGAAATTTGTATTTTTGGTGAATATTTTAGTCAGAGGGACAATCTTTCATGAGGCCTGGCTTAAGGCTGAGGCTAGGGTTAGGGTTAGGGTTAGGGTTAGTGATTGGCTGGACCGATTGACTCGAAATCGATCAGGCATGTCCTCCTCACTGGTGTAAGCAGGGTCGCCAGTTTTGGTTGGATTCCGGTGGAATTTGTATTTTACATGAATATTTTAAAGAAAAGGCCATTTTTCACGAAAAAATACCCCGCCCATTTATTTCAATAGCTTCCAGGTCTTTGGACCGATTGACTCGAAACTTCTCCCAGACGTGCTCCTATACTGGCTGAACGAGACACAGCAGTCCCCGTTGGATTCGGGTGGAATTTGTATTTTTGGTGAATATTTTAGTCAGAGGGACAATCTTTCATGAGGCCTGGCTTAAGGCTGAGGCTAGGGTTAGGGTTAGGGTTAGGGTTAGTGATTGGCTGGACCGATTGACTCGAAATCGATCAGGCATGTCCTCCTCACTGGTGTAAGCAGGGTCGCCAGTTTTGGTTGGATTCCGGTGGAATTTGTATTTTACATGAATATTTTAAAGAAAAGGCCATTTTTCACGAAAAAATACCCCGCCCATATATTTCAATAGCTTCAAGGTCTTTGGACCGATTGACTCGAAACTTCTCCCAGACGTGCTCCTATACTGGCTGAACGAGACACAGCAGTCCCCGTTGGATTCGGGTGGAATTTGTATTTTTGGTGAATATTTTAGTGAAAGGGGCCATTTTAAATGAGGCTGGCTTAAGGCTGCTGTTAGGGCTAGGGTTAGGGTTAAGGGGCTGGGGTTTCGGACCACGGCCGTCTTTTGACCGATTGACTCGAAATTGATCACGCATGTCCTCCTCACCGGTGGAATGAGGCTGGCCAGTTTTGGTTGGATTCTGGTGGAATTTGTATTTTACATGAATATTTTAAAGGAAAAGCGGCCATTTTTCATCAAAACCTCGGCCGATTTTTTCAATAGCTTCCAGGTCTTTGGACCGATTGACTGGAAATTTCCCCCAAACGTGCTCCTGTAGCGGCTGAACGAGACACAGCAGTCCCCGTTGGATTCGGGTGAAATTTGTATTTTTGGTGAATATTTTAGTCAGAGGGACAATCTTTCATGAGGCCTGGCTTAAGGCTGAGGCTAGGGTTAGGGTTAGGGTTAGGGTTAGTGATTGGCTGGACCGATTGACTCGAAATCGATCAGGCATGTCCTCCTCACTGGTGTAAGCAGGGTCGCCAGTTTTGGTTGGATTCCGGTGGAATTTGTATTTTACATGAATATTTTAAAGAAAAGGCCATTTTTCACGAAAAAATACCCCGCCCATTTATTTCAATAGCTTCCAGGTCTTTGGACCGATTGACTCGAAACTTCTCCCAGACGTGCTCCTATACTGGCTGAACGAGACACAGCAGTCCCCGTTGGATTCGGGTGGAATTTGTATTTTTGGTGAATATTTTAGTGAAAGGGGCCATTTTAAATGAGGCTGGCTTAAGGCTGCTGTTAGGGCTAGGGTTAGGGTTAAGGGGCTGGGGTTTCGGACCACGGCCGTCTTTTGACCGATTGACTCGAAATTGATCACGCATGTCCTCCTCACCGGTGGAATGAGGCTGGCCAGTTTTGGTTGGATTCTGGTGGAATTTGTATTTTACATGAATATTTTAAAGGAAAAGCGGCCATTTTTCATCAAAACCTCGGCCGATTTTTTCAATAGCTTCCAGGTCTTTGGACCGATTGACTGGAAATTTCCCCCAAACGTGCTCCTGTAGCGGCTGAACGAGACACAGCAGTCCCCGTTGGATTCGGGTGAAATTTGTATTTTTGGTGAATATTTTAGTCAGAGGGACAATCTTTCATGAGGCCTGGCTTAAGGCTGAGGCTAGGGTTAGGGTTAGGGTTAGGGTTAGTGATTGGCTGGACCGATTGACTCGAAATCGATCAGGCATGTCCTCCTCACTGGTGTAAGCAGGGTCGCCAGTTTTGGTTGGATTCCGGTGGAATTTGTATTTTACATGAATATTTTAAAGAAAAGGCCATTTTTCACGAAAAAATACCCCGCCCATTTATTTCAATAGCTTCAAGGTCTTTGGACCGATTGACTCGAAACTTCTCCCAGACGTGCTCCTATACTGGCTGAACGAGACACAGCAGTCCCCGTTGGATTCGGGTGGAATTTGTATTTTTGGTGAATATTTTAGTGAAAGGGGCCATTTTAAATGAGGCTGGCTTAAGGCTGCTGTTAGGGCTAGGGTTAGGGTTAAGGGGCTGGGGTTTCGGACCACGGCCGTCTTTTGACCGATTGACTCGAAATTGATCACGCATGTCCTCCTCACCGGTGGAATGAGGCTGGCCAGTTTTGGTTGGATTCTGGTGGAATTTGTATTTTACATGAATATTTTAAAGGAAAAGCGGCCATTTTTCATCAAAACCTCGGCCGATTTTTTCAATAGCTTCCAGGTCTTTGGACCGATTGACTGGAAATTTCCCCCAAACGTGCTCCTGTAGCGGCTGAACGAGACACAGCAGTCCCCGTTGGATTCGGGTGAAATTTGTATTTTTGGTGAATATTTTAGTCAGAGGGACAATCTTTCATGAGGCCTGGCTTAAGGCTGAGGCTAGGGTTAGGGTTAGGGTTAGGGTTAGTGATTGGCTGGACCGATTGACTCGAAATCGATCAGGCATGTCCTCCTCACTGGTGTAAGCAGGGTCGCCAGTTTTGGTTGGATTCCGGTGGAATTTGTATTTTACATGAATATTTTAAAGAAAAGGCCATTTTTCACGAAAAAATACCCCGCCCATTTATTTCAATAGCTTCAAGGTCTTTGGACCGATTGACTCGAAACTTCTCCCAGACGTGCTCCTATACTGGCTGAACGAGACACAGCAGTCCCCGTTGGATTCGGGTGGAATTTGTATTTTTGGTGAATATTTTAGTGAAAGGGGCCATTTTAAATGAGGCTGGCTTAAGGCTGCTGTTAGGGCTAGGGTTAGGGTTAAGGGGCTGGGGTTTCGGACCACGGCCGTCTTTTGACCGATTGACTCGAAATTGATCACGCATGTCCTCCTCACCGGTGGAATGAGGCTGGCCAGTTTTGGTTGGATTCTGGTGGAATTTGTATTTTACATGAATATTTTAAAGGAAAAGCGGCCATTTTTCATCAAAACCTCGGCCGATTTTTTCAATAGCTTCCAGGTCTTTGGACCGATTGACTGGAAATTTCCCCCAAACGTGCTCCTGTAGCGGCTGAACGAGACACAGCAGTCCCCGTTGGATTCGGGTGAAATTTGTATTTTTGGTGAATATTTTAGTCAGAGGGACAATCTTTCATGAGGCCTGGCTTAAGGCTGAGGCTAGGGTTAGGGTTAGGGTTAGGGTTAGTGATTGGCTGGACCGATTGACTCGAAATCGATCAGGCATGTCCTCCTCACTGGTGTAAGCAGGGTCGCCAGTTTTGGTTGGATTCCGGTGGAATTTGTATTTTACATGAATATTTTAAAGAAAAGGCCATTTTTCACGAAAAAATACCCCGCCCATTTATTTCAATAGCTTCAAGGTCTTTGGACCGATTGACTCGAAACTTCTCCCAGACGTGCTCCTATACTGGCTGAACGAGACACAGCAGTCCCCGTTGGATTCGGGTGGAATTTGTATTTTTGGTGAATATTTTAGTGAAAGGGGCCATTTTAAATGAGGCTGGCTTAAGGCTGCTGTTAGGGCTAGGGTTAGGGTTAAGGGGCTGGGGTTTCGGACCACGGCCGTCTTTTGACCGATTGACTCGAAATTGATCACGCATGTCCTCCTCACCGGTGGAATGAGGCTGGCCAGTTTTGGTTGGATTCTGGTGGAATTTGTATTTTACATGAATATTTTAAAGGAAAAGCGGCCATTTTTCATCAAAACCTCGGCCGATTTTTTCAATAGCTTCCAGGTCTTTGGACCGATTGACTGGAAATTTCCCCCAAACGTGCTCCTGTAGCGGCTGAACGAGACACAGCAGTCCCCGTTGGATTCGGGTGAAATTTGTATTTTTGGTGAATATTTTAGTCAGAGGGACAATCTTTCATGAGGCCTGGCTTAAGGCTGAGGCTAGGGTTAGGGTTAGGGTTAGGGTTAGTGATTGGCTGGACCGATTGACTCGAAATCGATCAGGCATGTCCTCCTCACTGGTGTAAGCAGGGTCGCCAGTTTTGGTTGGATTCCGGTGGAATTTGTATTTTACATGAATATTTTAAAGAAAAGGCCATTTTTCACGAAAAAATACCCCGCCCATTTATTTCAATAGCTTCAAGGTCTTTGGACCGATTGACTCGAAACTTCTCCCAGACGTGCTCCTATACTGGCTGAACGAGACACAGCAGTCCCCGTTGGATTCGGGTGGAATTTGTATTTTTGGTGAATATTTTAGTGAAAGGGGCCATTTTAAATGAGGCTGGCTTAAGGCTGCTGTTAGGGCTAGGGTTAGGGTTAAGGGGCTGGGGTTTCGGACCACGGCCGTCTTTTGACCGATTGACTCGAAATTGATCACGCATGTCCTCCTCACCGGTGGAATGAGGCTGGCCAGTTTTGGTTGGATTCTGGTGGAATTTGTATTTTACATGAATATTTTAAAGGAAAAGCGGCCATTTTTCATCAAAACCTCGGCCGATTTTTTCAATAGCTTCCAGGTCTTTGGACCGATTGACTGGAAATTTCCCCCAAACGTGCTCCTGTAGCGGCTGAACGAGACACAGCAGTCCCCGTTGGATTCGGGTGAAATTTGTATTTTTGGTGAATATTTTAGTCAGAGGGACAATCTTTCATGAGGCCTGGCTTAAGGCTGAGGCTAGGGTTAGGGTTAGGGTTAGGGTTAGTGATTGGCTGGACCGATTGACTCGAAATCGATCAGGCATGTCCTCCTCACTGGTGTAAGCAGGGTCGCCAGTTTTGGTTGGATTCCGGTGGAATTTGTATTTTACATGAATATTTTAAAGAAAAGGCCATTTTTCACGAAAAAATACCCCGCCCATTTATTTCAATAGCTTCAAGGTCTTTGGACCGATTGACTCGAAACTTCTCCCAGACGTGCTCCTATACTGGCTGAACGAGACACAGCAGTCCCCGTTGGATTCGGGTGGAATTTGTATTTTTGGTGAATATTTTAGTGAAAGGGGCCATTTTAAATGAGGCTGGCTTAAGGCTGCTGTTAGGGCTAGGGTTAGGGTTAAGGGGCTGGGGTTTCGGACCACGGCCGTCTTTTGACCGATTGACTCGAAATTGATCACGCATGTCCTCCTCACCGGTGGAATGAGGCTGGCCAGTTTTGGTTGGATTCTGGTGGAATTTGTATTTTACATGAATATTTTAAAGGAAAAGCGGCCATTTTTCATCAAAACCTCGGCCGATTTTTTCAATAGCTTCCAGGTCTTTGGACCGATTGACTGGAAATTTCCCCCAAACGTGCTCCTGTAGCGGCTGAACGAGACACAGCAGTCCCCGTTGGATTCGGGTGAAATTTGTATTTTTGGTGAATATTTTAGTCAGAGGGACAATCTTTCATGAGGCCTGGCTTAAGGCTGAGGCTAGGGTTAGGGTTAGGGTTAGGGTTAGTGATTGGCTGGACCGATTGACTCGAAATCGATCAGGCATGTCCTCCTCACTGGTGTAAGCAGGGTCGCCAGTTTTGGTTGGATTCCGGTGGAATTTGTATTTTACATGAATATTTTAAAGAAAAGGCCATTTTTCACGAAAAAATACCCCGCCCATTTATTTCAATAGCTTCAAGGTCTTTGGACCGATTGACTCGAAACTTCTCCCAGACGTGCTCCTATACTGGCTGAACGAGACACAGCAGTCCCCGTTGGATTCGGGTGGAATTTGTATTTTTGGTGAATATTTTAGTGAAAGGGGCCATTTTAAATGAGGCTGGCTTAAGGCTGCTGTTAGGGCTAGGGTTAGGGTTAAGGGGCTGGGGTTTCGGACCACGGCCGTCTTTTGACCGATTGACTCGAAATTGATCACGCATGTCCTCCTCACCGGTGGAATGAGGCTGGCCAGTTTTGGTTGGATTCTGGTGGAATTTGTATTTTACATGAATATTTTAAAGGAAAAGCGGCCATTTTTCATCAAAACCTCGGCCGATTTTTTCAATAGCTTCCAGGTCTTTGGACCGATTGACTGGAAATTTCCCCCAAACGTGCTCCTGTAGCGGCTGAACGAGACACAGCAGTCCCCGTTGGATTCGGGTGAAATTTGTATTTTTGGTGAATATTTTAGTCAGAGGGACAATCTTTCATGAGGCCTGGCTTAAGGCTGAGGCTAGGGTTAGGGTTAGGGTTAGTGATTGGCTGGACCGATTGACTCGAAATCGATCAGGCATGTCCTCCTCACTGGTGTAAGCAGGGTCGCCAGTTTTGGTTGGATTCCGGTGGAATTTGTATTTTACATGAATATTTTAAAGAAAAGGCCATTTTTCACGAAAAAATACCCCGCCCATTTATTTCAATAGCTTCAAGGTCTTTGGACCGATTGACTCGAAACTTCTCCCAGACGTGCTCCTATACTGGCTGAACGAGACACAGCAGTCCCCGTTGGATTCGGGTGGAATTTGTATTTTTGGTGAATATTTTAGTGAAAGGGGCCATTTTAAATGAGGCTGGCTTAAGGCTGCTGTTAGGGCTAGGGTTAGGGTTAAGGGGCTGGGGTTTCGGACCACGGCCGTCTTTTGACCGATTGACTCGAAATTGATCACGCATGTCCTCCTCACCGGTGGAATGAGGCTGGCCAGTTTTGGTTGGATTCTGGTGGAATTTGTATTTTACATGAATATTTTAAAGGAAAAGCGGCCATTTTTCATCAAAACCTCGGCCGATTTTTTCAATAGCTTCCAGGTCTTTGGACCGATTGACTGGAAATTTCCCCCAAACGTGCTCCTGTAGCGGCTGAACGAGACACAGCAGTCCCCGTTGGATTCGGGTGAAATTTGTATTTTTGGTGAATATTTTAGTCAGAGGGACAATCTTTCATGAGGCCTGGCTTAAGGCTGAGGCTAGGGTTAGGGTTAGGGTTAGGGTTAGTGATTGGCTGGACCGATTGACTCGAAATCGATCAGGCATGTCCTCCTCACTGGTGTAAGCAGGGTCGCCAGTTTTGGTTGGATTCCGGTGGAATTTGTATTTTACATGAATATTTTAAAGAAAAGGCCATTTTTCACGAAAAAATACCCCGCCCATTTATTTCAATAGCTTCAAGGTCTTTGGACCGATTGACTCGAAACTTCTCCCAGACGTGCTCCTATACTGGCTGAACGAGACACAGCAGTCCCCGTTGGATTCGGGTGGAATTTGTATTTTTGGTGAATATTTTAGTGAAAGGGGCCATTTTAAATGAGGCTGGCTTAAGGCTGCTGTTAGGGCTAGGGTTAGGGTTAAGGGGCTGGGGTTTCGGACCACGGCCGTCTTTTGACCGATTGACTCGAAATTGATCACGCATGTCCTCCTCACCGGTGGAATGAGGCTGGCCAGTTTTGGTTGGATTCTGGTGGAATTTGTATTTTACATGAATATTTTAAAGGAAAAGCGGCCATTTTTCATCAAAACCTCGGCCGATTTTTTCAATAGCTTCCAGGTCTTTGGACCGATTGACTGGAAATTTCCCCCAAACGTGCTCCTGTAGCGGCTGAACGAGACACAGCAGTCCCCGTTGGATTCGGGTGAAATTTGTATTTTTGGTGAATATTTTAGTCAGAGGGACAATCTTTCATGAGGCCTGGCTTAAGGCTGAGGCTAGGGTTAGGGTTAGGGTTAGGGTTAGTGATTGGCTGGACCGATTGACTCGAAATCGATCAGGCATGTCCTCCTCACTGGTGTAAGCAGGGTCGCCAGTTTTGGTTGGATTCCGGTGGAATTTGTATTTTACATGAATATTTTAAAGAAAAGGCCATTTTTCACGAAAAAATACCCCGCCCATTTATTTCAATAGCTTCAAGGTCTTTGGACCGATTGACTCGAAACTTCTCCCAGACGTGCTCCTATACTGGCTGAACGAGACACAGCAGTCCCCGTTGGATTCGGGTGGAATTTGTATTTTTGGTGAATATTTTAGTGAAAGGGGCCATTTTAAATGAGGCTGGCTTAAGGCTGCTGTTAGGGCTAGGGTTAGGGTTAAGGGGCTGGGGTTTCGGACCACGGCCGTCTTTTGACCGATTGACTCGAAATTGATCACGCATGTCCTCCTCACCGGTGGAATGAGGCTGGCCAGTTTTGGTTGGATTCTGGTGGAATTTGTATTTTACATGAATATTTTAAAGGAAAAGCGGCCATTTTTCATCAAAACCTCGGCCGATTTTTTCAATAGCTTCCAGGTCTTTGGACCGATTGACTGGAAATTTCCCCCAAACGTGCTCCTGTAGCGGCTGAACGAGACACAGCAGTCCCCGTTGGATTCGGGTGAAATTTGTATTTTTGGTGAATATTTTAGTCAGAGGGACAATCTTTCATGAGGCCTGGCTTAAGGCTGAGGCTAGGGTTAGGGTTAGGGTTAGGGTTAGTGATTGGCTGGACCGATTGACTCGAAATCGATCAGGCATGTCCTCCTCACTGGTGTAAGCAGGGTCGCCAGTTTTGGTTGGATTCCGGTGGAATTTGTATTTTACATGAATATTTTAAAGAAAAGGCCATTTTTCACGAAAAAATACCCCGCCCATTTATTTCAATAGCTTCAAGGTCTTTGGACCGATTGACTCGAAACTTCTCCCAGACGTGCTCCTATACTGGCTGAACGAGACACAGCAGTCCCCGTTGGATTCGGGTGGAATTTGTATTTTTGGTGAATATTTTAGTGAAAGGGGCCATTTTAAATGAGGCTGGCTTAAGGCTGCTGTTAGGGCTAGGGTTAGGGTTAAGGGGCTGGGGTTTCGGACCACGGCCGTCTTTTGACCGATTGACTCGAAATTGATCACGCATGTCCTCCTCACCGGTGGAATGAGGCTGGCCAGTTTTGGTTGGATTCTGGTGGAATTTGTATTTTACATGAATATTTTAAAGGAAAAGCGGCCATTTTTCATCAAAACCTCGGCCGATTTTTTCAATAGCTTCCAGGTCTTTGGACCGATTGACTGGAAATTTCCCCCAAACGTGCTCCTGTAGCGGCTGAACGAGACACAGCAGTCCCCGTTGGATTCGGGTGAAATTTGCATTTTTGGTGAATATTTTAGTCAGAGGGACAATCTTTCATGAGGCCTGGCTTAAGGCTGAGGCTAGGGTTAGGGTTAGGGTTAGGGTTAGTGATTGGCTGGACCGATTGACTCGAAATCGATCAGGCATGTCCTCCTCACTGGTGTAAGCAGGGTCGCCAGTTTTGGTTGGATTCCGGTGGAATTTGTATTTTACATGAATATTTTAAAGAAAAGGCCATTTTTCACGAAAAAATACCCCGCCCATTTATTTCAATAGCTTCCAGGTCTTTGGACCGATTGACTCGAAACTTCTCCCAGACGTGCTCCTATACTGGCTGAACGAGACACAGCAGTCCCCGTTGGATTCGGGTGGAATTTGTATTTTTGGTGAATATTTTAGTGAAAGGGGCCATTTTAAATGAGGCTGGCTTAAGGCTGCTGTTAGGGCTAGGGTTAGGGTTAAGGGGCTGGGGTTTCGGACCACGGCCGTCTTTTGACCGATTGACTCGAAATTGATCACGCATGTCCTCCTCACCGGTGGAATGAGGCTGGCCAGTTTTGGTTGGATTCTGGTGGAATTTGTATTTTACATGAATATTTTAAAGGAAAAGCGGCCATTTTTCATCAAAACCTCGGCCGATTTTTTCAATAGCTTCCAGGTCTTTGGACCGATTGACTGGAAATTTCCCCCAAACGTGCTCCTGTAGCGGCTGAACGAGACACAGCAGTCCCCGTTGGATTCGGGTGAAATTTGTATTTTTGGTGAATATTTTAGTCAGAGGGACAATCTTTCATGAGGCCTGGCTTAAGGCTGAGGCTAGGGTTAGGGTTAGGGTTAGGGTTAGTGATTGGCTGGACCGATTGACTCGAAATCGATCAGGCATGTCCTCCTCACTGGTGTAAGCAGGGTCGCCAGTTTTGGTTGGATTCCGGTGGAATTTGTATTTTACATGAATATTTTAAAGAAAAGGCCATTTTTCACGAAAAAATACCCCGCCCATTTATTTCAATAGCTTCAAGGTCTTTGGACCGATTGACTCGAAACTTCTCCCAGACGTGCTCCTATACTGGCTGAACGAGACACAGCAGTCCCCGTTGGATTCGGGTGGAATTTGTATTTTTGGTGAATATTTTAGTGAAAGGGGCCATTTTAAATGAGGCTGGCTTAAGGCTGCTGTTAGGGCTAGGGTTAGGGTTAAGGGGCTGGGGTTTCGGACCACGGCCGTCTTTTGACCGATTGACTCGAAATTGATCACGCATGTCCTCCTCACCGGTGGAATGAGGCTGGCCAGTTTTGGTTGGATTCTGGTGGAATTTGTATTTTACATGAATATTTTAAAGGAAAAGCGGCCATTTTTCATCAAAACCTCGGCCGATTTTTTCAATAGCTTCCAGGTCTTTGGACCGATTGACTGGAAATTTCCCCCAAACGTGCTCCTGTAGCGGCTGAACGAGACACAGCAGTCCCCGTTGGATTCGGGTGAAATTTGTATTTTTGGTGAATATTTTAGTCAGAGGGACAATCTTTCATGAGGCCTGGCTTAAGGCTGAGGCTAGGGTTAGGGTTAGGGTTAGGGTTAGTGATTGGCTGGACCGATTGACTCGAAATCGATCAGGCATGTCCTCCTCACTGGTGTAAGCAGGGTCGCCAGTTTTGGTTGGATTCCGGTGGAATTTGTATTTTACATGAATATTTTAAAGAAAAGGCCATTTTTCACGAAAAAATACCCCGCCCATTTATTTCAATAGCTTCAAGGTCTTTGGACCGATTGACTCGAAACTTCTCCCAGACGTGCTCCTATACTGGCTGAACGAGACACAGCAGTCCCCGTTGGATTCGGGTGGAATTTGTATTTTTGGTGAATATTTTAGTGAAAGGGGCCATTTTAAATGAGGCTGGCTTAAGGCTGCTGTTAGGGCTAGGGTTAGGGTTAAGGGGCTGGGGTTTCGGACCACGGCCGTCTTTTGACCGATTGACTCGAAATTGATCACGCATGTCCTCCTCACCGGTGGAATGAGGCTGGCCAGTTTTGGTTGGATTCTGGTGGAATTTGTATTTTACATGAATATTTTAAAGGAAAAGCGGCCATTTTTCATCAAAACCTCGGCCGATTTTTTCAATAGCTTCCAGGTCTTTGGACCGATTGACTGGAAATTTCCCCCAAACGTGCTCCTGTAGCGGCTGAACGAGACACAGCAGTCCCCGTTGGATTCGGGTGAAATTTGTATTTTTGGTGAATATTTTAGTCAGAGGGACAATCTTTCATGAGGCCTGGCTTAAGGCTGAGGCTAGGGTTAGGGTTAGGGTTAGGGTTAGTGATTGGCTGGACCGATTGACTCGAAATCGATCAGGCATGTCCTCCTCACTGGTGTAAGCAGGGTCGCCAGTTTTGGTTGGATTCCGGTGGAATTTGTATTTTACATGAATATTTTAAAGAAAAGGCCATTTTTCACGAAAAAATACCCCGCCCATTTATTTCAATAGCTTCAAGGTCTTTGGACCGATTGACTCGAAACTTCTCCCAGACGTGCTCCTATACTGGCTGAACGAGACACAGCAGTCCCCGTTGGATTCGGGTGGAATTTGTATTTTTGGTGAATATTTTAGTGAAAGGGGCCATTTTAAATGAGGCTGGCTTAAGGCTGCTGTTAGGGCTAGGGTTAGGGTTAAGGGGCTGGGGTTTCGGACCACGGCCGTCTTTTGACCGATTGACTCGAAATTGATCACGCATGTCCTCCTCACCGGTGGAATGAGGCTGGCCAGTTTTGGTTGGATTCTGGTGGAATTTGTATTTTACATGAATATTTTAAAGGAAAAGCGGCCATTTTTCATCAAAACCTCGGCCGATTTTTTCAATAGCTTCCAGGTCTTTGGACCGATTGACTGGAAATTTCCCCCAAACGTGCTCCTGTAGCGGCTGAACGAGACACAGCAGTCCCCGTTGGATTCGGGTGAAATTTGCATTTTTGGTGAATATTTTAGTCAGAGGGACAATCTTTCATGAGGCCTGGCTTAAGGCTGAGGCTAGGGTTAGGGTTAGGGTTAGGGTTAGTGATTGGCTGGACCGATTGACTCGAAATCGATCAGGCATGTCCTCCTCACTGGTGTAAGCAGGGTCGCCAGTTTTGGTTGGATTCCGGTGGAATTTGTATTTTACATGAATATTTTAAAGAAAAGGCCATTTTTCACGAAAAAATACCCCGCCCATTTATTTCAATAGCTTCCAGGTCTTTGGACCGATTGACTCGAAACTTCTCCCAGACGTGCTCCTATACTGGCTGAACGAGACACAGCAGTCCCCGTTGGATTCGGGTGGAATTTGTATTTTTGGTGAATATTTTAGTGAAAGGGGCCATTTTAAATGAGGCTGGCTTAAGGCTGCTGTTAGGGCTAGGGTTAGGGTTAAGGGGCTGGGGTTTCGGACCACGGCCGTCTTTTGACCGATTGACTCGAAATTGATCACGCATGTCCTCCTCACCGGTGGAATGAGGCTGGCCAGTTTTGGTTGGATTCTGGTGGAATTTGTATTTTACATGAATATTTTAATGGAAAAGCGGCCATTTTTCATCAAAACCTCGGCCGATTTTTTCAATAGCTTCCCGGTCTTTGGACCGATTGACTGGAAATTTCCCCCAAACGTGCTCCTGTAGCGGCTGAACGAGACACAGCAGTCCCCGTTGGATTCGGGTGAAATTTGTATTTTTGGTGAATATTTTAGTCAGAGGGACAATCTTTCATGAGGCCTGGCTTAAGGCTGAGGCTAGGGTTAGGGTTAGGGTTAGGGTTAGTGATTGGCTGGACCGATTGACTCGAAATCGATCAGGCATGTCCTCCTCACTGGTGTAAGCAGGGTCGCCAGTTTTGGTTGGATTCCGGTGGAATTTGTATTTTACATGAATATTTTAAAGAAAAGGCCATTTTTCACGAAAAAATACCCCGCCCATTTATTTCAATAGCTTCAAGGTCTTTGGACCGATTGACTCGAAACTTCTCCCAGACGTGCTCCTATACTGGCTGAACGAGACACAGCAGTCCCCGTTGGATTCGGGTGGAATTTGTATTTTTGGTGAATATTTTAGTGAAAGGGGCCATTTTAAATGAGGCTGGCTTAAGGCTGCTGTTAGGGCTAGGGTTAGGGTTAAGGGGCTGGGGTTTCGGACCACGGCCGTCTTTTGACCGATTGACTCGAAATTGATCACGCATGTCCTCCTCACCGGTGGAATGAGGCTGGCCAGTTTTGGTTGGATTCTGGTGGAATTTGTATTTTACATGAATATTTTAAAGGAAAAGCGGCCATTTTTCATCAAAACCTCGGCCGATTTTTTCAATAGCTTCCAGGTCTTTGGACCGATTGACTGGAAATTTCCCCCAAACGTGCTCCTGTAGCGGCTGAACGAGACACAGCAGTCCCCGTTGGATTCGGGTGAAATTTGCATTTTTGGTGAATATTTTAGTCAGAGGGACAATCTTTCATGAGGCCTGGCTTAAGGCTGAGGCTAGGGTTAGGGTTAGGGTTAGGGTTAGTGATTGGCTGGACCGATTGACTCGAAATCGATCAGGCATGTCCTCCTCACTGGTGTAAGCAGGGTCGCCAGTTTTGGTTGGATTCCGGTGGAATTTGTATTTTACATGAATATTTTAAAGAAAAGGCCATTTTTCACGAAAAAATACCCCGCCCATTTATTTCAATAGCTTCCAGGTCTTTGGACCGATTGACTCGAAACTTCTCCCAGACGTGCTCCTATACTGGCTGAACGAGACACAGCAGTCCCCGTTGGATTCGGGTGGAATTTGTATTTTTGGTGAATATTTTAGTGAAAGGGGCCATTTTAAATGAGGCTGGCTTAAGGCTGCTGTTAGGGCTAGGGTTAGGGTTAAGGGGCTGGGGTTTCGGACCACGGCCGTCTTTTGACCGATTGACTCGAAATTGATCACGCATGTCCTCCTCACCGGTGGAATGAGGCTGGCCAGTTTTGGTTGGATTCTGGTGGAATTTGTATTTTACATGAATATTTTAAAGGAAAAGCGGCCATTTTTCATCAAAACCTCGGCCGATTTTTTCAATAGCTTCCAGGTCTTTGGACCGATTGACTGGAAATTTCCCCCAAACGTGCTCCTGTAGCGGCTGAACGAGACACAGCAGTCCCCGTTGGATTCGGGTGAAATTTGCATTTTTGGTGAATATTTTAGTCAGAGGGACAATCTTTCATGAGGCCTGGCTTAAGGCTGAGGCTAGGGTTAGGGTTAGGGTTAGGGTTAGTGATTGGCTGGACCGATTGACTCGAAATCGATCAGGCATGTCCTCCTCACTGGTGTAAGCAGGGTCGCCAGTTTTGGTTGGATTCCGGTGGAATTTGTATTTTACATGAATATTTTAAAGAAAAGGCCATTTTTCACGAAAAAATACCCCGCCCATTTATTTCAATAGCTTCCAGGTCTTTGGACCGATTGACTCGAAACTTCTCCCAGACGTGCTCCTATACTGGCTGAACGAGACACAGCAGTCCCCGTTGGATTCGGGTGGAATTTGTATTTTTGGTGAATATTTTAGTGAAAGGGGCCATTTTAAATGAGGCTGGCTTAAGGCTGCTGTTAGGGCTAGGGTTAGGGTTAAGGGGCTGGGGTTTCGGACCACGGCCGTCTTTTGACCGATTGACTCGAAATTGATCACGCATGTCCTCCTCACCGGTGGAATGAGGCTGGCCAGTTTTGGTTGGATTCTGGTGGAATTTGTATTTTACATGAATATTTTAAAGGAAAAGCGGCCATTTTTCATCAAAACCTCGGCCGATTTTTTCAATAGCTTCCAGGTCTTTGGACCGATTGACTGGAAATTTCCCCCAAACGTGCTCCTGTAGCGGCTGAACGAGACACAGCAGTCCCCGTTGGATTCGGGTGAAATTTGTATTTTTGGTGAATATTTTAGTCAGAGGGACAATCTTTCATGAGGCCTGGCTTAAGGCTGAGGCTAGGGTTAGGGTTAGGGTTAGGGTTAGTGATTGGCTGGACCGATTGACTCGAAATCGATCAGGCATGTCCTCCTCACTGGTGTAAGCAGGGTCGCCAGTTTTGGTTGGATTCCGGTGGAATTTGTATTTTACATGAATATTTTAAAGAAAAGGCCATTTTTCACGAAAAAATACCCCGCCCATTTATTTCAATAGCTTCAAGGTCTTTGGACCGATTGACTCGAAACTTCTCCCAGACGTGCTCCTATACTGGCTGAACGAGACACAGCAGTCCCCGTTGGATTCGGGTGGAATTTGTATTTTTGGTGAATATTTTAGTGAAAGGGGCCATTTTAAATGAGGCTGGCTTAAGGCTGCTGTTAGGGCTAGGGTTAGGGTTAAGGGGCTGGGGTTTCGGACCACGGCCGTCTTTTGACCGATTGACTCGAAATTGATCACGCATGTCCTCCTCACCGGTGGAATGAGGCTGGCCAGTTTTGGTTGGATTCTGGTGGAATTTGTATTTTACATGAATATTTTAAAGGAAAAGCGGCCATTTTTCATCAAAACCTCGGCCGATTTTTTCAATAGCTTCCAGGTCTTTGGACCGATTGACTGGAAATTTCCCCCAAACGTGCTCCTGTAGCGGCTGAACGAGACACAGCAGTCCCCGTTGGATTCGGGTGAAATTTGTATTTTTGGTGAATATTTTAGTCAGAGGGACAATCTTTCATGAGGCCTGGCTTAAGGCTGAGGCTAGGGTTAGGGTTAGGGTTAGGGTTAGTGATTGGCTGGACCGATTGACTCGAAATCGATCAGGCATGTCCTCCTCACTGGTGTAAGCAGGGTCGCCAGTTTTGGTTGGATTCCGGTGGAATTTGTATTTTACATGAATATTTTAAAGAAAAGGCCATTTTTCACGAAAAAATACCCCGCCCATTTATTTCAATAGCTTCAAGGTCTTTGGACCGATTGACTCGAAACTTCTCCCAGACGTGCTCCTATACTGGCTGAACGAGACACAGCAGTCCCCGTTGGATTCGGGTGGAATTTGTATTTTTGGTGAATATTTTAGTGAAAGGGGCCATTTTAAATGAGGCTGGCTTAAGGCTGCTGTTAGGGCTAGGGTTAGGGTTAAGGGGCTGGGGTTTCGGACCACGGCCGTCTTTTGACCGATTGACTCGAAATTGATCACGCATGTCCTCCTCACCGGTGGAATGAGGCTGGCCAGTTTTGGTTGGATTCTGGTGGAATTTGTATTTTACATGAATATTTTAATGGAAAAGCGGCCATTTTTCATCAAAACCTCGGCCGATTTTTTCAATAGCTTCCCGGTCTTTGGACCGATTGACTGGAAATTTCCCCCAAACGTGCTCCTGTAGCGGCTGAACGAGACACAGCAGTCCCCGTTGGATTCGGGTGAAATTTGTATTTTTGGTGAATATTTTAGTCAGAGGGACAATCTTTCATGAGGCCTGGCTTAAGGCTGAGGCTAGGGTTAGGGTTAGGGTTAGGGTTAGTGATTGGCTGGACCGATTGACTCGAAATCGATCAGGCATGTCCTCCTCACTGGTGTAAGCAGGGTCGCCAGTTTTGGTTGGATTCCGGTGGAATTTGTATTTTACATGAATATTTTAAAGAAAAGGCCATTTTTCACGAAAAAATACCCCGCCCATTTATTTCAATAGCTTCAAGGTCTTTGGACCGATTGACTCGAAACTTCTCCCAGACGTGCTCCTATACTGGCTGAACGAGACACAGCAGTCCCCGTTGGATTCGGGTGGAATTTGTATTTTTGGTGAATATTTTAGTGAAAGGGGCCATTTTAAATGAGGCTGGCTTAAGGCTGCTGTTAGGGCTAGGGTTAGGGTTAAGGGGCTGGGGTTTCGGACCACGGCCGTCTTTTGACCGATTGACTCGAAATTGATCACGCATGTCCTCCTCACCGGTGGAATGAGGCTGGCCAGTTTTGGTTGGATTCTGGTGGAATTTGTATTTTACATGAATATTTTAAAGGAAAAGCGGCCATTTTTCATCAAAACCTCGGCCGATTTTTTCAATAGCTTCCAGGTCTTTGGACCGATTGACTGGAAATTTCCCCCAAACGTGCTCCTGTAGCGGCTGAACGAGACACAGCAGTCCCCGTTGGATTCGGGTGAAATTTGCATTTTTGGTGAATATTTTAGTCAGAGGGACAATCTTTCATGAGGCCTGGCTTAAGGCTGAGGCTAGGGTTAGGGTTAGGGTTAGGGTTAGTGATTGGCTGGACCGATTGACTCGAAATCGATCAGGCATGTCCTCCTCACTGGTGTAAGCAGGGTCGCCAGTTTTGGTTGGATTCCGGTGGAATTTGTATTTTACATGAATATTTTAAAGAAAAGGCCATTTTTCACGAAAAAATACCCCGCCCATTTATTTCAATAGCTTCCAGGTCTTTGGACCGATTGACTCGAAACTTCTCCCAGACGTGCTCCTATACTGGCTGAACGAGACACAGCAGTCCCCGTTGGATTCGGGTGGAATTTGTATTTTTGGTGAATATTTTAGTGAAAGGGGCCATTTTAAATGAGGCTGGCTTAAGGCTGCTGTTAGGGCTAGGGTTAGGGTTAAGGGGCTGGGGTTTCGGACCACGGCCGTCTTTTGACCGATTGACTCGAAATTGATCACGCATGTCCTCCTCACCGGTGGAATGAGGCTGGCCAGTTTTGGTTGGATTCTGGTGGAATTTGTATTTTACATGAATATTTTAAAGGAAAAGCGGCCATTTTTCATCAAAACCTCGGCCGATTTTTTCAATAGCTTCCAGGTCTTTGGACCGATTGACTGGAAATTTCCCCCAAACGTGCTCCTGTAGCGGCTGAACGAGACACAGCAGTCCCCGTTGGATTCGGGTGAAATTTGCATTTTTGGTGAATATTTTAGTCAGAGGGACAATCTTTCATGAGGCCTGGCTTAAGGCTGAGGCTAGGGTTAGGGTTAGGGTTAGGGTTAGTGATTGGCTGGACCGATTGACTCGAAATCGATCAGGCATGTCCTCCTCACTGGTGTAAGCAGGGTCGCCAGTTTTGGTTGGATTCCGGTGGAATTTGTATTTTACATGAATATTTTAAAGAAAAGGCCATTTTTCACGAAAAAATACCCCGCCCATTTATTTCAATAGCTTCCAGGTCTTTGGACCGATTGACTCGAAACTTCTCCCAGACGTGCTCCTATACTGGCTGAACGAGACACAGCAGTCCCCGTTGGATTCGGGTGGAATTTGTATTTTTGGTGAATATTTTAGTGAAAGGGGCCATTTTAAATGAGGCTGGCTTAAGGCTGCTGTTAGGGCTAGGGTTAGGGTTAAGGGGCTGGGGTTTCGGACCACGGCCGTCTTTTGACCGATTGACTCGAAATTGATCACGCATGTCCTCCTCACCGGTGGAATGAGGCTGGCCAGTTTTGGTTGGATTCTGGTGGAATTTGTATTTTACATGAATATTTTAAAGGAAAAGCGGCCATTTTTCATCAAAACCTCGGCCGATTTTTTCAATAGCTTCCAGGTCTTTGGACCGATTGACTGGAAATTTCCCCCAAACGTGCTCCTGTAGCGGCTGAACGAGACACAGCAGTCCCCGTTGGATTCGGGTGAAATTTGTATTTTTGGTGAATATTTTAGTCAGAGGGACAATCTTTCATGAGGCCTGGCTTAAGGCTGAGGCTAGGGTTAGGGTTAGGGTTAGGGTTAGTGATTGGCTGGACCGATTGACTCGAAATCGATCAGGCATGTCCTCCTCACTGGTGTAAGCAGGGTCGCCAGTTTTGGTTGGATTCCGGTGGAATTTGTATTTTACATGAATATTTTAAAGAAAAGGCCATTTTTCACGAAAAAATACCCCGCCCATTTATTTCAATAGCTTCAAGGTCTTTGGACCGATTGACTCGAAACTTCTCCCAGACGTGCTCCTATACTGGCTGAACGAGACACAGCAGTCCCCGTTGGATTCGGGTGGAATTTGTATTTTTGGTGAATATTTTAGTGAAAGGGGCCATTTTAAATGAGGCTGGCTTAAGGCTGCTGTTAGGGCTAGGGTTAGGGTTAAGGGGCTGGGGTTTCGGACCACGGCCGTCTTTTGACCGATTGACTCGAAATTGATCACGCATGTCCTCCTCACCGGTGGAATGAGGCTGGCCAGTTTTGGTTGGATTCTGGTGGAATTTGTATTTTACATGAATATTTTAATGGAAAAGCGGCCATTTTTCATCAAAACCTCGGCCGATTTTTTCAATAGCTTCCCGGTCTTTGGACCGATTGACTGGAAATTTCCCCCAAACGTGCTCCTGTAGCGGCTGAACGAGACACAGCAGTCCCCGTTGGATTCGGGTGAAATTTGTATTTTTGGTGAATATTTTAGTCAGAGGGACAATCTTTCATGAGGCCTGGCTTAAGGCTGAGGCTAGGGTTAGGGTTAGGGTTAGGGTTAGTGATTGGCTGGACCGATTGACTCGAAATCGATCAGGCATGTCCTCCTCACTGGTGTAAGCAGGGTCGCCAGTTTTGGTTGGATTCCGGTGGAATTTGTATTTTACATGAATATTTTAAAGAAAAGGCCATTTTTCACGAAAAAATACCCCGCCCATTTATTTCAATAGCTTCCAGGTCTTTGGACCGATTGACTCGAAACTTCTCCCAGACGTGCTCCTATACTGGCTGAACGAGACACAGCAGTCCCCGTTGGATTCGGGTGGAATTTGTATTTTTGGTGAATATTTTAGTGAAAGGGGCCATTTTAAATGAGGCTGGCTTAAGGCTGCTGTTAGGGCTAGGGTTAGGGTTAAGGGGCTGGGGTTTCGGACCACGGCCGTCTTTTGACCGATTGACTCGAAATTGATCACGCATGTCCTCAACACCGGTGGAATGAGGCTGGCCAGTTTTGGTTGGATTCTGGTGGAATTTGTATTTTACATGAATATTTTAAAGGAAAAGCGGCCATTTTTCATCAAAACCTCGGCCGATTTTTTCAATAGCTTCCAGGTCTTTGGACCGATTGACTGGAAATTTCCCCCAAACGTGCTCCTGTAGCGGCTGAACGAGACACAGCAGTCCCCGTTGGATTCGGGTGAAATTTGTATTTTTGGTGAATATTTTAGTCAGAGGGACAATCTTTCATGAGGCCTGGCTTAAGGCTGAGGCTAGGGTTAGGGTTAGGGTTAGGGTTAGTGATTGGCTGGACCGATTGACTCGAAATCGATCAGGCATGTCCTCCTCACTGGTGTAAGCAGGGTCGCCAGTTTTGGTTGGATTCCGGTGGAATTTGTATTTTACATGAATATTTTAAAGAAAAGGCCATTTTTCACGAAAAAATACCCCGCCCATTTATTTCAATAGCTTCAAGGTCTTTGGACCGATTGACTCGAAACTTCTCCCAGACGTGCTCCTATACTGGCTGAACGAGACACAGCAGTCCCCGTTGGATTCGGGTGGAATTTGTATTTTTGGTGAATATTTTAGTGAAAGGGGCCATTTTAAATGAGGCTGGCTTAAGGCTGCTGTTAGGGCTAGGGTTAGGGTTAAGGGGCTGGGGTTTCGGACCACGGCCGTCTTTTGACCGATTGACTCGAAATTGATCACGCATGTCCTCCTCACCGGTGGAATGAGGCTGGCCAGTTTTGGTTGGATTCTGGTGGAATTTGTATTTTACATGAATATTTTAAAGGAAAAGCGGCCATTTTTCATCAAAACCTCGGCCGATTTTTTCAATAGCTTCCAGGTCTTTGGACCGATTGACTGGAAATTTCCCCCAAACGTGCTCCTGTAGCGGCTGAACGAGACACAGCAGTCCCCGTTGGATTCGGGTGAAATTTGTATTTTTGGTGAATATTTTAGTCAGAGGGACAATCTTTCATGAGGCCTGGCTTAAGGCTGAGGCTAGGGTTAGGGTTAGGGTTAGGGTTAGTGATTGGCTGGACCGATTGACTCGAAATCGATCAGGCATGTCCTCCTCACTGGTGTAAGCAGGGTCGCCAGTTTTGGTTGGATTCCGGTGGAATTTGTATTTTACATGAATATTTTAAAGAAAAGGCCATTTTTCACGAAAAAATACCCCGCCCATTTATTTCAATAGCTTCAAGGTCTTTGGACCGATTGACTCGAAACTTCTCCCAGACGTGCTCCTATACTGGCTGAACGAGACACAGCAGTCCCCGTTGGATTCGGGTGGAATTTGTATTTTTGGTGAATATTTTAGTGAAAGGGGCCATTTTAAATGAGGCTGGCTTAAGGCTGCTGTTAGGGCTAGGGTTAGGGTTAAGGGGCTGGGGTTTCGGACCACGGCCGTCTTTTGACCGATTGACTCGAAATTGATCACGCATGTCCTCCTCACCGGTGGAATGAGGCTGGCCAGTTTTGGTTGGATTCTGGTGGAATTTGTATTTTACATGAATATTTTAATGGAAAAGCGGCCATTTTTCATCAAAACCTCGGCCGATTTTTTCAATAGCTTCCCGGTCTTTGGACCGATTGACTGGAAATTTCCCCCAAACGTGCTCCTGTAGCGGCTGAACGAGACACAGCAGTCCCCGTTGGATTCGGGTGAAATTTGTATTTTTGGTGAATATTTTAGTCAGAGGGACAATCTTTCATGAGGCCTGGCTTAAGGCTGAGGCTAGGGTTAGGGTTAGGGTTAGGGTTAGTGATTGGCTGGACCGATTGACTCGAAATCGATCAGGCATGTCCTCCTCACTGGTGTAAGCAGGGTCGCCAGTTTTGGTTGGATTCCGGTGGAATTTGTATTTTACATGAATATTTTAAAGAAAAGGCCATTTTTCACGAAAAAATACCCCGCCCATTTATTTCAATAGCTTCCAGGTCTTTGGACCGATTGACTCGAAACTTCTCCCAGACGTGCTCCTATACTGGCTGAACGAGACACAGCAGTCCCCGTTGGATTCGGGTGGAATTTGTATTTTTGGTGAATATTTTAGTGAAAGGGGCCATTTTAAATGAGGCTGGCTTAAGGCTGCTGTTAGGGCTAGGGTTAGGGTTAAGGGGCTGGGGTTTCGGACCACGGCCGTCTTTTGACCGATTGACTCGAAATTGATCACGCATGTCCTCAACACCGGTGGAATGAGGCTGGCCAGTTTTGGTTGGATTCTGGTGGAATTTGTATTTTACATGAATATTTTAAAGGAAAAGCGGCCATTTTTCATCAAAACCTCGGCCGATTTTTTCAATAGCTTCCAGGTCTTTGGACCGATTGACTGGAAATTTCCCCCAAACGTGCTCCTGTAGCGGCTGAACGAGACACAGCAGTCCCCGTTGGATTCGGGTGAAATTTGTATTTTTGGTGAATATTTTAGTCAGAGGGACAATCTTTCATGAGGCCTGGCTTAAGGCTGAGGCTAGGGTTAGGGTTAGGGTTAGGGTTAGTGATTGGCTGGACCGATTGACTCGAAATCGATCAGGCATGTCCTCCTCACTGGTGTAAGCAGGGTCGCCAGTTTTGGTTGGATTCCGGTGGAATTTGTATTTTACATGAATATTTTAAAGAAAAGGCCATTTTTCACGAAAAAATACCCCGCCCATTTATTTCAATAGCTTCAAGGTCTTTGGACCGATTGACTCGAAACTTCTCCCAGACGTGCTCCTATACTGGCTGAACGAGACACAGCAGTCCCCGTTGGATTCGGGTGGAATTTGTATTTTTGGTGAATATTTTAGTGAAAGGGGCCATTTTAAATGAGGCTGGCTTAAGGCTGCTGTTAGGGCTAGGGTTAGGGTTAAGGGGCTGGGGTTTCGGACCACGGCCGTCTTTTGACCGATTGACTCGAAATTGATCACGCATGTCCTCAACACCGGTGGAATGAGGCTGGCCAGTTTTGGTTGGATTCTGGTGGAATTTGTATTTTACATGAATATTTTAAAGGAAAAGCGGCCATTTTTCATCAAAACCTCGGCCGATTTTTTCAATAGCTTCCAGGTCTTTGGACCGATTGACTGGAAATTTCCCCCAAACGTGCTCCTGTAGCGGCTGAACGAGACACAGCAGTCCCCGTTGGATTCGGGTGAAATTTGTATTTTTGGTGAATATTTTAGTCAGAGGGACAATCTTTCATGAGGCCTGGCTTAAGGCTGAGGCTAGGGTTAGGGTTAGGGTTAGGGTTAGTGATTGGCTGGACCGATTGACTCGAAATCGATCAGGCATGTCCTCCTCACTGGTGTAAGCAGGGTCGCCAGTTTTGGTTGGATTCCGGTGGAATTTGTATTTTACATGAATATTTTAAAGAAAAGGCCATTTTTCACGAAAAAATACCCCGCCCATTTATTTCAATAGCTTCAAGGTCTTTGGACCGATTGACTCGAAACTTCTCCCAGACGTGCTCCTATACTGGCTGAACGAGACACAGCAGTCCCCGTTGGATTCGGGTGGAATTTGTATTTTTGGTGAATATTTTAGTGAAAGGGGCCATTTTAAATGAGGCTGGCTTAAGGCTGCTGTTAGGGCTAGGGTTAGGGTTAAGGGGCTGGGGTTTCGGACCACGGCCGTCTTTTGACCGATTGACTCGAAATTGATCACGCATGTCCTCCTCACCGGTGGAATGAGGCTGGCCAGTTTTGGTTGGATTCTGGTGGAATTTGTATTTTACATGAATATTTTAAAGGAAAAGCGGCCATTTTTCATCAAAACCTCGGCCGATTTTTTCAATAGCTTCCAGGTCTTTGGACCGATTGACTGGAAATTTCCCCCAAACGTGCTCCTGTAGCGGCTGAACGAGACACAGCAGTCCCCGTTGGATTCGGGTGAAATTTGTATTTTTGGTGAATATTTTAGTCAGAGGGACAATCTTTCATGAGGCCTGGCTTAAGGCTGAGGCTAGGGTTAGGGTTAGGGTTAGGGTTAGTGATTGGCTGGACCGATTGACTCGAAATCGATCAGGCATGTCCTCCTCACTGGTGTAAGCAGGGTCGCCAGTTTTGGTTGGATTCCGGTGGAATTTGTATTTTACATGAATATTTTAAAGAAAAGGCCATTTTTCACGAAAAAATACCCCGCCCATTTATTTCAATAGCTTCAAGGTCTTTGGACCGATTGACTCGAAACTTCTCCCAGACGTGCTCCTATACTGGCTGAACGAGACACAGCAGTCCCCGTTGGATTCGGGTGGAATTTGTATTTTTGGTGAATATTTTAGTGAAAGGGGCCATTTTAAATGAGGGTGGCTTAAGGCTGCTGTTAGGGCTAGGGTTAGGGTTAAGGGGCTGGGGTTTCGGACCACGGCCGTCTTTTGACCGATTGACTCGAAATTGATCACGCATGTCCTCCTCACCGGTGGAATGAGGCTGGCCAGTTTTGGTTGGATTCTGGTGGAATTTGTATTTTACATGAATATTTTAAAGGAAAAGCGGCCATTTTTCATCAAAACCTCGGCCGATTTTTTCAATAGCTTCCCGGTCTTTGGACCGATTGACTGGAAATTTCCCCCAAACGTGCTCCTGTAGCGGCTGAACAAGACACAGCAGTCCCCGTTGGATTCGGGTGAAATTTGTATTTTTGGTGAATATTTTAGTCAGAGGGACAATCTTTCATGAGGCCTGGCTTAAGGCTGAGGCTAGGGTTAGGGTTAGGGTTAGGGTTAGTGATTGGCTGGACCGATTGACTCGAAATCGATCAGGCATGTCCTCCTCACTGGTGTAAGCAGGGTCGCCAGTTTTGGTTGGATTCCGGTGGAATTTGTATTTGACATGAATATTTTAAAGAAAAGGCCATTTTTCACGAAAAAATACCCCGCCCATTTATTTCAATAGCTTCCAGGTCTTTGGACCGATTGACTCGAAACTTCTCCCAGACGTGCTCCTATACTGGCTGAACGAGACACAGCAGTCCCCATTGGATTCGGGTGGAATTTGTATTTTTGGTGAATATTTTAGTGAAAGGGGCCATTTTAAATGAGGCTGGCTTAAGGCTGCTGTTAGGGCTAGGGTTAGGGTTAAGGGGCTGGGGTTTCGGACCACGGCCGTCTTTTGACCGATTGACTCGAAATTGATCACGCATGTCCTCCTCACCGGTGGAATGAGGCTGGCCAGTTTTGGTTGGATTCTGGTGGAATTTGTATTTTACATGAATATTTTAAAGGAAAAGCGGCCATTTTTCATCAAAACCTCGGCCGATTTTTTCAATAGCTTCCAGGTCTTTGGACCGATTGACTGGAAATTTCCCCCAAACGTGCTCCTGTAGCGGCTGAACGAGACACAGCAGTCCCCGTTGGATTCGGGTGAAATTTGTATTTTTGGTGAATATTTTAGTCAGAGGGACAATCTTTCATGAGGCCTGGCTTAAGGCTGAGGCTAGGGTTAGGGTTAGGGTTAGGGTTAGTGATTGGCTGGACCGATTGACTCGAAATCGATCAGGCATGTCCTCCTCACTGGTGTAAGCAGGGTCGCCAGTTTTGGTTGGATTCCGGTGGAATTTGTATTTTACATGAATATTTTAAAGAAAAGGCCATTTTTCACGAAAAAATACCCCGCCCATTTATTTCAATAGCTTCAAGGTCTTTGGACCGATTGACTCGAAACTTCTCCCAGACGTGCTCCTATACTGGCTGAACGAGACACAGCAGTCCCCGTTGGATTCGGGTGGAATTTGTATTTTTGGTGAATATTTTAGTGAAAGGGGCCATTTTAAATGAGGCTGGCTTAAGGCTGCTGTTAGGGCTAGGGTTAGGGTTAAGGGGCTGGGGTTTCGGACCACGGCCGTCTTTTGACCGATTGACTCGAAATTGATCACGCATGTCCTCCTCACCGGTGGAATGAGGCTGGCCAGTTTTGGTTGGATTCTGGTGGAATTTGTATTTTACATGAATATTTTAATGGAAAAGCGGCCATTTTTCATCAAAACCTCGGCCGATTTTTTCAATAGCTTCCCGGTCTTTGGACCGATTGACTGGAAATTTCCCCCAAACATGCTCCTGTAGCGGCTGAACGAGACACAGCAGTCCCCGTTGGATTCGGGTGAAATTTGTATTTTTGGTGAATATTTTAGTCAGAGGGACAATCTTTCATGAGGCCTGGCTTAAGGCTGAGGCTAGGGTTAGGGTTAGGGTTAGGGTTAGTGATTGGCTGGACCGATTGACTCGAAATCGATCAGGCATGTCCTCCTCACTGGTGTAAGCAGGGTCGCCAGTTTTGGTTGGATTCCGGTGGAATTTGTATTTTACATGAATATTTTAAAGAAAAGGCCATTTTTCACGAAAAAATACCCCGCCCATTTATTTCAATAGCTTCCAGGTCTTTGGACCGATTGACTCGAAACTTCTCCCAGACGTGCTCCTATACTGGCTGAACGAGACACAGCAGTCCCCGTTGGATTCGGGTGGAATTTGTATTTTTGGTGAATATTTTAGTGAAAGGGGCCATTTTAAATGAGGCTGGCTTAAGGCTGCTGTTAGGGCTAGGGTTAGGGTTAAGGGGCTGGGGTTTCGGACCACGGCCGTCTTTTGACCGATTGACTCGAAATTGATCACGCATGTCCTCCTCACCGGTGGAATGAGGCTGGCCAGTTTTGGTTGGATTCTGGTGGAATTTGTATTTTACATGAATATTTTAAAGGAAAAGCGGCCATTTTTCATCAAAACCTCGGCCGATTTTTTCAATAGCTTCCAGGTCTTTGGACCGATTGACTGGAAATTTCCCCCAAACGTGCTCCTGTAGCGGCTGAACGAGACACAGCAGTCCCCGTTGGATTCGGGTGAAATTTGTATTTTTGGTGAATATTTTAGTCAGAGGGACAATCTTTCATGAGGCCTGGCTTAAGGCTGAGGCTAGGGTTAGGGTTAGGGTTAGGGTTAGTGATTGGCTGGACCGATTGACTCGAAATCGATCAGGCATGTCCTCCTCACTGGTGTAAGCAGGGTCGCCAGTTTTGGTTGGATTCCGGTGGAATTTGTATTTTACATGAATATTTTAAAGAAAAGGCCATTTTTCACGAAAAAATACCCCGCCCATTTATTTCAATAGCTTCAAGGTCTTTGGACCGATTGACTCGAAACTTCTCCCAGACGTGCTCCTATACTGGCTGAACGAGACACAGCAGTCCCCGTTGGATTCGGGTGGAATTTGTATTTTTGGTGAATATTTTAGTGAAAGGGGCCATTTTAAATGAGGCTGGCTTAAGGCTGCTGTTAGGGCTAGGGTTAGGGTTAAGGGGCTGGGGTTTCGGACCACGGCCGTCTTTTGACCGATTGACTCGAAATTGATCACGCATGTCCTCCTCACCGGTGGAATGAGGCTGGCCAGTTTTGGTTGGATTCTGGTGGAATTTGTATTTTACATGAATATTTTAAAGGAAAAGCGGCCATTTTTCATCAAAACCTCGGCCGATTTTTTCAATAGCTTCCAGGTCTTTGGACCGATTGACTGGAAATTTCCCCCAAACGTGCTCCTGTAGCGGCTGAACGAGACACAGCAGTCCCCGTTGGATTCGGGTGAAATTTGTATTTTTGGTGAATATTTTAGTCAGAGGGACAATCTTTCATGAGGCCTGGCTTAAGGCTGAGGCTAGGGTTAGGGTTAGGGTTAGGGTTAGTGATTGGCTGGACCGATTGACTCGAAATCGATCAGGCATGTCCTCCTCACTGGTGTAAGCAGGGTCGCCAGTTTTGGTTGGATTCCGGTGGAATTTGTATTTTACATGAATATTTTAAAGAAAAGGCCATTTTTCACGAAAAAATACCCCGCCCATTTATTTCAATAGCTTCAAGGTCTTTGGACCGATTGACTCGAAACTTCTCCCAGACGTGCTCCTATACTGGCTGAACGAGACACAGCAGTCCCCGTTGGATTCGGGTGGAATTTGTATTTTTGGTGAATATTTTAGTGAAAGGGGCCATTTTAAATGAGGCTGGCTTAAGGCTGCTGTTAGGGCTAGGGTTAGGGTTAAGGGGCTGGGGTTTCGGACCACGGCCGTCTTTTGACCGATTGACTCGAAATTGATCACGCATGTCCTCCTCACCGGTGGAATGAGGCTGGCCAGTTTTGGTTGGATTCTGGTGGAATTTGTATTTTACATGAATATTTTAAAGGAAAAGCGGCCATTTTTCATCAAAACCTCGGCCGATTTTTTCAATAGCTTCCAGGTCTTTGGACCGATTGACTGGAAATTTCCCCCAAACGTGCTCCTGTAGCGGCTGAACGAGACACAGCAGTCCCCGTTGGATTCGGGTGAAATTTGTATTTTTGGTGAATATTTTAGTCAGAGGGACAATCTTTCATGAGGCCTGGCTTAAGGCTGAGGCTAGGGTTAGGGTTAGGGTTAGGGTTAGTGATTGGCTGGACCGATTGACTCGAAATCGATCAGGCATGTCCTCCTCACTGGTGTAAGCAGGGTCGCCAGTTTTGGTTGGATTCCGGTGGAATTTGTATTTTACATGAATATTTTAAAGAAAAGGCCATTTTTCACGAAAAAATACCCCGCCCATTTATTTCAATAGCTTCAAGGTCTTTGGACCGATTGACTCGAAACTTCTCCCAGACGTGCTCCTATACTGGCTGAACGAGACACAGCAGTCCCCGTTGGATTCGGGTGGAATTTGTATTTTTGGTGAATATTTTAGTGAAAGGGGCCATTTTAAATGAGGGTGGCTTAAGGCTGCTGTTAGGGCTAGGGTTAGGGTTAAGGGGCTGGGGTTTCGGACCACGGCCGTCTTTTGACCGATTGACTCGAAATTGATCACGCATGTCCTCCTCACCGGTGGAATGAGGCTGGCCAGTTTTGGTTGGATTCTGGTGGAATTTGTATTTTACATGAATATTTTAAAGGAAAAGCGGCCATTTTTCATCAAAACCTCGGCCGATTTTTTCAATAGCTTCCCGGTCTTTGGACCGATTGACTGGAAATTTCCCCCAAACGTGCTCCTGTAGCGGCTGAACAAGACACAGCAGTCCCCGTTGGATTCGGGTGAAATTTGTATTTTTGGTGAATATTTTAGTCAGAGGGACAATCTTTCATGAGGCCTGGCTTAAGGCTGAGGCTAGGGTTAGGGTTAGGGTTAGGGTTAGTGATTGGCTGGACCGATTGACTCGAAATCGATCAGGCATGTCCTCCTCACTGGTGTAAGCAGGGTCGCCAGTTTTGGTTGGATTCCGGTGGAATTTGTATTTGACATGAATATTTTAAAGAAAAGGCCATTTTTCACGAAAAAATACCCCGCCCATTTATTTCAATAGCTTCCAGGTCTTTGGACCGATTGACTCGAAACTTCTCCCAGACGTGCTCCTATACTGGCTGAACGAGACACAGCAGTCCCCATTGGATTCGGGTGGAATTTGTATTTTTGGTGAATATTTTAGTGAAAGGGGCCATTTTAAATGAGGCTGGCTTAAGGCTGCTGTTAGGGCTAGGGTTAGGGTTAAGGGGCTGGGGTTTCGGACCACGGCCGTCTTTTGACCGATTGACTCGAAATTGATCACGCATGTCCTCCTCACCGGTGGAATGAGGCTGGCCAGTTTTGGTTGGATTCTGGTGGAATTTGTATTTTACATGAATATTTTAAAGGAAAAGCGGCCATTTTTCATCAAAACCTCGGCCGATTTTTTCAATAGCTTCCAGGTCTTTGGACCGATTGACTGGAAATTTCCCCCAAACGTGCTCCTGTAGCGGCTGAACGAGACACAGCAGTCCCCGTTGGATTCGGGTGAAATTTGTATTTTTGGTGAATATTTTAGTCAGAGGGACAATCTTTCATGAGGCCTGGCTTAAGGCTGAGGCTAGGGTTAGGGTTAGGGTTAGGGTTAGTGATTGGCTGGACCGATTGACTCGAAATCGATCAGGCATGTCCTCCTCACTGGTGTAAGCAGGGTCGCCAGTTTTGGTTGGATTCCGGTGGAATTTGTATTTTACATGAATATTTTAAAGAAAAGGCCATTTTTCACGAAAAAATACCCCGCCCATTTATTTCAATAGCTTCAAGGTCTTTGGACCGATTGACTCGAAACTTCTCCCAGACGTGCTCCTATACTGGCTGAACGAGACACAGCAGTCCCCGTTGGATTCGGGTGGAATTTGTATTTTTGGTGAATATTTTAGTGAAAGGGGCCATTTTAAATGAGGCTGGCTTAAGGCTGCTGTTAGGGCTAGGGTTAGGGTTAAGGGGCTGGGGTTTCGGACCACGGCCGTCTTTTGACCGATTGACTCGAAATTGATCACGCATGTCCTCCTCACCGGTGGAATGAGGCTGGCCAGTTTTGGTTGGATTCTGGTGGAATTTGTATTTTACATGAATATTTTAATGGAAAAGCGGCCATTTTTCATCAAAACCTCGGCCGATTTTTTCAATAGCTTCCCGGTCTTTGGACCGATTGACTGGAAATTTCCCCCAAACGTGCTCCTGTAGCGGCTGAACGAGACACAGCAGTCCCCGTTGGATTCGGGTGAAATTTGTATTTTTGGTGAATATTTTAGTCAGAGGGACAATCTTTCATGAGGCCTGGCTTAAGGCTGAGGCTAGGGTTAGGGTTAGGGTTAGGGTTAGTGATTGGCTGGACCGATTGACTCGAAATCGATCAGGCATGTCCTCCTCACTGGTGTAAGCAGGGTCGCCAGTTTTGGTTGGATTCCGGTGGAATTTGTATTTTACATGAATATTTTAAAGAAAAGGCCATTTTTCACGAAAAAATACCCCGCCCATTTATTTCAATAGCTTCCAGGTCTTTGGACCGATTGACTCGAAACTTCTCCCAGACGTGCTCCTATACTGGCTGAACGAGACACAGCAGTCCCCGTTGGATTCGGGTGGAATTTGTATTTTTGGTGAATATTTTAGTGAAAGGGGCCATTTTAAATGAGGCTGGCTTAAGGCTGCTGTTAGGGCTAGGGTTAGGGTTAAGGGGCTGGGGTTTCGGACCACGGCCGTCTTTTGACCGATTGACTCGAAATTGATCACGCATGTCCTCCTCACCGGTGGAATGAGGCTGGCCAGTTTTGGTTGGATTCTGGTGGAATTTGTATTTTACATGAATATTTTAAAGGAAAAGCGGCCATTTTTCATCAAAACCTCGGCCGATTTTTTCAATAGCTTCCAGGTCTTTGGACCGATTGACTGGAAATTTCCCCCAAACGTGCTCCTGTAGCGGCTGAACGAGACACAGCAGTCCCCGTTGGATTCGGGTGAAATTTGTATTTTTGGTGAATATTTTAGTCAGAGGGACAATCTTTCATGAGGCCTGGCTTAAGGCTGAGGCTAGGGTTAGGGTTAGGGTTAGGGTTAGTGATTGGCTGGACCGATTGACTCGAAATCGATCAGGCATGTCCTCCTCACTGGTGTAAGCAGGGTCGCCAGTTTTGGTTGGATTCCGGTGGAATTTGTATTTTACATGAATATTTTAAAGAAAAGGCCATTTTTCACGAAAAAATACCCCGCCCATTTATTTCAATAGCTTCAAGGTCTTTGGACCGATTGACTCGAAACTTCTCCCAGACGTGCTCCTATACTGGCTGAACGAGACACAGCAGTCCCCGTTGGATTCGGGTGGAATTTGTATTTTTGGTGAATATTTTAGTGAAAGGGGCCATTTTAAATGAGGCTGGCTTAAGGCTGCTGTTAGGGCTAGGGTTAGGGTTAAGGGGCTGGGGTTTCGGACCACGGCCGTCTTTTGACCGATTGACTCGAAATTGATCACGCATGTCCTCCTCACCGGTGGAATGAGGCTGGCCAGTTTTGGTTGGATTCTGGTGGAATTTGTATTTTACATGAATATTTTAAAGGAAAAGCGGCCATTTTTCATCAAAACCTCGGCCGATTTTTTCAATAGCTTCCAGGTCTTTGGACCGATTGACTGGAAATTTCCCCCAAACGTGCTCCTGTAGCGGCTGAACGAGACACAGCAGTCCCCGTTGGATTCGGGTGAAATTTGTATTTTTGGTGAATATTTTAGTCAGAGGGACAATCTTTCATGAGGCCTGGCTTAAGGCTGAGGCTAGGGTTAGGGTTAGGGTTAGGGTTAGTGATTGGCTGGACCGATTGACTCGAAATCGATCAGGCATGTCCTCCTCACTGGTGTAAGCAGGGTCGCCAGTTTTGGTTGGATTCCGGTGGAATTTGTATTTTACATGAATATTTTAAAGAAAAGGCCATTTTTCACGAAAAAATACCCCGCCCATTTATTTCAATAGCTTCAAGGTCTTTGGACCGATTGACTCGAAACTTCTCCCAGACGTGCTCCTATACTGGCTGAACGAGACACAGCAGTCCCCGTTGGATTCGGGTGGAATTTGTATTTTTGGTGAATATTTTAGTGAAAGGGGCCATTTTAAATGAGGGTGGCTTAAGGCTGCTGTTAGGGCTAGGGTTAGGGTTAAGGGGCTGGGGTTTCGGACCACGGCCGTCTTTTGACCGATTGACTCGAAATTGATCACGCATGTCCTCCTCACCGGTGGAATGAGGCTGGCCAGTTTTGGTTGGATTCTGGTGGAATTTGTATTTTACATGAATATTTTAAAGGAAAAGCGGCCATTTTTCATCAAAACCTCGGCCGATTTTTTCAATAGCTTCCCGGTCTTTGGACCGATTGACTGGAAATTTCCCCCAAACGTGCTCCTGTAGCGGCTGAACAAGACACAGCAGTCCCCGTTGGATTCGGGTGAAATTTGTATTTTTGGTGAATATTTTAGTCAGAGGGACAATCTTTCATGAGGCCTGGCTTAAGGCTGAGGCTAGGGTTAGGGTTAGGGTTAGGGTTAGTGATTGGCTGGACCGATTGACTCGAAATCGATCAGGCATGTCCTCCTCACTGGTGTAAGCAGGGTCGCCAGTTTTGGTTGGATTCCGGTGGAATTTGTATTTGACATGAATATTTTAAAGAAAAGGCCATTTTTCACGAAAAAATACCCCGCCCATTTATTTCAATAGCTTCCAGGTCTTTGGACCGATTGACTCGAAACTTCTCCCAGACGTGCTCCTATACTGGCTGAACGAGACACAGCAGTCCCCGTTGGATTCGGGTGGAATTTGTATTTTTGGTGAATATTTTAGTGAAAGGGGCCATTTTAAATGAGGCTGGCTTAAGGCTGCTGTTAGGGCTAGGGTTAGGGTTAAGGGGCTGGGGTTTCGGACCACGGCCGTCTTTTGACCGATTGACTCGAAATTGATCACGCATGTCCTCCTCACCGGTGGAATGAGGCTGGCCAGTTTTGGTTGGATTCTGGTGGAATTTGTATTTTACATGAATATTTTAAAGAAAAGGCCATTTTTCACGAAAAAATACCCCGCCCATTTATTTCAATAGCTTCCAGGTCTTTGGACCGATTGACTGGAAATTTCCCCCAAACGTGCTCCTGTAGCGGCTGAACGAGACACAGCAGTCCCCGTTGGATTCGGGTGAAATTTGTATTTTTGGTGAATATTTTAGTCAGAGGGACAATCTTTCATGAGGCCTGGCTTAAGGCTGAGGCTAGGGTTAGGGTTAGGGTTAGGGTTAGTGATTGGCTGGACCGATTGACTCGAAGTCGATCAGGCATGTCCTCCTCACTGGTGTAAGCAGGGTCGCCAGTTTTGGTTGGATTCCGGTGGAATTTGTATTTTACATGAATATTTTAAAGAAAAGGCCATTTTTCACGAAAAAATACCCCGCCCATTTATTTCAATAGCTTCAAGGTCTTTGGACCGATTGACTCGAAACTTCTCCCAGACGTGCTCCTATACTGGCTGAACGAGACACAGCAGTCCCCGTTGGATTCGGGTGGAATTTGTATTTTTGGTGAATATTTTAGTGAAAGGGGCCATTTTAAATGAGGCTGGCTTAAGGCTGCTGTTAGGGCTAGGGTTAGGGTTAAGGGGCTGGGGTTTCGGACCACGGCCGTCTTTTGACCGATTGACTCGAAATTGATCACGCATGTCCTCCTCACCGGTGGAATGAGGCTGGCCAGTTTTGGTTGGATTCTGGTGGAATTTGTATTTTACATGAATATTTTAAAGGAAAAGCGGCCATTTTTCATCAAAACCTCGGCCGATTTTTTCAATAGCTTCCCGGTCTTTGGACCGATTGACTGGAAATTTCCCCCAAACGTGCTCCTGTAGCGGCTGAACGAGACACAGCAGTCCCCGTTGGATTCGGGTGAAATTTGTATTTTTGGTGAATATTTTAGTCAGAGGGACAATCTTTCATGAGGCCTGGCTTAAGGCTGAGGCTAGGGTTAGGGTTAGGGTTAGGGTTAGTGATTGGCTGGACCGATTGACTCGAAATCGATCAGGCATGTCCTCCTCACTGGTGTAAGCAGGGTCGCCAGTTTTGGTTGGATTCCGGTGGAATTTGTATTTTACATGAATATTTTAAAGAAAAGGCCATTTTTCACGAAAAAATACCCCGCCCATTTATTTCAATAGCTTCAAGGTCTTTGGACCGATTGACTCGAAACTTCTCCCAGACGTGCTCCTATACTGGCTGAACGAGACACAGCAGTCCCCGTTGGATTCGGGTGGAATTTGTATTTTTGGTGAATATTTTAGTGAAAGGGGCCATTTTAAATGAGGCTGGCTTAAGGCTGCTGTTAGGGCTAGGGTTAGGGTTAAGGGGCTGGGGTTTCGGACCACGGCCGTCTTTTGACCGATTGACTCGAAATTGATCACGCATGTCCTCCTCACCGGTGGAATGAGGCTGGCCAGTTTTGGTTGGATTCTGGTGGAATTTGTATTTTACATGAATATTTTAAAGGAAAAGCGGCCATTTTTCATCAAAACCTCGGCCGATTTTTTCAATAGCTTCCAGGTCTTTGGACCGATTGACTGGAAATTTCCCCCAAACGTGCTCCTGTAGCGGCTGAACGAGACACAGCAGTCCCCGTTGGATTCGGGTGAAATTTGTATTTTTGGTGAATATTTTAGTCAGAGGGACAATCTTTCATGAGGCCTGGCTTAAGGCTGAGGCTAGGGTTAGGGTTAGGGTTAGGGTTAGTGATTGGCTGGACCGATTGACTCGAAATCGATCAGGCATGTCCTCCTCACTGGTGTAAGCAGGGTCGCCAGTTTTGGTTGGATTCCGGTGGAATTTGTATTTTACATGAATATTTTAAAGAAAAGGCCATTTTTCACGAAAAAATACCCCGCCCATTTATTTCAATAGCTTCAAGGTCTTTGGACCGATTGACTCGAAACTTCTCCCAGACGTGCTCCTATACTGGCTGAACGAGACACAGCAGTCCCCGTTGGATTCGGGTGGAATTTGTATTTTTGGTGAATATTTTAGTGAAAGGGGCCATTTTAAATGAGGCTGGCTTAAGGCTGCTGTTAGGGCTAGGGTTAGGGTTAAGGGGCTGGGGTTTCGGACCACGGCCGTCTTTTGACCGATTGACTCGAAATTGATCACGCATGTCCTCCTCACCGGTGGAATGAGGCTGGCCAGTTTTGGTTGGATTCTGGTGGAATTTGTATTTTACATGAATATTTTAAAGGAAAAGCGGCCATTTTTCATCAAAACCTCGGCCGATTTTTTCAATAGCTTCCAGGTCTTTGGACCGATTGACTGGAAATTTCCCCCAAACGTGCTCCTGTAGCGGCTGAACGAGACACAGCAGTCCCCGTTGGATTCGGGTGAAATTTGTATTTTTGGTGAATATTTTAGTCAGAGGGACAATCTTTCATGAGGCCTGGCTTAAGGCTGAGGCTAGGGTTAGGGTTAGGGTTAGGGTTAGTGATTGGCTGGACCGATTGACTCGAAGTCGATCAGGCATGTCCTCCTCACTGGTGTAAGCAGGGTCGCCAGTTTTGGTTGGATTCCGGTGGAATTTGTATTTTACATGAATATTTTAAAGAAAAGGCCATTTTTCACGAAAAAATACCCCGCCCATTTATTTCAATAGCTTCAAGGTCTTTGGACCGATTGACTCGAAACTTCTCCCAGACGTGCTCCTATACTGGCTGAACGAGACACAGCAGTCCCCGTTGGATTCGGGTGGAATTTGTATTTTTGGTGAATATTTTAGTGAAAGGGGCCATTTTAAATGAGGCTGGCTTAAGGCTGCTGTTAGGGCTAGGGTTAGGGTTAAGGGGCTGGGGTTTCGGACCACGGCCGTCTTTTGACCGATTGACTCGAAATTGATCACGCATGTCCTCCTCACCGGTGGAATGAGGCTGGCCAGTTTTGGTTGGATTCTGGTGGAATTTGTATTTTACATGAATATTTTAAAGGAAAAGCGGCCATTTTTCATCAAAACCTCGGCCGATTTTTTCAATAGCTTCCAGGTCTTTGGACCGATTGACTGGAAATTTCCCCCAAACGTGCTCCTGTAGCGGCTGAACGAGACACAGCAGTCCCCGTTGGATTCGGGTGAAATTTGTATTTTTGGTGAATATTTTAGTCAGAGGGACAATCTTTCATGAGGCCTGGCTTAAGGCTGAGGCTAGGGTTAGGGTTAGGGTTAGGGTTAGTGATTGGCTGGACCGATTGACTCGAAATCGATCAGGCATGTCCTCCTCACTGGTGTAAGCAGGGTCGCCAGTTTTGGTTGGATTCCGGTGGAATTTGTATTTTACATGAATATTTTAAAGAAAAGGCCATTTTTCACGAAAAAATACCCCGCCCATTTATTTCAATAGCTTCCAGGTCTTTGGACCGATTGACTCGAAACTTCTCCCAGACGTGCTCCTATACTGGCTGAACGAGACACAGCAGTCCCCGTTGGATTCGGGTGGAATTTGTATTTTTGGTGAATATTTTAGTGAAAGGGGCCATTTTAAATGAGGCTGGCTTAAGGCTGCTGTTAGGGCTAGGGTTAGGGTTAAGGGGCTGGGGTTTCGGACCACGGCCGTCTTTTGACCGATTGACTCGAAATTGATCACGCATGTCCTCCTCACCGGTGGAATGAGGCTGGCCAGTTTTGGTTGGATTCTGGTGGAATTTGTATTTTACATGAATATTTTAAAGGAAAAGCGGCCATTTTTCATCAAAACCTCGGCCGATTTTTTCAATAGCTTCCAGGTCTTTGGACCGATTGACTGGAAATTTCCCCCAAACGTGCTCCTGTAGCGGCTGAACGAGACACAGCAGTCCCCGTTGGATTCGGGTGAAATTTGTATTTTTGGTGAATATTTTAGTCAGAGGGACAATCTTTCATGAGGCCTGGCTTAAGGCTGAGGCTAGGGTTAGGGTTAGGGTTAGGGTTAGTGATTGGCTGGACCGATTGACTCGAAGTCGATCAGGCATGTCCTCCTCACTGGTGTAAGCAGGGTCGCCAGTTTTGGTTGGATTCCGGTGGAATTTGTATTTTACATGAATATTTTAAAGAAAAGGCCATTTTTCACGAAAAAATACCCCGCCCATTTATTTCAATAGCTTCAAGGTCTTTGGACCGATTGACTCGAAACTTCTCCCAGACGTGCTCCTATACTGGCTGAACGAGACACAGCAGTCCCCGTTGGATTCGGGTGGAATTTGTATTTTTGGTGAATATTTTAGTGAAAGGGGCCATTTTAAATGAGGCTGGCTTAAGGCTGCTGTTAGGGCTAGGGTTAGGGTTAAGGGGCTGGGGTTTCGGACCACGGCCGTCTTTTGACCGATTGACTCGAAATTGATCACGCATGTCCTCCTCACCGGTGGAATGAGGCTGGCCAGTTTTGGTTGGATTCTGGTGGAATTTGTATTTTACATGAATATTTTAAAGGAAAAGCGGCCATTTTTCATCAAAACCTCGGCCGATTTTTTCAATAGCTTCCAGGTCTTTGGACCGATTGACTGGAAATTTCCCCCAAACGTGCTCCTGTAGCGGCTGAACGAGACACAGCAGTCCCCGTTGGATTCGGGTGAAATTTGTATTTTTGGTGAATATTTTAGTCAGAGGGACAATCTTTCATGAGGCCTGGCTTAAGGCTGAGGCTAGGGTTAGGGTTAGGGTTAGGGTTAGTGATTGGCTGGACCGATTGACTCGAAATCGATCAGGCATGTCCTCCTCACTGGTGTAAGCAGGGTCGCCAGTTTTGGTTGGATTCCGGTGGAATTTGTATTTTACATGAATATTTTAAAGAAAAGGCCATTTTTCACGAAAAAATACCCCGCCCATTTATTTCAATAGCTTCCAGGTCTTTGGACCGATTGACTCGAAACTTCTCCCAGACGTGCTCCTATACTGGCTGAACGAGACACAGCAGTCCCCGTTGGATTCGGGTGGAATTTGTATTTTTGGTGAATATTTTAGTGAAAGGGGCCATTTTAAATGAGGCTGGCTTAAGGCTGCTGTTAGGGCTAGGGTTAGGGTTAAGGGGCTGGGGTTTCGGACCACGGCCGTCTTTTGACCGATTGACTCGAAATTGATCACGCATGTCCTCCTCACCGGTGGAATGAGGCTGGCCAGTTTTGGTTGGATTCTGGTGGAATTTGTATTTTACATGAATATTTTAAAGGAAAAGCGGCCATTTTTCATCAAAACCTCGGCCGATTTTTTCAATAGCTTCCAGGTCTTTGGACCGATTGACTGGAAATTTCCCCCAAACGTGCTCCTGTAGCGGCTGAACGAGACACAGCAGTCCCCGTTGGATTCGGGTGAAATTTGTATTTTTGGTGAATATTTTAGTCAGAGGGACAATCTTTCATGAGGCCTGGCTTAAGGCTGAGGCTAGGGTTAGGGTTAGGGTTAGGGTTAGTGATTGGCTGGACCGATTGACTCGAAGTCGATCAGGCATGTCCTCCTCACTGGTGTAAGCAGGGTCGCCAGTTTTGGTTGGATTCCGGTGGAATTTGTATTTTACATGAATATTTTAAAGAAAAGGCCATTTTTCACGAAAAAATACCCCGCCCATTTATTTCAATAGCTTCAAGGTCTTTGGACCGATTGACTCGAAACTTCTCCCAGACGTGCTCCTATACTGGCTGAACGAGACACAGCAGTCCCCGTTGGATTCGGGTGGAATTTGTATTTTTGGTGAATATTTTAGTGAAAGGGGCCATTTTAAATGAGGCTGGCTTAAGGCTGCTGTTAGGGCTAGGGTTAGGGTTAAGGGGCTGGGGTTTCGGACCACGGCCGTCTTTTGACCGATTGACTCGAAATTGATCACGCATGTCCTCCTCACCGGTGGAATGAGGCTGGCCAGTTTTGGTTGGATTCTGGTGGAATTTGTATTTTACATGAATATTTTAAAGGAAAAGCGGCCATTTTTCATCAAAACCTCGGCCGATTTTTTCAATAGCTTCCAGGTCTTTGGACCGATTGACTGGAAATTTCCCCCAAACGTGCTCCTGTAGCGGCTGAACGAGACACAGCAGTCCCCGTTGGATTCGGGTGAAATTTGTATTTTTGGTGAATATTTTAGTCAGAGGGACAATCTTTCATGAGGCCTGGCTTAAGGCTGAGGCTAGGGTTAGGGTTAGGGTTAGGGTTAGTGATTGGCTGGACCGATTGACTCGAAATCGATCAGGCATGTCCTCCTCACTGGTGTAAGCAGGGTCGCCAGTTTTGGTTGGATTCCGGTGGAATTTGTATTTTACATGAATATTTTAAAGAAAAGGCCATTTTTCACGAAAAAATACCCCGCCCATTTATTTCAATAGCTTCCAGGTCTTTGGACCGATTGACTCGAAACTTCTCCCAGACGTGCTCCTATACTGGCTGAACGAGACACAGCAGTCCCCGTTGGATTCGGGTGGAATTTGTATTTTTGGTGAATATTTTAGTGAAAGGGGCCATTTTAAATGAGGCTGGCTTAAGGCTGCTGTTAGGGCTAGGGTTAGGGTTAAGGGGCTGGGGTTTCGGACCACGGCCGTCTTTTGACCGATTGACTCGAAATTGATCACGCATGTCCTCCTCACCGGTGGAATGAGGCTGGCCAGTTTTGGTTGGATTCTGGTGGAATTTGTATTTTACATGAATATTTTAAAGGAAAAGCGGCCATTTTTCATCAAAACCTCGGCCGATTTTTTCAATAGCTTCCAGGTCTTTGGACCGATTGACTGGAAATTTCCCCCAAACGTGCTCCTGTAGCGGCTGAACGAGACACAGCAGTCCCCGTTGGATTCGGGTGAAATTTGTATTTTTGGTGAATATTTTAGTCAGAGGGACAATCTTTCATGAGGCCTGGCTTAAGGCTGAGGCTAGGGTTAGGGTTAGGGTTAGGGTTAGTGATTGGCTGGACCGATTGACTCGAAATCGATCAGGCATGTCCTCCTCACTGGTGTAAGCAGGGTCGCCAGTTTTGGTTGGATTCCGGTGGAATTTGTATTTTACATGAATATTTTAAAGAAAAGGCCATTTTTCACGAAAAAATACCCCGCCCATTTATTTCAATAGCTTCCAGGTCTTTGGACCGATTGACTCGAAACTTCTCCCAGACGTGCTCCTATACTGGCTGAACGAGACACAGCAGTCCCCGTTGGATTCGGGTGGAATTTGTATTTTTGGTGAATATTTTAGTGAAAGGGGCCATTTTAAATGAGGCTGGCTTAAGGCTGCTGTTAGGGCTAGGGTTAGGGTTAAGGGGCTGGGGTTTCGGACCACGGCCGTCTTTTGACCGATTGACTCGAAATTGATCACGCATGTCCTCACCGGTGGAATGAGGCTGGCCAGTTTTGGTTGGATTCTGGTGGAATTTGTATTTTACATGAATATTTTAAAGGAAAAGCGGCCATTTTTCATCAAAACCTCGGCCGATTTTTTCAATAGCTTCCAGGTCTTTGGACCGATTGACTGGAAATTTCCCCCAAACGTGCTCCTGTAGCGGCTGAACGAGACACAGCAGTCCCCGTTGGATTCGGGTGAAATTTGTATTTTTGGTGAATATTTTAGTCAGAGGGACAATCTTTCATGAGGCCTGGCTTAAGGCTGAGGCTAGGGTTAGGGTTAGGGTTAGGGTTAGTGATTGGCTGGACCGATTGACTCGAAGTCGATCAGGCATGTCCTCCTCACTGGTGTAAGCAGGGTCGCCAGTTTTGGTTGGATTCCGGTGGAATTTGTATTTTACATGAATATTTTAAAGAAAAGGCCATTTTTCACGAAAAAATACCCCGCCCATTTATTTCAATAGCTTCAAGGTCTTTGGACCGATTGACTCGAAACTTCTCCCAGACGTGCTCCTATACTGGCTGAACGAGACACAGCAGTCCCCGTTGGATTCGGGTGGAATTTGTATTTTTGGTGAATATTTTAGTGAAAGGGGCCATTTTAAATGAGGCTGGCTTAAGGCTGCTGTTAGGGCTAGGGTTAGGGTTAAGGGGCTGGGGTTTCGGACCACGGCCGTCTTTTGACCGATTGACTCGAAATTGATCACGCATGTCCTCCTCACCGGTGGAATGAGGCTGGCCAGTTTTGGTTGGATTCTGGTGGAATTTGTATTTTACATGAATATTTTAAAGGAAAAGCGGCCATTTTTCATCAAAACCTCGGCCGATTTTTTCAATAGCTTCCAGGTCTTTGGACCGATTGACTGGAAATTTCCCCCAAACGTGCTCCTGTAGCGGCTGAACGAGACACAGCAGTCCCCGTTGGATTCGGGTGAAATTTGTATTTTTGGTGAATATTTTAGTCAGAGGGACAATCTTTCATGAGGCCTGGCTTAAGGCTGAGGCTAGGGTTAGGGTTAGGGTTAGGGTTAGTGATTGGCTGGACCGATTGACTCGAAATCGATCAGGCATGTCCTCCTCACTGGTGTAAGCAGGGTCGCCAGTTTTGGTTGGATTCCGGTGGAATTTGTATTTTACATGAATATTTTAAAGAAAAGGCCATTTTTCACGAAAAAATACCCCGCCCATTTATTTCAATAGCTTCAAGGTCTTTGGACCGATTGACTCGAAACTTCTCCCAGACGTGCTCCTATACTGGCTGAACGAGACACAGCAGTCCCCGTTGGATTCGGGTGGAATTTGTATTTTTGGTGAATATTTTAGTGAAAGGGGCCATTTTAAATGAGGCTGGCTTAAGGCTGCTGTTAGGGCTAGGGTTAGGGTTAAGGGGCTGGGGTTTCGGACCACGGCCGTCTTTTGACCGATTGACTCGAAATTGATCACGCATGTCCTCCTCACCGGTGGAATGAGGCTGGCCAGTTTTGGTTGGATTCTGGTGGAATTTGTATTTTACATGAATATTTTAATGGAAAAGCGGCCATTTTTCATCAAAACCTCGGCCGATTTTTTCAATAGCTTCCCGGTCTTTGGACCGATTGACTGGAAATTTCCCCCAAACGTGCTCCTGTAGCGGCTGAACGAGACACAGCAGTCCCCGTTGGATTCGGGTGAAATTTGTATTTTTGGTGAATATTTTAGTCAGAGGGACAATCTTTCATGAGGCCTGGCTTAAGGCTGAGGCTAGGGTTAGGGTTAGGGTTAGGGTTAGTGATTGGCTGGACCGATTGACTCGAAATCGATCAGGCATGTCCTCCTCACTGGTGTAAGCAGGGTCGCCAGTTTTGGTTGGATTCCGGTGGAATTTGTATTTTACATGAATATTTTAAAGAAAAGGCCATTTTTCACGAAAAAATACCCCGCCCATTTATTTCAATAGCTTCCAGGTCTTTGGACCGATTGATTCGAAACTTCTCCCAGACGTGCTCCTATACTGGCTGAACGAGACACAGCAGTCCCCGTTGGATTCGGGTGGAATTTGTATTTTTGGTGAATATTTTAGTGAAAGGGGCCATTTTAAATGAGGCTGGCTTAAGGCTGCTGTTAGGGCTAGGGTTAGGGTTAAGGGGCTGGGGTTTCGGACCACGGCCGTCTTTTGACCGATTGACTCGAAATTGATCACGCATGTCCTCCTCACCGGTGGAATGAGGCTGGCCAGTTTTGGTTGGATTCTGGTGGAATTTGTATTTTACATGAATATTTTAAAGGAAAAGCGGCCATTTTTCATCAAAACCTCGGCCGATTTTTTCAATAGCTTCCAGGTCTTTGGACCGATTGACTGGAAATTTCCCCCAAACGTGCTCCTGTAGCGGCTGAACGAGACACAGCAGTCCCCGTTGGATTCGGGTGAAATTTGTATTTTTGGTGAATATTTTAGTCAGAGGGACAATCTTTCATGAGGCCTGGCTTAAGGCTGAGGCTAGGGTTAGGGTTAGGGTTAGGGTTAGTGATTGGCTGGACCGATTGACTCGAAATCGATCAGGCATGTCCTCCTCACTGGTGTAAGCAGGGTCGCCAGTTTTGGTTGGATTCCGGTGGAATTTGTATTTTACATGAATATTTTAAAGAAAAGGCCATTTTTCACGAAAAAATACCCCGCCCATTTATTTCAATAGCTTCAAGGTCTTTGGACCGATTGACTCGAAACTTCTCCCAGACGTGCTCCTATACTGGCTGAACGAGACACAGCAGTCCCCGTTGGATTCGGGTGGAATTTGTATTTTTGGTGAATATTTTAGTGAAAGGGGCCATTTTAAATGAGGCTGGCTTAAGGCTGCTGTTAGGGCTAGGGTTAGGGTTAAGGGGCTGGGGTTTCGGACCACGGCCGTCTTTTGACCGATTGACTCGAAATTGATCACGCATGTCCTCCTCACCGGTGGAATGAGGCTGGCCAGTTTTGGTTGGATTCTGGTGGAATTTGTATTTTACATGAATATTTTAATGGAAAAGCGGCCATTTTTCATCAAAACCTCGGCCGATTTTTTCAATAGCTTCCCGGTCTTTGGACCGATTGACTGGAAATTTCCCCCAAACGTGCTCCTGTAGCGGCTGAACGAGACACAGCAGTCCCCGTTGGATTCGGGTGAAATTTGTATTTTTGGTGAATATTTTAGTCAGAGGGACAATCTTTCATGAGGCCTGGCTTAAGGCTGAGGCTAGGGTTAGGGTTAGGGTTAGGGTTAGTGATTGGCTGGACCGATTGACTCGAAATCGATCAGGCATGTCCTCCTCACTGGTGTAAGCAGGGTCGCCAGTTTTGGTTGGATTCCGGTGGAATTTGTATTTTACATGAATATTTTAAAGAAAAGGCCATTTTTCACGAAAAAATACCCCGCCCATTTATTTCAATAGCTTCCAGGTCTTTGGACCGATTGACTCGAAACTTCTCCCAGACGTGCTCCTATACTGGCTGAACGAGACACAGCAGTCCCCGTTGGATTCGGGTGGAATTTGTATTTTTGGTGAATATTTTAGTGAAAGGGGCCATTTTAAATGAGGCTGGCTTAAGGCTGCTGTTAGGGCTAGGGTTAGGGTTAAGGGGCTGGGGTTTCGGACCACGGCCGTCTTTTGACCGATTGACTCGAAATTGATCACGCATGTCCTCCTCACCGGTGGAATGAGGCTGGCCAGTTTTGGTTGGATTCTGGTGGAATTTGTATTTTACATGAATATTTTAAAGGAAAAGCGGCCATTTTTCATCAAAACCTCGGCCGATTTTTTCAATAGCTTCCAGGTCTTTGGACCGATTGACTGGAAATTTCCCCCAAACGTGCTCCTGTAGCGGCTGAACGAGACACAGCAGTCCCCGTTGGATTCGGGTGAAATTTGTATTTTTGGTGAATATTTTAGTCAGAGGGACAATCTTTCATGAGGCCTGGCTTAAGGCTGAGGCTAGGGTTAGGGTTAGGGTTAGGGTTAGTGATTGGCTGGACCGATTGACTCGAAATCGATCAGGCATGTCCTCCTCACTGGTGTAAGCAGGGTCGCCAGTTTTGGTTGGATTCCGGTGGAATTTGTATTTTACATGAATATTTTAAAGAAAAGGCCATTTTTCACGAAAAAATACCCCGCCCATTTATTTCAATAGCTTCAAGGTCTTTGGACCGATTGACTCGAAACTTCTCCCAGACGTGCTCCTATACTGGCTGAACGAGACACAGCAGTCCCCGTTGGATTCGGGTGGAATTTGTATTTTTGGTGAATATTTTAGTGAAAGGGGCCATTTTAAATGAGGGTGGCTTAAGGCTGCTGTTAGGGCTAGGGTTAGGGTTAAGGGGCTGGGGTTTCGGACCACGGCCGTCTTTTGACCGATTGACTCGAAATTGATCGCGCATGTCCTCCTCACCGGTGGAATGAGGCTGGCCAGTTTTGGTTGGATTCTGGTGGAATTTGTATTTTACATGAATATTTTAAAGGAAAAGCGGCCATTTTTCATCAAAACCTCGGCCGATTTTTTCAATAGCTTCCCGGTCTTTGGACCGATTGACTGGAAATTTCCCCCAAACGTGCTCCTGTAGCGGCTGAACGAGACACAGCAGTCCCCGTTGGATTCGGGTGAAATTTGTATTTTTGGTGAATATTTTAGTCAGAGGGACAATCTTTCATGAGGCCTGGCTTAAGGCTGAGGCTAGGGTTAGGGTTAGGGTTAGGGTTAGTGATTGGCTGGACCGATTGACTCGAAATCGATCAGGCATGTCCTCCTCACTGGTGTAAGCAGGGTCGCCAGTTTTGGTTGGATTCCGGTGGAATTTGTATTTTACATGAATATTTTAAAGAAAAGGCCATTTTTCACGAAAAAATACCCCGCCCATTTATTTCAATAGCTTCCAGGTCTTTGGACCGATTGACTCGAAACTTCTCCCAGACGTGCTCCTATACTGGCTGAACGAGACACAGCAGTCCCCGTTGGATTCGGGTGGAATTTGTATTTTTGGTGAATATTTTAGTGAAAGGGGCCATTTTAAATGAGGCTGGCTTAAGGCTGCTGTTAGGGCTAGGGTTAGGGTTAAGGGGCTGGGGTTTCGGACCACGGCCGTCTTTTGACCGATTGACTCGAAATTGATCACGCATGTCCTCACCGGTGGAATGAGGCTGGCCAGTTTTGGTTGGATTCTGGTGGAATTTGTATTTTACATGAATATTTTAAAGGAAAAGCGGCCATTTTTCATCAAAACCTCGGCCGATTTTTTCAATAGCTTCCAGGTCTTTGGACCGATTGACTGGAAATTTCCCCCAAACGTGCTCCTGTAGCGGCTGAACGAGACACAGCAGTCCCCGTTGGATTCGGGTGAAATTTGTATTTTTGGTGAATATTTTAGTCAGAGGGACAATCTTTCATGAGGCCTGGCTTAAGGCTGAGGCTAGGGTTAGGGTTAGGGTTAGGGTTAGTGATTGGCTGGACCGATTGACTCGAAGTCGATCAGGCATGTCCTCCTCACTGGTGTAAGCAGGGTCGCCAGTTTTGGTTGGATTCCGGTGGAATTTGTATTTTACATGAATATTTTAAAGAAAAGGCCATTTTTCACGAAAAAATACCCCGCCCATTTATTTCAATAGCTTCAAGGTCTTTGGACCGATTGACTCGAAACTTCTCCCAGACGTGCTCCTATACTGGCTGAACGAGACACAGCAGTCCCCGTTGGATTCGGGTGGAATTTGTATTTTTGGTGAATATTTTAGTGAAAGGGGCCATTTTAAATGAGGCTGGCTTAAGGCTGCTGTTAGGGCTAGGGTTAGGGTTAAGGGGCTGGGGTTTCGGACCACGGCCGTCTTTTGACCGATTGACTCGAAATTGATCACGCATGTCCTCCTCACCGGTGGAATGAGGCTGGCCAGTTTTGGTTGGATTCTGGTGGAATTTGTATTTTACATGAATATTTTAAAGGAAAAGCGGCCATTTTTCATCAAAACCTCGGCCGATTTTTTCAATAGCTTCCAGGTCTTTGGACCGATTGACTGGAAATTTCCCCCAAACGTGCTCCTGTAGCGGCTGAACGAGACACAGCAGTCCCCGTTGGATTCGGGTGAAATTTGTATTTTTGGTGAATATTTTAGTCAGAGGGACAATCTTTCATGAGGCCTGGCTTAAGGCTGAGGCTAGGGTTAGGGTTAGGGTTAGGGTTAGTGATTGGCTGGACCGATTGACTCGAAATCGATCAGGCATGTCCTCCTCACTGGTGTAAGCAGGGTCGCCAGTTTTGGTTGGATTCCGGTGGAATTTGTATTTTACATGAATATTTTAAAGAAAAGGCCATTTTTCACGAAAAAATACCCCGCCCATTTATTTCAATAGCTTCAAGGTCTTTGGACCGATTGACTCGAAACTTCTCCCAGACGTGCTCCTATACTGGCTGAACGAGACACAGCAGTCCCCGTTGGATTCGGGTGGAATTTGTATTTTTGGTGAATATTTTAGTGAAAGGGGCCATTTTAAATGAGGGTGGCTTAAGGCTGCTGTTAGGGCTAGGGTTAGGGTTAAGGGGCTGGGGTTTCGGACCACGGCCGTCTTTTGACCGATTGACTCGAAATTGATCGCGCATGTCCTCCTCACCGGTGGAATGAGGCTGGCCAGTTTTGGTTGGATTCTGGTGGAATTTGTATTTTACATGAATATTTTAAAGGAAAAGCGGCCATTTTTCATCAAAACCTCGGCCGATTTTTTCAATAGCTTCCCGGTCTTTGGACCGATTGACTGGAAATTTCCCCCAAACGTGCTCCTGTAGCGGCTGAACGAGACACAGCAGTCCCCGTTGGATTCGGGTGAAATTTGTATTTTTGGTGAATATTTTAGTCAGAGGGACAATCTTTCATGAGGCCTGGCTTAAGGCTGAGGCTAGGGTTAGGGTTAGGGTTAGGGTTAGTGATTGGCTGGACCGATTGACTCGAAATCGATCAGGCATGTCCTCCTCACTGGTGTAAGCAGGGTCGCCAGTTTTGGTTGGATTCCGGTGGAATTTGTATTTTACATGAATATTTTAAAGAAAAGGCCATTTTTCACGAAAAAATACCCCGCCCATTTATTTCAATAGCTTCCAGGTCTTTGGACCGATTGACTCGAAACTTCTCCCAGACGTGCTCCTATACTGGCTGAACGAGACACAGCAGTCCCCGTTGGATTCGGGTGGAATTTGTATTTTTGGTGAATATTTTAGTGAAAGGGGCCATTTTAAATGAGGCTGGCTTAAGGCTGCTGTTAGGGCTAGGGTTAGGGTTAAGGGGCTGGGGTTTCGGACCACGGCCGTCTTTTGACCGATTGACTCGAAATTGATCACGCATGTCCTCACCGGTGGAATGAGGCTGGCCAGTTTTGGTTGGATTCTGGTGGAATTTGTATTTTACATGAATATTTTAAAGGAAAAGCGGCCATTTTTCATCAAAACCTCGGCCGATTTTTTCAATAGCTTCCAGGTCTTTGGACCGATTGACTGGAAATTTCCCCCAAACGTGCTCCTGTAGCGGCTGAACGAGACACAGCAGTCCCCGTTGGATTCGGGTGAAATTTGTATTTTTGGTGAATATTTTAGTCAGAGGGACAATCTTTCATGAGGCCTGGCTTAAGGCTGAGGCTAGGGTTAGGGTTAGGGTTAGGGTTAGTGATTGGCTGGACCGATTGACTCGAAGTCGATCAGGCATGTCCTCCTCACTGGTGTAAGCAGGGTCGCCAGTTTTGGTTGGATTCCGGTGGAATTTGTATTTTACATGAATATTTTAAAGAAAAGGCCATTTTTCACGAAAAAATACCCCGCCCATTTATTTCAATAGCTTCAAGGTCTTTGGACCGATTGACTCGAAACTTCTCCCAGACGTGCTCCTATACTGGCTGAACGAGACACAGCAGTCCCCGTTGGATTCGGGTGGAATTTGTATTTTTGGTGAATATTTTAGTGAAAGGGGCCATTTTAAATGAGGCTGGCTTAAGGCTGCTGTTAGGGCTAGGGTTAGGGTTAAGGGGCTGGGGTTTCGGACCACGGCCGTCTTTTGACCGATTGACTCGAAATTGATCACGCATGTCCTCCTCACCGGTGGAATGAGGCTGGCCAGTTTTGGTTGGATTCTGGTGGAATTTGTATTTTACATGAATATTTTAAAGGAAAAGCGGCCATTTTTCATCAAAACCTCGGCCGATTTTTTCAATAGCTTCCAGGTCTTTGGACCGATTGACTGGAAATTTCCCCCAAACGTGCTCCTGTAGCGGCTGAACGAGACACAGCAGTCCCCGTTGGATTCGGGTGAAATTTGTATTTTTGGTGAATATTTTAGTCAGAGGGACAATCTTTCATGAGGCCTGGCTTAAGGCTGAGGCTAGGGTTAGGGTTAGGGTTAGGGTTAGTGATTGGCTGGACCGATTGACTCGAAATCGATCAGGCATGTCCTCCTCACTGGTGTAAGCAGGGTCGCCAGTTTTGGTTGGATTCCGGTGGAATTTGTATTTTACATGAATATTTTAAAGAAAAGGCCATTTTTCACGAAAAAATACCCCGCCCATTTATTTCAATAGCTTCAAGGTCTTTGGACCGATTGACTCGAAACTTCTCCCAGACGTGCTCCTATACTGGCTGAACGAGACACAGCAGTCCCCGTTGGATTCGGGTGGAATTTGTATTTTTGGTGAATATTTTAGTGAAAGGGGCCATTTTAAATGAGGCTGGCTTAAGGCTGCTGTTAGGGCTAGGGTTAGGGTTAAGGGGCTGGGGTTTCGGACCACGGCCGTCTTTTGACCGATTGACTCGAAATTGATCACGCATGTCCTCCTCACCGGTGGAATGAGGCTGGCCAGTTTTGGTTGGATTCTGGTGGAATTTGTATTTTACATGAATATTTTAATGGAAAAGCGGCCATTTTTCATCAAAACCTCGGCCGATTTTTTCAATAGCTTCCCGGTCTTTGGACCGATTGACTGGAAATTTCCCCCAAACGTGCTCCTGTAGCGGCTGAACGAGACACAGCAGTCCCCGTTGGATTCGGGTGAAATTTGTATTTTTGGTGAATATTTTAGTCAGAGGGACAATCTTTCATGAGGCCTGGCTTAAGGCTGAGGCTAGGGTTAGGGTTAGGGTTAGGGTTAGTGATTGGCTGGACCGATTGACTCGAAATCGATCAGGCATGTCCTCCTCACTGGTGTAAGCAGGGTCGCCAGTTTTGGTTGGATTCCGGTGGAATTTGTATTTTACATGAATATTTTAAAGAAAAGGCCATTTTTCACGAAAAAATACCCCGCCCATTTATTTCAATAGCTTCCAGGTCTTTGGACCGATTGATTCGAAACTTCTCCCAGACGTGCTCCTATACTGGCTGAACGAGACACAGCAGTCCCCGTTGGATTCGGGTGGAATTTGTATTTTTGGTGAATATTTTAGTGAAAGGGGCCATTTTAAATGAGGCTGGCTTAAGGCTGCTGTTAGGGCTAGGGTTAGGGTTAAGGGGCTGGGGTTTCGGACCACGGCCGTCTTTTGACCGATTGACTCGAAATTGATCACGCATGTCCTCCTCACCGGTGGAATGAGGCTGGCCAGTTTTGGTTGGATTCTGGTGGAATTTGTATTTTACATGAATATTTTAAAGGAAAAGCGGCCATTTTTCATCAAAACCTCGGCCGATTTTTTCAATAGCTTCCAGGTCTTTGGACCGATTGACTGGAAATTTCCCCCAAACGTGCTCCTGTAGCGGCTGAACGAGACACAGCAGTCCCCGTTGGATTCGGGTGAAATTTGTATTTTTGGTGAATATTTTAGTCAGAGGGACAATCTTTCATGAGGCCTGGCTTAAGGCTGAGGCTAGGGTTAGGGTTAGGGTTAGGGTTAGTGATTGGCTGGACCGATTGACTCGAAATCGATCAGGCATGTCCTCCTCACTGGTGTAAGCAGGGTCGCCAGTTTTGGTTGGATTCCGGTGGAATTTGTATTTTACATGAATATTTTAAAGAAAAGGCCATTTTTCACGAAAAAATACCCCGCCCATTTATTTCAATAGCTTCAAGGTCTTTGGACCGATTGACTCGAAACTTCTCCCAGACGTGCTCCTATACTGGCTGAACGAGACACAGCAGTCCCCGTTGGATTCGGGTGGAATTTGTATTTTTGGTGAATATTTTAGTGAAAGGGGCCATTTTAAATGAGGCTGGCTTAAGGCTGCTGTTAGGGCTAGGGTTAGGGTTAAGGGGCTGGGGTTTCGGACCACGGCCGTCTTTTGACCGATTGACTCGAAATTGATCACGCATGTCCTCCTCACCGGTGGAATGAGGCTGGCCAGTTTTGGTTGGATTCTGGTGGAATTTGTATTTTACATGAATATTTTAATGGAAAAGCGGCCATTTTTCATCAAAACCTCGGCCGATTTTTTCAATAGCTTCCCGGTCTTTGGACCGATTGACTGGAAATTTCCCCCAAACGTGCTCCTGTAGCGGCTGAACGAGACACAGCAGTCCCCGTTGGATTCGGGTGAAATTTGTATTTTTGGTGAATATTTTAGTCAGAGGGACAATCTTTCATGAGGCCTGGCTTAAGGCTGAGGCTAGGGTTAGGGTTAGGGTTAGGGTTAGTGATTGGCTGGACCGATTGACTCGAAATCGATCAGGCATGTCCTCCTCACTGGTGTAAGCAGGGTCGCCAGTTTTGGTTGGATTCCGGTGGAATTTGTATTTTACATGAATATTTTAAAGAAAAGGCCATTTTTCACGAAAAAATACCCCGCCCATTTATTTCAATAGCTTCCAGGTCTTTGGACCGATTGACTCGAAACTTCTCCCAGACGTGCTCCTATACTGGCTGAACGAGACACAGCAGTCCCCGTTGGATTCGGGTGGAATTTGTATTTTTGGTGAATATTTTAGTGAAAGGGGCCATTTTAAATGAGGCTGGCTTAAGGCTGCTGTTAGGGCTAGGGTTAGGGTTAAGGGGCTGGGGTTTCGGACCACGGCCGTCTTTTGACCGATTGACTCGAAATTGATCACGCATGTCCTCCTCACCGGTGGAATGAGGCTGGCCAGTTTTGGTTGGATTCTGGTGGAATTTGTATTTTACATGAATATTTTAAAGGAAAAGCGGCCATTTTTCATCAAAACCTCGGCCGATTTTTTCAATAGCTTCCAGGTCTTTGGACCGATTGACTGGAAATTTCCCCCAAACGTGCTCCTGTAGCGGCTGAACGAGACACAGCAGTCCCCGTTGGATTCGGGTGAAATTTGTATTTTTGGTGAATATTTTAGTCAGAGGGACAATCTTTCATGAGGCCTGGCTTAAGGCTGAGGCTAGGGTTAGGGTTAGGGTTAGGGTTAGTGATTGGCTGGACCGATTGACTCGAAATCGATCAGGCATGTCCTCCTCACTGGTGTAAGCAGGGTCGCCAGTTTTGGTTGGATTCCGGTGGAATTTGTATTTTACATGAATATTTTAAAGAAAAGGCCATTTTTCACGAAAAAATACCCCGCCCATTTATTTCAATAGCTTCCAGGTCTTTGGACCGATTGACTCGAAACTTCTCCCAGACGTGCTCCTATACTGGCTGAACGAGACACAGCAGTCCCCGTTGGATTCGGGTGGAATTTGTATTTTTGGTGAATATTTTAGTGAAAGGGGCCATTTTAAATGAGGCTGGCTTAAGGCTGCTGTTAGGGCTAGGGTTAGGGTTAAGGGGCTGGGGTTTCGGACCACGGCCGTCTTTTGACCGATTGACTCGAAATTGATCGCGCATGTCCTCCTCACCGGTGGAATGAGGCTGGCCAGTTTTGGTTGGATTCTGGTGGAATTTGTATTTTACATGAATATTTTAAAGGAAAAGCGGCCATTTTTCATCAAAACCTCGGCCGATTTTTTCAATAGCTTCCAGGTCTTTGGACCGATTGACTGGAAATTTCCCCCAAACGTGCTCCTGTAGCGGCTGAACGAGACACAGCAGTCCCCGTTGGATTCGGGTGAAATTTGTATTTTTGGTGAATATTTTAGTCAGAGGGACAATCTTTCATGAGGCCTGGCTTAAGGCTGAGGCTAGGGTTAGGGTTAGGGTTAGTGATTGGCTGGACCGATTGACTCGAAATCGATCAGGCATGTCCTCCTCACTGGTGTAAGCAGGGTCGCCAGTTTTGGTTGGATTCCGGTGGAATTTGTATTTGACATGAATATTTTAAAGAAAAGGCCATTTTTCACGAAAAAATACCCCGCCCATTTATTTCAATAGCTTCCAGGTCTTTGGACCGATTGACTCGAAACTTCTCCCAGACGTGCTCCTATACTGGCTGAACGAGACACAGCAGTCCCCGTTGGATTCGGGTGGAATTTGTATTTTTGGTGAATATTTTAGTGAAAGGGGCCATTTTAAATGAGGCTGGCTTAAGGCTGCTGTTAGGGCTAGGGTTAGGGTTAAGGGGCTGGGGTTTCGGACCACGGCCGTCTTTTGACCGATTGACTCGAAATTGATCGCGCATGTCCTCCTCACCGGTGGAATGAGGCTGGCCAGTTTTGGTTGGATTCTGGTGGAATTTGTATTTTACATGAATATTTTAAAGGAAAAGCGGCCATTTTTCATCAAAACCTCGGCCGATTTTTTCAATAGCTTCCCGGTCTTTGGACCGATTGACTGGAAATTTCCCCCAAACGTGCTCCTGTAGCGGCTGAACGAGACACAGCAGTCCCCGTTGGATTCGGGTGAAATTTGTATTTTTGGTGAATATTTTAGTCAGAGGGACAATCTTTCATGAGGCCTGGCTTAAGGCTGAGGCTAGGGTTAGGGTTAGGGTTAGTGATTGGCTGGACCGATTGACTCGAAATCGATCAGGCATGTCCTCCTCACTGGTGTAAGCAGGATCGCCAGTTTTGGTTGGATTCCGGTGGAATTTGTATTTTACATGAATATTTTAAAGAAAAGGCCATTTTTCACGAAAAAATACCCCGCCCATTTATTTCAATAGCTTCCAGGTCTTTGGACCGATTGACTCGAAACTTCTCCCAGACGTGCTCCTATACTGGCTGAACGAGACACAGCAGTCCCCGTTGGATTCGGGTGGAATTTGTATTTTTGGTGAATATTTTAGTGAAAGGGGCCATTTTAAATGAGGCTGGCTTAAGGCTGCTGTTAGGGCTAGGGTTAGGGTTAAGGGGCTGGGGTTTCGGACCACGGCCGTCTTTTGACCGATTGACTCGAAATTGATCACGCATGTCCTCCTTACCGGTGGAATGAGGCTGGCCAGTTTTGGTTGGATTCTGGTGGAATTTGTATTTTACATGAATATTTTAAAGAAAAGGCCATTTTTCACGAAAAAATACCCCGCCCATTTATTTCAATAGCTTCCAGGTCTTTGGACCGATTGACTGGAAATTTCCCCCAAACGTGCTCCTGTAGCGGCTGAACGAGACACAGCAGTCCCCGTTGGATTCGGGTGAAATTTGTATTTTTGGTGAATATTTTAGTCAGAGGGACAATCTTTCATGAGGCCTGGCTTAAGGCTGAGGCTAGGGTTAGGGTTAGGGTTAGGGTTAGTGATTGGCTGGACCGATTGACTCGAAATCGATCAGGCATGTCCTCCTCACTGGTGTAAGCAGGGTCGCCAGTTTTGGTTGGATTCCGGTGGAATTTGTATTTGACATGAATATTTTAAAGAAAAGGCCATTTTTCACGAAAAAATACCCCGCCCATTTATTTCAATAGCTTCCAGGTCTTTGGACCGATTGACTCGAAACTTCTCCCAGACGTGCTCCTATACTGGCTGAACGAGACACAGCAGTCCCCGTTGGATTCGGGTGGAATTTGTATTTTTGGTGAATATTTTAGTGAAAGGGGCCATTTTAAATGAGGCTGGCTTAAGGCTGCTGTTAGGGCTAGGGTTAGGGTTAAGGGGCTGGGGTTTCGGACCACGGCCGTCTTTTGACCGATTGACTCGAAATTGATCACGCATGTCCTCCTTACCGGTGGAATGAGGCTGGCCAGTTTTGGTTGGATTCCGGTGGAATTTGTATTTTACATGAATATTTTAAAGAAAAGGCCATTTTTCACGAAAAAATACCCCGCCCATTTATTTCAATAGCTTCCAGGTCTTTGGACCGATTGACTCGACACTTCTCCCAGACGTGCTCCTATACTGGCTGAACGAGACACAGCAGTCCCCGTTGGATTCGGGTGGAATTTGTATTTTTGGTGAATATTTTAGTGAAAGGGGCCATTTTAAATGAGGCTGGCTTAAGGCTGCTGTTAGGGCTAGGGTTAGGGTTAAGGGGCTGGGGTTTCGGACCACGGCCGTCTTTTGACCGATTGACTCGAAATTGATCGCGCATGTCCTCCTCACCGGTGGAATGAGGCTGGCCAGTTTTGGTTGGATTCTGGTGGAATTTGTATTTTACATGAATATTTTAAAGGAAAAGCGGCCATTTTTCATCAAAACCTCGGCCGATTTTTTCAATAGCTTCCCGGTCTTTGGACCGATTGACTGGAAATTTCCCCCAAACGTGCTCCTGTAGCGGCTGAACGAGACACAGCAGTCCCCGTTGGATTCGGGTGAAATTTGTATTTTTGGTGAATATTTTAGTCAGAGGGACAATCTTTCATGAGGCCTGGCTTAAGGCTGAGGCTAGGGTTAGGGTTAGGGTTAGTGATTGGCTGGACCGATTGACTCGAAATCGATCAGGCATGTCCTCCTCACTGGTGTAAGCAGGGTCGCCAGTTTTGGTTGGATTCCGGTGGAATTTGTATTTGACATGAATATTTTAAAGAAAAGGCCATTTTTCACGAAAAAATACCCCGCCCATTTATTTCAATAGCTTCCAGGTCTTTGGACCGATTGACTCGAAACTTCTCCCAGACGTGCTCCTATACTGGCTGAACGAGACACAGCAGTCCCCGTTGGATTCGGGTGGAATTTGTATTTTTGGTGAATATTTTAGTGAAAGGGGCCATTTTAAATGAGGCTGGCTTAAGGCTGCTGTTAGGGCTAGGGTTAGGGTTAAGGGGCTGGGGTTTCGGACCACGGCCGTCTTTTGACCGATTGACTCGAAATTGATCACGCATGTCCTCCTTACCGGTGGAATGAGGCTGGCCAGTTTTGGTTGGATTCTGGTGGAATTTGTATTTTACATGAATATTTTAAAGGAAAAGCGGCCATTTTTCATCAAAACCTCGGCCGATTTTTTCAATAGCTTCCAGGTCTTTGGACCGATTGACTGGAAATTTCCCCCAGACGTGCTCCTGTAGCGGCTGAACGAGACACAGCAGTCCCCGTTGGATTCGGGTGAAATTTGTATTTTTGGTGAATATTTTAGTCAGAGGGACAATCTTTCATGAGGCCTGGCTTAAGGCTGAGGCTAGGGTTAGGGTTAGGGTTAGGGTTAGTGATTGGCTGGACCGATTGACTCGAAATCGATCAGGCATGTCCTCCTCACTGGTGTAAGCAGGGTCGCCAGTTTTGGTTGGATTCCGGTGGAATTTGTATTTTACATGAATATTTTAAAGAAAAGGCCATTTTTCACGAAAAAATACCCCGCCCATTTATTTCAATAGCTTCCAGGTCTTTGGACCGATTGACTCGAAACTTCTCCCAGACGTGCTCCTATACTGGCTGAACGAGACACAGCAGTCCCCGTTGGATTCGGGTGGAATTTGTATTTTTGGTGAATATTTTAGTGAAAGGGGCCATTTTAAATGAGGCTGGCTTAAGGCTGCTGTTAGGGCTAGGGTTAGGGTTAAGGGGCTGGGGTTTCGGACCACGGCCGTCTTTTGACCGATTGACTCGAAATTGATCGCGCATGTCCTCCTCACCGGTGGAATGAGGCTGGCCAGTTTTGGTTGGATTCTGGTGGAATTTGTATTTTACATGAATATTTTAAAGGAAAAGCGGCCATTTTTCATCAAAACCTCGGCCGATTTTTTCAATAGCTTCCCGGTCTTTGGACCGATTGACTGGAAATTTCCCCCAAACGTGCTCCTGTAGCGGCTGAACGAGACACAGCAGTCCCCGTTGGATTCGGGTGAAATTTGTATTTTTGGTGAATATTTTAGTCAGAGGGACAATCTTTCATGAGGCCTGGCTTAAGGCTGAGGCTAGGGTTAGGGTTAGGGTTAGTGATTGGCTGGACCGATTGACTCGAAATCGATCAGGCATGTCCTCCTCACTGGTGTAAGCAGGATCGCCAGTTTTGGTTGGATTCCGGTGGAATTTGTATTTTACATGAATATTTTAAAGAAAAGGCCATTTTTCACGAAAAAATACCCCGCCCATTTATTTCAATAGCTTCCAGGTCTTTGGACCGATTGACTCGAAACTTCTCCCAGACGTGCTCCTATACTGGCTGAACGAGACACAGCAGTCCCCGTTGGATTCGGGTGGAATTTGTATTTTTGGTGAATATTTTAGTGAAAGGGGCCATTTTAAATGAGGCTGGCTTAAGGCTGCTGTTAGGGCTAGGGTTAGGGTTAAGGGGCTGGGGTTTCGGACCACGGCCGTCTTTTGACCGATTGACTCGAAATTGATCACGCATGTCCTCCTTACCGGTGGAATGAGGCTGGCCAGTTTTGGTTGGATTCTGGTGGAATTTGTATTTTACATGAATATTTTAAAGGAAAAGCGGCCATTTTTCATCAAAACCTCGGCCGATTTTTTCAATAGCTTCCAGGTCTTTGGACCGATTGACTGGAAATTTCCCCCAGACGTGCTCCTGTAGCGGCTGAACGAGACACAGCAGTCCCCGTTGGATTCGGGTGAAATTTGTATTTTTGGTGAATATTTTAGTCAGAGGGACAATCTTTCATGAGGCCTGGCTTAAGGCTGAGGCTAGGGTTAGGGTTAGGGTTAGGGTTAGTGATTGGCTGGACCGATTGACTCGAAATCGATCAGGCATGTCCTCCTCACTGGTGTAAGCAGGGTCGCCAGTTTTGGTTGGATTCCGGTGGAATTTGTATTTGACATGAATATTTTAAAGAAAAGGCCATTTTTCACGAAAAAATACCCCGCCCATTTATTTCAATAGCTTCCAGGTCTTTGGACCGATTGACTCGAAACTTCTCCCAGACGTGCTCCTATACTGGCTGAACGAGACACAGCAGTCCCCGTTGGATTCGGGTGGAATTTGTATTTTTGGTGAATATTTTAGTGAAAGGGGCCATTTTAAATGAGGCTGGCTTAAGGCTGCTGTTAGGGCTAGGGTTAGGGTTAAGGGGCTGGGGTTTCGGACCACGGCCGTCTTTTGACCGATTGACTCGAAATTGATCACGCATGTCCTCCTCACCGGTGGAATGAGGCTGGCCAGTTTTGGTTGGATTCTGGTGGAATTTGTATTTTACATGAATATTTTAAAGAAAAGGCCATTTTTCACGAAAAAATACCCCGCCCATTTATTTCAATAGCTTCCAGGTCTTTGGACCGATTGACTCGAAACTTCTCCCAGACGTGCTCCTATACTGGCTGAACGAGACACAGCAGTCCCCGTTGGATTCGGGTGGAATTTGTATTTTTGGTGAATATTTTAGTGAAAGGGGCCATTTTAAATGAGGCTGGCTTAAGGCTGCTGTTAGGGCTAGGGTTAGGGTTAAGGGGCTGGGGTTTCGGACCACGGCCGTCTTTTGACCGATTGACTCGAAATTGATCACGCATGTCCTCCTTACCGGTGGAATGAGGCTGGCCAGTTTTGGTTGGATTCTGGTGGAATTTGTATTTTACATGAATATTTTAAAGGAAAAGCGGCCATTTTTCATCAAAACCTCGGCCGATTTTTTCAATAGCTTCCAGGTCTTTGGACCGATTGACTGGAAATTTCCCCCAGACGTGCTCCTGTAGCGGCTGAACGAGACACAGCAGTCCCCGTTGGATTCGGGTGAAATTTGTATTTTTGGTGAATATTTTAGTCAGAGGGACAATCTTTCATGAGGCCTGGCTTAAGGCTGAGGCTAGGGTTAGGGTTAGGGTTAGGGTTAGTGATTGGCTGGACCGATTGACTCGAAATCGATCAGGCATGTCCTCCTCACTGGTGTAAGCAGGGTCGCCAGTTTTGGTTGGATTCCGGTGGAATTTGTATTTGACATGAATATTTTAAAGAAAAGGCCATTTTTCACGAAAAAATACCCCGCCCATTTATTTCAATAGCTTCCAGGTCTTTGGACCGATTGACTCGAAACTTCTCCCAGACGTGCTCCTATACTGGCTGAACGAGACACAGCAGTCCCCGTTGGATTCGGGTGGAATTTGTATTTTTGGTGAATATTTTAGTGAAAGGGGCCATTTTAAATGAGGCTGGCTTAAGGCTGCTGTTAGGGCTAGGGTTAGGGTTAAGGGGCTGGGGTTTCGGACCACGGCCGTCTTTTGACCGATTGACTCGAAATTGATCACGCATGTCCTCCTTACCGGTGGAATGAGGCTGGCCAGTTTTGGTTGGATTCTGGTGGAATTTGTATTTTACATGAATATTTTAAAGGAAAAGCGGCCATTTTTCATCAAAACCTCGGCCGATTTTTTCAATAGCTTCCAGGTCTTTGGACCGATTGACTGGAAATTTCCCCCAGACGTGCTCCTGTAGCGGCTGAACGAGACACAGCAGTCCCCGTTGGATTCGGGTGAAATTTGTATTTTTGGTGAATATTTTAGTCAGAGGGACAATCTTTCATGAGGCCTGGCTTAAGGCTGAGGCTAGGGTTAGGGTTAGGGTTAGGGTTAGTGATTGGCTGGACCGATTGACTCGAAATCGATCAGGCATGTCCTCCTCACTGGTGTAAGCAGGGTCGCCAGTTTTGGTTGGATTCCGGTGGAATTTGTATTTTACATGAATATTTTAAAGAAAAGGCCATTTTTCACGAAAAAATACCCCGCCCATTTATTTCAATAGCTTCCAGGTCTTTGGACCGATTGACTCGAAACTTCTCCCAGACGTGCTCCTATACTGGCTGAACGAGACACAGCAGTCCCCGTTGGATTCGGGTGGAATTTGTATTTTTGGTGAATATTTTAGTGAAAGGGGCCATTTTAAATGAGGCTGGCTTAAGGCTGCTGTTAGGGCTAGGGTTAGGGTTAAGGGGCTGGGGTTTCGGACCACGGCCGTCTTTTGACCGATTGACTCGAAATTGATCGCGCATGTCCTCCTCACCGGTGGAATGAGGCTGGCCAGTTTTGGTTGGATTCTGGTGGAATTTGTATTTTACATGAATATTTTAAAGGAAAAGCGGCCATTTTTCATCAAAACCTCGGCCGATTTTTTCAATAGCTTCCCGGTCTTTGGACCGATTGACTGGAAATTTCCCCCAAACGTGCTCCTGTAGCGGCTGAACGAGACACAGCAGTCCCCGTTGGATTCGGGTGAAATTTGTATTTTTGGTGAATATTTTAGTCAGAGGGACAATCTTTCATGAGGCCTGGCTTAAGGCTGAGGCTAGGGTTAGGGTTAGGGTTAGTGATTGGCTGGACCGATTGACTCGAAATCGATCAGGCATGTCCTCCTCACTGGTGTAAGCAGGGTCGCCAGTTTTGGTTGGATTCCGGTGGAATTTGTATTTTACATGAATATTTTAAAGAAAAGGCCATTTTTCACGAAAAAATACCCCGCCCATTTATTTCAATAGCTTCCAGGTCTTTGGACCGATTGACTCGAAACTTCTCCCAGACGTGCTCCTATACTGGCTGAACGAGACACAGCAGTCCCCGTTGGATTCGGGTGGAATTTGTATTTTTGGTGAATATTTTAGTGAAAGGGGCCATTTTAAATGAGGCTGGCTTAAGGCTGCTGTTAGGGCTAGGGTTAGGGTTAAGGGGCTGGGGTTTCGGACCACGGCCGTCTTTTGACCGATTGACTCGAAATTGATCGCGCATGTCCTCCTCACCGGTGGAATGAGGCTGGCCAGTTTTGGTTGGATTCTGGTGGAATTTGTATTTTACATGAATATTTTAAAGGAAAAGCGGCCATTTTTCATCAAAACCTCGGCCGATTTTTTCAATAGCTTCCCGGTCTTTGGACCGATTGACTGGAAATTTCCCCCAAACGTGCTCCTGTAGCGGCTGAACGAGACACAGCAGTCCCCGTTGGATTCGGGTGAAATTTGTATTTTTGGTGAATATTTTAGTCAGAGGGACAATCTTTCATGAGGCCTGGCTTAAGGCTGAGGCTAGGGTTAGGGTTAGGGTTAGTGATTGGCTGGACCGATTGACTCGAAATCGATCAGGCATGTCCTCCTCACTGGTGTAAGCAGGATCGCCAGTTTTGGTTGGATTCCGGTGGAATTTGTATTTTACATGAATATTTTAAAGAAAAGGCCATTTTTCACGAAAAAATACCCCGCCCATTTATTTCAATAGCTTCCAGGTCTTTGGACCGATTGACTCGAAACTTCTCCCAGACGTGCTCCTATACTGGCTGAACGAGACACAGCAGTCCCCGTTGGATTCGGGTGGAATTTGTATTTTTGGTGAATATTTTAGTGAAAGGGGCCATTTTAAATGAGGCTGGCTTAAGGCTGCTGTTAGGGCTAGGGTTAGGGTTAAGGGGCTGGGGTTTCGGACCACGGCCGTCTTTTGACCGATTGACTCGAAATTGATCGCGCATGTCCTCCTCACCGGTGGAATGAGGCTGGCCAGTTTTGGTTGGATTCTGGTGGAATTTGTATTTTACATGAATATTTTAAAGGAAAAGCGGCCATTTTTCATCAAAACCTCGGCCGATTTTTTCAATAGCTTCCCGGTCTTTGGACCGATTGACTGGAAATTTCCCCCAAACGTGCTCCTGTAGCGGCTGAACGAGACACAGCAGTCCCCGTTGGATTCGGGTGAAATTTGTATTTTTGGTGAATATTTTAGTCAGAGGGACAATCTTTCATGAGGCCTGGCTTAAGGCTGAGGCTAGGGTTAGGGTTAGGGTTAGTGATTGGCTGGACCGATTGACTCGAAATCGATCAGGCATGTCCTCCTCACTGGTGTAAGCAGGATCGCCAGTTTTGGTTGGATTCCGGTGGAATTTGTATTTTACATGAATATTTTAAAGAAAAGGCCATTTTTCACGAAAAAATACCCCGCCCATTTATTTCAATAGCTTCCAGGTCTTTGGACCGATTGACTCGAAACTTCTCCCAGACGTGCTCCTATACTGGCTGAACGAGACACAGCAGTCCCCGTTGGATTCGGGTGGAATTTGTATTTTTGGTGAATATTTTAGTGAAAGGGGCCATTTTAAATGAGGCTGGCTTAAGGCTGCTGTTAGGGCTAGGGTTAGGGTTAAGGGGCTGGGGTTTCGGACCACGGCCGTCTTTTGACCGATTGACTCGAAATTGATCACGCATGTCCTCCTTACCGGTGGAATGAGGCTGGCCAGTTTTGGTTGGATTCTGGTGGAATTTGTATTTTACATGAATATTTTAAAGGAAAAGCGGCCATTTTTCATGAAAACCTCGGCCGATTTTTTCAATAGCTTCCAGGTCTTTGGACCGATTGACTGGAAATTTCCCCCAGACGTGCTCCTGTAGCGGCTGAACGAGACACAGCAGTCCCCGTTGGATTCGGGTGAAATTTGTATTTTTGGTGAATATTTTAGTCAGAGGGACAATCTTTCATGAGGCCTGGCTTAAGGCTGAGGCTAGGGTTAGGGTTAGGGTTAGGGTTAGTGATTGGCTGGACCGATTGACTCGAAATCGATCAGGCATGTCCTCCTCACTGGTGTAAGCAGGGTCGCCAGTTTTGGTTGGATTCCGGTGGAATTTGTATTTTACATGAATATTTTAAAGAAAAGGCCATTTTTCACGAAAAAATACCCCGCCCATTTATTTCAATAGCTTCCAGGTCTTTGGACCGATTGACTCGAAACTTCTCCCAGACGTGCTCCTATACTGGCTGAACGAGACACAGCAGTCCCCGTTGGATTCGGGTGGAATTTGTATTTTTGGTGAATATTTTAGTGAAAGGGGCCATTTTAAATGAGGCTGGCTTAAGGCTGCTGTTAGGGCTAGGGTTAGGGTTAAGGGGCTGGGGTTTCGGACCACGGCCGTCTTTTGACCGATTGACTCGAAATTGATCGCGCATGTCCTCCTCACCGGTGGAATGAGGCTGGCCAGTTTTGGTTGGATTCTGGTGGAATTTGTATTTTACATGAATATTTTAAAGGAAAAGCGGCCATTTTTCATCAAAACCTCGGCCGATTTTTTCAATAGCTTCCCGGTCTTTGGACCGATTGACTGGAAATTTCCCCCAAACGTGCTCCTGTAGCGGCTGAACGAGACACAGCAGTCCCCGTTGGATTCGGGTGAAATTTGTATTTTTGGTGAATATTTTAGTCAGAGGGACAATCTTTCATGAGGCCTGGCTTAAGGCTGAGGCTAGGGTTAGGGTTAGGGTTAGTGATTGGCTGGACCGATTGACTCGAAATCGATCAGGCATGTCCTCCTCACTGGTGTAAGCAGGGTCGCCAGTTTTGGTTGGATTCCGGTGGAATTTGTATTTTACATGAATATTTTAAAGAAAAGGCCATTTTTCACGAAAAAATACCCCGCCCATTTATTTCAATAGCTTCCAGGTCTTTGGACCGATTGACTCGAAACTTCTCCCAGACGTGCTCCTATACTGGCTGAACGAGACACAGCAGTCCCCGTTGGATTCGGGTGGAATTTGTATTTTTGGTGAATATTTTAGTGAAAGGGGCCATTTTAAATGAGGCTGGCTTAAGGCTGCTGTTAGGGCTAGGGTTAGGGTTAAGGGGCTGGGGTTTCGGACCACGGCCGTCTTTTGACCGATTGACTCGAAATTGATCACGCATGTCCTCCTTACCGGTGGAATGAGGCTGGCCAGTTTTGGTTGGATTCTGGTGGAATTTGTATTTTACATGAATATTTTAAAGGAAAAGCGGCCATTTTTCATCAAAACCTCGGCCGATTTTTTCAATAGCTTCCAGGTCTTTGGACCGATTGACTGGAAATTTCCCCCAGACGTGCTCCTGTAGCGGCTGAACGAGACACAGCAGTCCCCGTTGGATTCGGGTGAAATTTGTATTTTTGGTGAATATTTTAGTCAGAGGGACAATCTTTCATGAGGCCTGGCTTAAGGCTGAGGCTAGGGTTAGGGTTAGGGTTAGGGTTAGTGATTGGCTGGACCGATTGACTCGAAATCGATCAGGCATGTCCTCCTCACTGGTGTAAGCAGGGTCGCCAGTTTTGGTTGGATTCCGGTGGAATTTGTATTTTACATGAATATTTTAAAGAAAAGGCCATTTTTCACGAAAAAATACCCCGCCCATTTATTTCAATAGCTTCCAGGTCTTTGGACCGATTGACTCGAAACTTCTCCCAGACGTGCTCCTATACTGGCTGAACGAGACACAGCAGTCCCCGTTGGATTCGGGTGGAATTTGTATTTTTGGTGAATATTTTAGTGAAAGGGGCCATTTTAAATGAGGCTGGCTTAAGGCTGCTGTTAGGGCTAGGGTAAGGGTTAAGGGGCTGGGGTTTCGGACCACGGCCGTCTTTTGACCGATTGACTCGAAATTGATCGCGCATGTCCTCCTCACCGGTGGAATGAGGCTGGCCAGTTTTGGTTGGATTCTGGTGGAATTTGTATTTTACATGAATATTTTAAAGGAAAAGCGGCCATTTTTCATCAAAACCTCGGCCGATTTTTTCAATAGCTTCCCGGTCTTTGGACCGATTGACTGGAAATTTCCCCCAAACGTGCTCCTGTAGCGGCTGAACGAGACACAGCAGTCCCCGTTGGATTCGGGTGAAATTTGTATTTTTGGTGAATATTTTAGTCAGAGGGACAATCTTTCATGAGGCCTGGCTTAAGGCTGAGGCTAGGGTTAGGGTTAGGGTTAGTGATTGGCTGGACCGATTGACTCGAAATCGATCAGGCATGTCCTCCTCACTGGTGTAAGCAGGGTCGCCAGTTTTGGTTGGATTCCGGTGGAATTTGTATTTGACATGAATATTTTAAAGAAAAGGCCATTTTTCACGAAAAAATACCCCGCCCATTTATTTCAATAGCTTCCAGGTCTTTGGACCGATTGACTCGAAACTTCTCCCAGACGTGCTCCTATACTGGCTGAACGAGACACAGCAGTCCCCGTTGGATTCGGGTGGAATTTGTATTTTTGGTGAATATTTTAGTGAAAGGGGCCATTTTAAATGAGGCTGGCTTAAGGCTGCTGTTAGGGCTAGGGTTAGGGTTAAGGGGCTGGGGTTTCGGACCACGGCCGTCTTTTGACCGATTGACTCGAAATTGATCACGCATGTCCTCCTTACCGGTGGAATGAGGCTGGCCAGTTTTGGTTGGATTCTGGTGGAATTTGTATTTTACATGAATATTTTAAAGGAAAAGCGGCCATTTTTCATCAAAACCTCGGCCGATTTTTTCAATAGCTTCCAGGTCTTTGGACCGATTGACTGGAAATTTCCCCCAGACGTGCTCCTGTAGCGGCTGAACGAGACACAGCAGTCCCCGTTGGATTCGGGTGAAATTTGTATTTTTGGTGAATATTTTAGTCAGAGGGACAATCTTTCATGAGGCCTGGCTTAAGGCTGAGGCTAGGGTTAGGGTTAGGGTTAGGGTTAGTGATTGGCTGGACCGATTGACTCGAAATCGATCAGGCATGTCCTCCTCACTGGTGTAAGCAGGGTCGCCAGTTTTGGTTGGATTCCGGTGGAATTTGTATTTTACATGAATATTTTAAAGAAAAGGCCATTTTTCACGAAAAAATACCCCGCCCATTTATTTCAATAGCTTCCAGGTCTTTGGACCGATTGACTCGAAACTTCTCCCAGACGTGCTCCTATACTGGCTGAACGAGACACAGCAGTCCCCGTTGGATTCGGGTGGAATTTGTATTTTTGGTGAATATTTTAGTGAAAGGGGCCATTTTAAATGAGGCTGGCTTAAGGCTGCTGTTAGGGCTAGGGTTAGGGTTAAGGGGCTGGGGTTTCGGACCACGGCCGTCTTTTGACCGATTGACTCGAAATTGATCGCGCATGTCCTCCTCACCGGTGGAATGAGGCTGGCCAGTTTTGGTTGGATTCTGGTGGAATTTGTATTTTACATGAATATTTTAAAGGAAAAGCGGCCATTTTTCATCAAAACCTCGGCCGATTTTTTCAATAGCTTCCCGGTCTTTGGACCGATTGACTGGAAATTTCCCCCAAACGTGCTCCTGTAGCGGCTGAACGAGACACAGCAGTCCCCGTTGGATTCGGGTGAAATTTGTATTTTTGGTGAATATTTTAGTCAGAGGGACAATCTTTCATGAGGCCTGGCTTAAGGCTGAGGCTAGGGTTAGGGTTAGGGTTAGTGATTGGCTGGACCGATTGACTCGAAATCGATCAGGCATGTCCTCCTCACTGGTGTAAGCAGGATCGCCAGTTTTGGTTGGATTCCGGTGGAATTTGTATTTTACATGAATATTTTAAAGAAAAGGCCATTTTTCACGAAAAAATACCCCGCCCATTTATTTCAATAGCTTCCAGGTCTTTGGACCGATTGACTCGAAACTTCTCCCAGACGTGCTCCTATACTGGCTGAACGAGACACAGCAGTCCCCGTTGGATTCGGGTGGAATTTGTATTTTTGGTGAATATTTTAGTGAAAGGGGCCATTTTAAATGAGGCTGGCTTAAGGCTGCTGTTAGGGCTAGGGTTAGGGTTAAGGGGCTGGGGTTTCGGACCACGGCCGTCTTTTGACCGATTGACTCGAAATTGATCACGCATGTCCTCCTTACCGGTGGAATGAGGCTGGCCAGTTTTGGTTGGATTCTGGTGGAATTTGTATTTTACATGAATATTTTAAAGGAAAAGCGGCCATTTTTCATCAAAACCTCGGCCGATTTTTTCAATAGCTTCCAGGTCTTTGGACCGATTGACTGGAAATTTCCCCCAGACGTGCTCCTGTAGCGGCTGAACGAGACACAGCAGTCCCCGTTGGATTCGGGTGAAATTTGTATTTTTGGTGAATATTTTAGTCAGAGGGACAATCTTTCATGAGGCCTGGCTTAAGGCTGAGGCTAGGGTTAGGGTTAGGGTTAGGGTTAGTGATTGGCTGGACCGATTGACTCGAAATCGATCAGGCATGTCCTCCTCACTGGTGTAAGCAGGGTCGCCAGTTTTGGTTGGATTCCGGTGGAATTTGTATTTGACATGAATATTTTAAAGAAAAGGCCATTTTTCACGAAAAAATACCCCGCCCATTTATTTCAATAGCTTCCAGGTCTTTGGACCGATTGACTCGAAACTTCTCCCAGACATGCTCCTATACTGGCTGAACGAGACACAGCAGTCCCCGTTGGATTCGTGTGGAATTTGTATTTTTGGTGAATATTTTAGTGAAAGGGGCCATTTTAAATGAGGCTGGCTTAAGGCTGCTGTTAGGGCTAGGGTTAGGGTTAAGGGGCTGGGGTTTCGGACCACGGCCGTCTTTTGACCGATTGACTCGAAATTGATCACGCATGTCCTCCTTACCGGTGGAATGAGGCTGGCCAGTTTTGGTTGGATTCTGGTGGAATTTGTATTTTACATGAATATTTTAAAGGAAAAGCGGCCATTTTTCATCAAAACCTCGGCCGATTTTTTCAATAGCTTCCAGGTCTTTGGACCGATTGACTGGAAATTTCCCCCAGACGTGCTCCTGTAGCGGCTGAACGAGACACAGCAGTCCCCGTTGGATTCGGGTGAAATTTGTATTTTTGGTGAATATTTTAGTCAGAGGGACAATCTTTCATGAGGCCTGGCTTAAGGCTGAGGCTAGGGTTAGGGTTAGGGTTAGGGTTAGTGATTGGCTGGACCGATTGACTCGAAATCGATCAGGCATGTCCTCCTCACTGGTGTAAGCAGGGTCGCCAGTTTTGGTTGGATTCCGGTGGAATTTGTATTTGACATGAATATTTTAAAGAAAAGGCCATTTTTCACGAAAAAATACCCCGCCCATTTATTTCAATAGCTTCCAGGTCTTTGGACCGATTGACTCGAAACTTCTCCCAGACATGCTCCTATACTGGCTGAACGAGACACAGCAGTCCCCGTTGGATTCGTGTGGAATTTGTATTTTTGGTGAATATTTTAGTGAAAGGGGCCATTTTAAATGAGGCTGGCTTAAGGCTGCTGTTAGGGCTAGGGTTAGGGTTAAGGGGCTGGGGTTTCGGACCACGGCCGTCTTTTGACCGATTGACTCGAAATTGATCACGCATGTCCTCCTTACCGGTGGAATGAGGCTGGCCAGTTTTGGTTGGATTCTGGTGGAATTTGTATTTTACATGAATATTTTAAAGGAAAAGCGGCCATTTTTCATCAAAACCTCGGCCGATTTTTTCAATAGCTTCCAGGTCTTTGGACCGATTGACTGGAAATTTCCCCCAGACGTGCTCCTGTAGCGGCTGAACGAGACACAGCAGTCCCCGTTGGATTCGGGTGAAATTTGTATTTTTGGTGAATATTTTAGTCAGAGGGACAATCTTTCATGAGGCCTGGCTTAAGGCTGAGGCTAGGGTTAGGGTTAGGGTTAGGGTTAGTGATTGGCTGGACCGATTGACTCGAAATCGATCAGGCATGTCCTCCTCACTGGTGTAAGCAGGGTCGCCAGTTTTGGTTGGATTCCGGTGGAATTTGTATTTGACATGAATATTTTAAAGAAAAGGCCATTTTTCACGAAAAAATACCCCGCCCATTTATTTCAATAGCTTCCAGGTCTTTGGACCGATTGACTCGAAACTTCTCCCAGACGTGCTCCTATACTGGCTGAACGAGACACAGCAGTCCCCGTTGGATTCGGGTGGAATTTGTATTTTTGGTGAATATTTTAGTGAAAGGGGCCATTTTAAATGAGGCTGGCTTAAGGCTGCTGTTAGGGCTAGGGTTAGGGTTAAGGGGCTGGGGTTTCGGACCACGGCCGTCTTTTGACCGATTGACTCGAAATTGATCACGCATGTCCTCCTCACCGGTGGAATGAGGCTGGCCAGTTTTGGTTGGATTCTGGTGGAATTTGTATTTTACATGAATATTTTAAAGAAAAGGCCATTTTTCACGAAAAAATACCCCGCCCATTTATTTCAATAGCTTCCAGGTCTTTGGACCGATTGACTCGAAACTTCTCCCAGACGTGCTCCTATACTGGCTGAACGAGACACAGCAGTCCCCGTTGGATTCGGGTGGAATTTGTATTTTTGGTGAATATTTTAGTGAAAGGGGCCATTTTAAATGAGGCTGGCTTAAGGCTGCTGTTAGGGCTAGGGTTAGGGTTAAGGGGCTGGGGTTTCGGACCACGGCCGTCTTTTGACCGATTGACTCGAAATTGATCACGCATGTCCTCCTTACCGGTGGAATGAGGCTGGCCAGTTTTGGTTGGATTCTGGTGGAATTTGTATTTTACATGAATATTTTAAAGGAAAAGCGGCCATTTTTCATCAAAACCTCGGCCGATTTTTTCAATAGCTTCCAGGTCTTTGGACCGATTGACTGGAAATTTCCCCCAGACGTGCTCCTGTAGCGGCTGAACGAGACACAGCAGTCCCCGTTGGATTCGGGTGAAATTTGTATTTTTGGTGAATATTTTAGTCAGAGGGACAATCTTTCATGAGGCCTGGCTTAAGGCTGAGGCTAGGGTTAGGGTTAGGGTTAGGGTTAGTGATTGGCTGGACCGATTGACTCGAAATCGATCAGGCATGTCCTCCTCACTGGTGTAAGCAGGGTCGCCAGTTTTGGTTGGATTCCGGTGGAATTTGTATTTGACATGAATATTTTAAAGAAAAGGCCATTTTTCAAGAAAAAATACCCCGCCCATTTATTTCAATAGCTTCCAGGTCTTTGGACCGATTGACTCGAAACTTCTCCCAGACGTGCTCCTATACTGGCTGAACGAGACACAGCAGTCCCCGTTGGATTCGGGTGGAATTTGTATTTTTGGTGAATATTTTAGTGAAAGGGGCCATTTTAAATGAGGCTGGCTTAAGGCTGCTGTTAGGGCTAGGGTTAGGGTTAAGGGGCTGGGGTTTCGGACCACGGCCGTCTTTTGACCGATTGACTCGAAATTGATCACGCATGTCCTCCTCACCGGTGGAATGAGGCTGGCCAGTTTTGGTTGGATTCTGGTGGAATTTGTATTTTACATGAATATTTTAAAGAAAAGGCCATTTTTCACGAAAAAATACCCCGCCCATTTATTTCAATAGCTTCCAGGTCTTTGGACCGATTGACTGGAAATTTCCCCCAAACGTGCTCCTGTAGCGGCTGAACGAGACACCGCAGTCCCCGTTGGATTCGGGTGAAATTTGTATTTTTGGTGAATATTTTAGTCAGAGGGACAATCTTTCATGAGGCCTGGCTTAAGGCTGAGGCTAGGGTTAGGGTTAGGGTTAGGGTTAGTGATTGGCTGGACCGATTGACTCGAAATCGATCAGGCATGTCCTCCTCACTGGTGTAAGCAGGGTCGCCAGTTTTGGTTGGATTCCGGTGGAATTTGTATTTGACATGAATATTTTAAAGAAAAGGCCATTTTTCACGAAAAAATACCCCGCCCATTTATTTCAATAGCTTCCAGGTCTTTGGACCGATTGACTCGAAACTTCTCCCAGACGTGCTCCTATACTGGCTGAACGAGACACAGCAGTCCCCGTTGGATTCGGGTGGAATTTGTATTTTTGGTGAATATTTTAGTGAAAGGGGCCATTTTAAATGAGGCTGGCTTAAGGCTGCTGTTAGGGCTAGGGTTAGGGTTAAGGGGCTGGGGTTTCGGACCACGGCCGTCTTTTGACCGATTGACTCGAAATTGATCACGCATGTCCTCCTCACCGGTGGAATGAGGCTGGCCAGTTTTGGTTGGATTCTGGTGGAATTTGTATTTTACATGAATATTTTAAAGAAAAGGCCATTTTTCACGAAAAAATACCCCGCCCATTTATTTCAATAGCTTCCAGGTCTTTGGACCGATTGACTGGAAATTTCCCCCAAACGTGCTCCTGTAGCGGCTGAACGAGACACAGCAGTCCCCGTTGGATTCGGGTGAAATTTGTATTTTTGGTGAATATTTTAGTCAGAGGGACAATCTTTCATGAGGCCTGGCTTAAGGCTGAGGCTAGGGTTAGGGTTAGGGTTAGGGTTAGTGATTGGCTGGACCGATTGACTCGAAATCGATCAGGCATGTCCTCCTCACTGGTGTAAGCAGGGTCGCCAGTTTTGGTTGGATTCCGGTGGAATTTGTATTTGACATGAATATTTTAAAGAAAAGGCCATTTTTCACGAAAAAATACCCCGCCCATTTATTTCAATAGCTTCCAGGTCTTTGGACCGATTGACTCGAAACTTCTCCCAGACGTGCTCCTATACTGGCTGAACGAGACACAGCAGTCCCCGTTGGATTCGGGTGGAATTTGTATTTTTGGTGAATATTTTAGTGAAAGGGGCCATTTTAAATGAGGCTGGCTTAAGGCTGCTGTTAGGGCTAGGGTTAGGGTTAAGGGGCTGGGGTTTCGGACCACGGCCGTCTTTTGACCGATTGACTCGAAATTGATCACGCATGTCCTCCTCACCGGTGGAATGAGGCTGGCCAGTTTTGGTTGGATTCTGGTGGAATTTGTATTTTACATGAATATTTTAAAGAAAAGGCCATTTTTCACGAAAAAATACCCCGCCCATTTATTTCAATAGCTTCCAGGTCTTTGGACCGATTGACTGGAAATTTCCCCCAAACGTGCTCCTGTAGCGGCTGAACGAGACACAGCAGTCCCCGTTGGATTCGGGTGAAATTTGTATTTTTGGTGAATATTTTAGTCAGAGGGACAATCTTTCATGAGGCCTGGCTTAAGGCTGAGGCTAGGGTTAGGGTTAGGGTTAGGGTTAGTGATTGGCTGGACCGATTGACTCGAAATCGATCAGGCATGTCCTCCTCACTGGTGTAAGCAGGGTCGCCAGTTTTGGTTGGATTCCGGTGGAATTTGTATTTGACATGAATATTTTAAAGAAAAGGCCATTTTTCACGAAAAAATACCCCGCCCATTTATTTCAATAGCTTCCAGGTCTTTGGACCGATTGACTCGAAACTTCTCCCAGACGTGCTCCTATACTGGCTGAACGAGACACAGCAGTCCCCGTTGGATTCGGGTGGAATTTGTATTTTTGGTGAATATTTTAGTGAAAGGGGCCATTTTAAATGAGGCTGGCTTAAGGCTGCTGTTAGGGCTAGGGTTAGGGTTAAGGGGCTGGGGTTTCGGACCACGGCCGTCTTTTGACCGATTGACTCGAAATTGATCACGCATGTCCTCCTCACCGGTGGAATGAGGCTGGCCAGTTTTGGTTGGATTCTGGTGGAATTTGTATTTTACATGAATATTTTAAAGAAAAGGCCATTTTTCACGAAAAAATACCCCGCCCATTTATTTCAATAGCTTCCAGGTCTTTGGACCGATTGACTGGAAATTTCCCCCAAACGTGCTCCTGTAGCGGCTGAACGAGACACAGCAGTCCCCGTTGGATTCGGGTGAAATTTGTATTTTTGGTGAATATTTTAGTCAGAGGGACAATCTTTCATGAGGCCTGGCTTAAGGCTGAGGCTAGGGTTAGGGTTAGGGTTAGGGTTAGTGATTGGCTGGACCGATTGACTCGAAATCGATCAGGCATGTCCTCCTCACTGGTGTAAGCAGGGTCGCCAGTTTTGGTTGGATTCCGGTGGAATTTGTATTTGACATGAATATTTTAAAGAAAAGGCCATTTTTCACGAAAAAATACCCCGCCCATTTATTTCAATAGCTTCCAGGTCTTTGGACCGATTGACTCGAAACTTCTCCCAGACGTGCTCCTATACTGGCTGAACGAGACACAGCAGTCCCCGTTGGATTCGGGTGGAATTTGTATTTTTGGTGAATATTTTAGTGAAAGGGGCCATTTTAAATGAGGCTGGCTTAAGGCTGCTGTTAGGGCTAGGGTTAGGGTTAAGGGGCTGGGGTTTCGGACCACGGCCGTCTTTTGACCGATTGACTCGAAATTGATCACGCATGTCCTCCTCACCGGTGGAATGAGGCTGGCCAGTTTTGGTTGGATTCTGGTGGAATTTGTATTTTACATGAATATTTTAAAGAAAAGGCCATTTTTCACGAAAAAATACCCCGCCCATTTATTTCAATAGCTTCCAGGTCTTTGGACCGATTGACTGGAAATTTCCCCCAAACGTGCTCCTGTAGCGGCTGAACGAGACACAGCAGTCCCCGTTGGATTCGGGTGAAATTTGTATTTTTGGTGAATATTTTAGTCAGAGGGACAATCTTTCATGAGGCCTGGCTTAAGGCTGAGGCTAGGGTTAGGGTTAGGGTTAGGGTTAGTGATTGGCTGGACCGATTGACTCGAAATCGATCAGGCATGTCCTCCTCACTGGTGTAAGCAGGGTCGCCAGTTTTGGTTGGATTCCGGTGGAATTTGTATTTGACATGAATATTTTAAAGAAAAGGCCATTTTTCACGAAAAAATACCCCGCCCATTTATTTCAATAGCTTCCAGGTCTTTGGACCGATTGACTCGAAACTTCTCCCAGACGTGCTCCTATACTGGCTGAACGAGACACAGCAGTCCCCGTTGGATTCGGGTGGAATTTGTATTTTTGGTGAATATTTTAGTGAAAGGGGCCATTTTAAATGAGGCTGGCTTAAGGCTGCTGTTAGGGCTAGGGTTAGGGTTAAGGGGCTGGGGTTTCGGACCACGGCCGTCTTTTGACCGATTGACTCGAAATTGATCACGCATGTCCTCCTTACCGGTGGAATGAGGCTGGCCAGTTTTGGTTGGATTCTGGTGGAATTTGTATTTTACATGAATATTTTAAAGGAAAAGCGGCCATTTTTCATCAAAACCTCGGCCGATTTTTTCAATAGCTTCCAGGTCTTTGGACCGATTGACTGGAAATTTCCCCCAGACGTGCTCCTGTAGCGGCTGAACGAGACACAGCAGTCCCCGTTGGATTCGGGTGAAATTTGTATTTTTGGTGAATATTTTAGTCAGAGGGACAATCTTTCATGAGGCCTGGCTTAAGGCTGAGGCTAGGGTTAGGGTTAGGGTTAGGGTTAGTGATTGGCTGGACCGATTGACTCGAAATCGATCAGGCATGTCCTCCTCACTGGTGTAAGCAGGGTCGCCAGTTTTGGTTGGATTCCGGTGGAATTTGTATTTGACATGAATATTTTAAAGAAAAGGCCATTTTTCACGAAAAAATACCCCGCCCATTTATTTCAATAGCTTCCAGGTCTTTGGACCGATTGACTCGAAACTTCTCCCAGACATGCTCCTATACTGGCTGAACGAGACACAGCAGTCCCCGTTGGATTCGTGTGGAATTTGTATTTTTGGTGAATATTTTAGTGAAAGGGGCCATTTTAAATGAGGCTGGCTTAAGGCTGCTGTTAGGGCTAGGGTTAGGGTTAAGGGGCTGGGGTTTCGGACCACGGCCGTCTTTTGACCGATTGACTCGAAATTGATCACGCATGTCCTCCTTACCGGTGGAATGAGGCTGGCCAGTTTTGGTTGGATTCTGGTGGAATTTGTATTTTACATGAATATTTTAAAGGAAAAGCGGCCATTTTTCATCAAAACCTCGGCCGATTTTTTCAATAGCTTCCAGGTCTTTGGACCGATTGACTGGAAATTTCCCCCAGACGTGCTCCTGTAGCGGCTGAACGAGACACAGCAGTCCCCGTTGGATTCGGGTGAAATTTGTATTTTTGGTGAATATTTTAGTCAGAGGGACAATCTTTCATGAGGCCTGGCTTAAGGCTGAGGCTAGGGTTAGGGTTAGGGTTAGGGTTAGTGATTGGCTGGACCGATTGACTCGAAATCGATCAGGCATGTCCTCCTCACTGGTGTAAGCAGGGTCGCCAGTTTTGGTTGGATTCCGGTGGAATTTGTATTTGACATGAATATTTTAAAGAAAAGGCCATTTTTCACGAAAAAATACCCCGCCCATTTATTTCAATAGCTTCCAGGTCTTTGGACCGATTGACTCGAAACTTCTCCCAGACATGCTCCTATACTGGCTGAACGAGACACAGCAGTCCCCGTTGGATTCGTGTGGAATTTGTATTTTTGGTGAATATTTTAGTGAAAGGGGCCATTTTAAATGAGGCTGGCTTAAGGCTGCTGTTAGGGCTAGGGTTAGGGTTAAGGGGCTGGGGTTTCGGACCACGGCCGTCTTTTGACCGATTGACTCGAAATTGATCACGCATGTCCTCCTTACCGGTGGAATGAGGCTGGCCAGTTTTGGTTGGATTCTGGTGGAATTTGTATTTTACATGAATATTTTAAAGGAAAAGCGGCCATTTTTCATCAAAACCTCGGCCGATTTTTTCAATAGCTTCCAGGTCTTTGGACCGATTGACTGGAAATTTCCCCCAGACGTGCTCCTGTAGCGGCTGAACGAGACACAGCAGTCCCCGTTGGATTCGGGTGAAATTTGTATTTTTGGTGAATATTTTAGTCAGAGGGACAATCTTTCATGAGGCCTGGCTTAAGGCTGAGGCTAGGGTTAGGGTTAGGGTTAGGGTTAGTGATTGGCTGGACCGATTGACTCGAAATCGATCAGGCATGTCCTCCTCACTGGTGTAAGCAGGGTCGCCAGTTTTGGTTGGATTCCGGTGGAATTTGTATTTGACATGAATATTTTAAAGAAAAGGCCATTTTTCACGAAAAAATACCCCGCCCATTTATTTCAATAGCTTCCAGGTCTTTGGACCGATTGACTCGAAACTTCTCCCAGACGTGCTCCTATACTGGCTGAACGAGACACAGCAGTCCCCGTTGGATTCGGGTGGAATTTGTATTTTTGGTGAATATTTTAGTGAAAGGGGCCATTTTAAATGAGGCTGGCTTAAGGCTGCTGTTAGGGCTAGGGTTAGGGTTAAGGGGCTGGGGTTTCGGACCACGGCCGTCTTTTGACCGATTGACTCGAAATTGATCACGCATGTCCTCCTCACCGGTGGAATGAGGCTGGCCAGTTTTGGTTGGATTCTGGTGGAATTTGTATTTTACATGAATATTTTAAAGAAAAGGCCATTTTTCACGAAAAAATACCCCGCCCATTTATTTCAATAGCTTCCAGGTCTTTGGACCGATTGACTCGAAACTTCTCCCAGACGTGCTCCTATACTGGCTGAACGAGACACAGCAGTCCCCGTTGGATTCGGGTGGAATTTGTATTTTTGGTGAATATTTTAGTGAAAGGGGCCATTTTAAATGAGGCTGGCTTAAGGCTGCTGTTAGGGCTAGGGTTAGGGTTAAGGGGCTGGGGTTTCGGACCACGGCCGTCTTTTGACCGATTGACTCGAAATTGATCACGCATGTCCTCCTTACCGGTGGAATGAGGCTGGCCAGTTTTGGTTGGATTCTGGTGGAATTTGTATTTTACATGAATATTTTAAAGGAAAAGCGGCCATTTTTCATCAAAACCTCGGCCGATTTTTTCAATAGCTTCCAGGTCTTTGGACCGATTGACTGGAAATTTCCCCCAGACGTGCTCCTGTAGCGGCTGAACGAGACACAGCAGTCCCCGTTGGATTCGGGTGAAATTTGTATTTTTGGTGAATATTTTAGTCAGAGGGACAATCTTTCATGAGGCCTGGCTTAAGGCTGAGGCTAGGGTTAGGGTTAGGGTTAGGGTTAGTGATTGGCTGGACCGATTGACTCGAAATCGATCAGGCATGTCCTCCTCACTGGTGTAAGCAGGGTCGCCAGTTTTGGTTGGATTCCGGTGGAATTTGTATTTGACATGAATATTTTAAAGAAAAGGCCATTTTTCAAGAAAAAATACCCCGCCCATTTATTTCAATAGCTTCCAGGTCTTTGGACCGATTGACTCGAAACTTCTCCCAGACGTGCTCCTATACTGGCTGAACGAGACACAGCAGTCCCCGTTGGATTCGGGTGGAATTTGTATTTTTGGTGAATATTTTAGTGAAAGGGGCCATTTTAAATGAGGCTGGCTTAAGGCTGCTGTTAGGGCTAGGGTTAGGGTTAAGGGGCTGGGGTTTCGGACCACGGCCGTCTTTTGACCGATTGACTCGAAATTGATCACGCATGTCCTCCTCACCGGTGGAATGAGGCTGGCCAGTTTTGGTTGGATTCTGGTGGAATTTGTATTTTACATGAATATTTTAAAGAAAAGGCCATTTTTCACGAAAAAATACCCCGCCCATTTATTTCAATAGCTTCCAGGTCTTTGGACCGATTGACTGGAAATTTCCCCCAAACGTGCTCCTGTAGCGGCTGAACGAGACACCGCAGTCCCCGTTGGATTCGGGTGAAATTTGTATTTTTGGTGAATATTTTAGTCAGAGGGACAATCTTTCATGAGGCCTGGCTTAAGGCTGAGGCTAGGGTTAGGGTTAGGGTTAGGGTTAGTGATTGGCTGGACCGATTGACTCGAAATCGATCAGGCATGTCCTCCTCACTGGTGTAAGCAGGGTCGCCAGTTTTGGTTGGATTCCGGTGGAATTTGTATTTGACATGAATATTTTAAAGAAAAGGCCATTTTTCACGAAAAAATACCCCGCCCATTTATTTCAATAGCTTCCAGGTCTTTGGACCGATTGACTCGAAACTTCTCCCAGACGTGCTCCTATACTGGCTGAACGAGACACAGCAGTCCCCGTTGGATTCGGGTGGAATTTGTATTTTTGGTGAATATTTTAGTGAAAGGGGCCATTTTAAATGAGGCTGGCTTAAGGCTGCTGTTAGGGCTAGGGTTAGGGTTAAGGGGCTGGGGTTTCGGACCACGGCCGTCTTTTGACCGATTGACTCGAAATTGATCACGCATGTCCTCCTCACCGGTGGAATGAGGCTGGCCAGTTTTGGTTGGATTCTGGTGGAATTTGTATTTTACATGAATATTTTAAAGGAAAAGCGGCCATTTTTCATCAAAACCTCGGCCGATTTTTTCAATAGCTTCCAGGTCTTTGGACCGATTGACTGGAAATTTCCCCCAAACGTGCTCCTGTAGCGGCTGAACGAGACACAGCAGTCCCCGTTGGATTCGGGTGAAATTTGTATTTTTGGTGAATATTTTAGTCAGAGGGACAATCTTTCATGAGGCCTGGCTTAAGGCTGAGGCTAGGGTTAGGGTTAGGGTTAGGGTTAGTGATTGGCTGGACCGATTGACTCGAAATCGATCAGGCATGTCCTCCTCACTGGTGTAAGCAGGGTCGCCAGTTTTGGTTGGATTCCGGTGGAATTTGTATTTGACATGAATATTTTAAAGAAAAGGCCATTTTTCACGAAAAAATACCCCGCCCATTTATTTCAATAGCTTCCAGGTCTTTGGACCGATTGACTCGAAACTTCTCCCAGACGTGCTCCTATACTGGCTGAACGAGACACAGCAGTCCCCGTTGGATTCGGGTGGAATTTGTATTTTTGGTGAATATTTTAGTGAAAGGGGCCATTTTAAATGAGGCTGGCTTAAGGCTGCTGTTAGGGCTAGGGTTAGGGTTAAGGGGCTGGGGTTTCGGACCACGGCCGTCTTTTGACCGATTGACTCGAAATTGATCACGCATGTCCTCCTCACCGGTGGAATGAGGCTGGCCAGTTTTGGTTGGATTCTGGTGGAATTTGTATTTTACATGAATATTTTAAAGAAAAGGCCATTTTTCACGAAAAAATACCCCGCCCATTTATTTCAATAGCTTCCAGGTCTTTGGACCGATTGACTGGAAATTTCCCCCAAACGTGCTCCTGTAGCGGCTGAACGAGACACAGCAGTCCCCGTTGGATTCGGGTGAAATTTGTATTTTTGGTGAATATTTTAGTCAGAGGGACAATCTTTCATGAGGCCTGGCTTAAGGCTGAGGCTAGGGTTAGGGTTAGGGTTAGGGTTAGTGATTGGCTGGACCGATTGACTCGAAATCGATCAGGCATGTCCTCCTCACTGGTGTAAGCAGGGTCGCCAGTTTTGGTTGGATTCCGGTGGAATTTGTATTTGACATGAATATTTTAAAGAAAAGGCCATTTTTCACGAAAAAATACCCCGCCCATTTATTTCAATAGCTTCCAGGTCTTTGGACCGATTGACTCGAAACTTCTCCCAGACGTGCTCCTATACTGGCTGAACGAGACACAGCAGTCCCCGTTGGATTCGGGTGGAATTTGTATTTTTGGTGAATATTTTAGTGAAAGGGGCCATTTTAAATGAGGCTGGCTTAAGGCTGCTGTTAGGGCTAGGGTTAGGGTTAAGGGGCTGGGGTTTCGGACCACGGCCGTCTTTTGACCGATTGACTCGAAATTGATCACGCATGTCCTCCTCACCGGTGGAATGAGGCTGGCCAGTTTTGGTTGGATTCTGGTGGAATTTGTATTTTACATGAATATTTTAAAGAAAAGGCCATTTTTCACGAAAAAATACCCCGCCCATTTATTTCAATAGCTTCCAGGTCTTTGGACCGATTGACTGGAAATTTCCCCCAAACGTGCTCCTGTAGCGGCTGAACGAGACACAGCAGTCCCCGTTGGATTCGGGTGAAATTTGTATTTTTGGTGAATATTTTAGTCAGAGGGACAATCTTTCATGAGGCCTGGCTTAAGGCTGAGGCTAGGGTTAGGGTTAGGGTTAGGGTTAGTGATTGGCTGGACCGATTGACTCGAAATCGATCAGGCATGTCCTCCTCACTGGTGTAAGCAGGGTCGCCAGTTTTGGTTGGATTCCGGTGGAATTTGTATTTGACATGAATATTTTAAAGAAAAGGCCATTTTTCACGAAAAAATACCCCGCCCATTTATTTCAATAGCTTCCAGGTCTTTGGACCGATTGACTCGAAACTTCTCCCAGACGTGCTCCTATACTGGCTGAACGAGACACAGCAGTCCCCGTTGGATTCGGGTGGAATTTGTATTTTTGGTGAATATTTTAGTGAAAGGGGCCATTTTAAATGAGGCTGGCTTAAGGCTGCTGTTAGGGCTAGGGTTAGGGTTAAGGGGCTGGGGTTTCGGACCACGGCCGTCTTTTGACCGATTGACTCGAAATTGATCACGCATGTCCTCCTCACCGGTGGAATGAGGCTGGCCAGTTTTGGTTGGATTCTGGTGGAATTTGTATTTTACATGAATATTTTAAAGAAAAGGCCATTTTTCACGAAAAAATACCCCGCCCATTTATTTCAATAGCTTCCAGGTCTTTGGACCGATTGACTGGAAATTTCCCCCAAACGTGCTCCTGTAGCGGCTGAACGAGACACAGCAGTCCCCGTTGGATTCGGGTGAAATTTGTATTTTTGGTGAATATTTTAGTCAGAGGGACAATCTTTCATGAGGCCTGGCTTAAGGCTGAGGCTAGGGTTAGGGTTAGGGTTAGGGTTAGTGATTGGCTGGACCGATTGACTCGAAATCGATCAGGCATGTCCTCCTCACTGGTGTAAGCAGGGTCGCCAGTTTTGGTTGGATTCCGGTGGAATTTGTATTTGACATGAATATTTTAAAGAAAAGGCCATTTTTCACGAAAAAATACCCCGCCCATTTATTTCAATAGCTTCCAGGTCTTTGGACCGATTGACTCGAAACTTCTCCCAGACGTGCTCCTATACTGGCTGAACGAGACACAGCAGTCCCCGTTGGATTCGGGTGGAATTTGTATTTTTGGTGAATATTTTAGTGAAAGGGGCCATTTTAAATGAGGCTGGCTTAAGGCTGCTGTTAGGGCTAGGGTTAGGGTTAAGGGGCTGGGGTTTCGGACCACGGCCGTCTTTTGACCGATTGACTCGAAATTGATCACGCATGTCCTCCTCACCGGTGGAATGAGGCTGGCCAGTTTTGGTTGGATTCTGGTGGAATTTGTATTTTACATGAATATTTTAAAGAAAAGGCCATTTTTCACGAAAAAATACCCCGCCCATTTATTTCAATAGCTTCCAGGTCTTTGGACCGATTGACTGGAAATTTCCCCCAAACGTGCTCCTGTAGCGGCTGAACGAGACACAGCAGTCCCCGTTGGATTCGGGTGAAATTTGTATTTTTGGTGAATATTTTAGTCAGAGGGACAATCTTTCATGAGGCCTGGCTTAAGGCTGAGGCTAGGGTTAGGGTTAGGGTTAGGGTTAGTGATTGGCTGGACCGATTGACTCGAAATCGATCAGGCATGTCCTCCTCACTGGTGTAAGCAGGGTCGCCAGTTTTGGTTGGATTCCGGTGGAATTTGTATTTGACATGAATATTTTAAAGAAAAGGCCATTTTTCACGAAAAAATACCCCGCCCATTTATTTCAATAGCTTCCAGGTCTTTGGACCGATTGACTCGAAACTTCTCCCAGACGTGCTCCTATACTGGCTGAACGAGACACAGCAGTCCCCGTTGGATTCGGGTGGAATTTGTATTTTTGGTGAATATTTTAGTGAAAGGGGCCATTTTAAATGAGGCTGGCTTAAGGCTGCTGTTAGGGCTAGGGTTAGGGTTAAGGGGCTGGGGTTTCGGACCACGGCCGTCTTTTGACCGATTGACTCGAAATTGATCACGCATGTCCTCCTCACCGGTGGAATGAGGCTGGCCAGTTTTGGTTGGATTCTGGTGGAATTTGTATTTTACATGAATATTTTAAAGAAAAGGCCATTTTTCACGAAAAAATACCCCGCCCATTTATTTCAATAGCTTCCAGGTCTTTGGACCGATTGACTGGAAATTTCCCCCAAACGTGCTCCTGTAGCGGCTGAACGAGACACAGCAGTCCCCGTTGGATTCGGGTGAAATTTGTATTTTTGGTGAATATTTTAGTCAGAGGGACAATCTTTCATGAGGCCTGGCTTAAGGCTGAGGCTAGGGTTAGGGTTAGGGTTAGGGTTAGTGATTGGCTGGACCGATTGACTCGAAATCGATCAGGCATGTCCTCCTCACTGGTGTAAGCAGGGTCGCCAGTTTTGGTTGGATTCCGGTGGAATTTGTATTTGACATGAATATTTTAAAGAAAAGGCCATTTTTCACGAAAAAATACCCCGCCCATTTATTTCAATAGCTTCCAGGTCTTTGGACCGATTGACTCGAAACTTCTCCCAGACGTGCTCCTATACTGGCTGAACGAGACACAGCAGTCCCCGTTGGATTCGGGTGGAATTTGTATTTTTGGTGAATATTTTAGTGAAAGGGGCCATTTTAAATGAGGCTGGCTTAAGGCTGCTGTTAGGGCTAGGGTTAGGGTTAAGGGGCTGGGGTTTCGGACCACGGCCGTCTTTTGACCGATTGACTCGAAATTGATCACGCATGTCCTCCTCACCGGTGGAATGAGGCTGGCCAGTTTTGGTTGGATTCTGGTGGAATTTGTATTTTACATGAATATTTTAAAGAAAAGGCCATTTTTCACGAAAAAATACCCCGCCCATTTATTTCAATAGCTTCCAGGTCTTTGGACCGATTGACTGGAAATTTCCCCCAAACGTGCTCCTGTAGCGGCTGAACGAGACACAGCAGTCCCCGTTGGATTCGGGTGAAATTTGTATTTTTGGTGAATATTTTAGTCAGAGGGACAATCTTTCATGAGGCCTGGCTTAAGGCTGAGGCTAGGGTTAGGGTTAGGGTTAGGGTTAGTGATTGGCTGGACCGATTGACTCGAAATCGATCAGGCATGTCCTCCTCACTGGTGTAAGCAGGGTCGCCAGTTTTGGTTGGATTCCGGTGGAATTTGTATTTGACATGAATATTTTAAAGAAAAGGCCATTTTTCACGAAAAAATACCCCGCCCATTTATTTCAATAGCTTCCAGGTCTTTGGACCGATTGACTCGAAACTTCTCCCAGACGTGCTCCTATACTGGCTGAACGAGACACAGCAGTCCCCGTTGGATTCGGGTGGAATTTGTATTTTTGGTGAATATTTTAGTGAAAGGGGCCATTTTAAATGAGGCTGGCTTAAGGCTGCTGTTAGGGCTAGGGTTAGGGTTAAGGGGCTGGGGTTTCGGACCACGGCCGTCTTTTGACCGATTGACTCGAAATTGATCACGCATGTCCTCCTCACCGGTGGAATGAGGCTGGCCAGTTTTGGTTGGATTCTGGTGGAATTTGTATTTTACATGAATATTTTAAAGAAAAGGCCATTTTTCACGAAAAAATACCCCGCCCATTTATTTCAATAGCTTCCAGGTCTTTGGACCGATTGACTGGAAATTTCCCCCAAACGTGCTCCTGTAGCGGCTGAACGAGACACAGCAGTCCCCGTTGGATTCGGGTGAAATTTGTATTTTTGGTGAATATTTTAGTCAGAGGGACAATCTTTCATGAGGCCTGGCTTAAGGCTGAGGCTAGGGTTAGGGTTAGGGTTAGGGTTAGTGATTGGCTGGACCGATTGACTCGAAATCGATCAGGCATGTCCTCCTCACTGGTGTAAGCAGGGTCGCCAGTTTTGGTTGGATTCCGGTGGAATTTGTATTTGACATGAATATTTTAAAGAAAAGGCCATTTTTCACGAAAAAATACCCCGCCCATTTATTTCAATAGCTTCCAGGTCTTTGGACCGATTGACTCGAAACTTCTCCCAGACGTGCTCCTATACTGGCTGAACGAGACACAGCAGTCCCCGTTGGATTCGGGTGGAATTTGTATTTTTGGTGAATATTTTAGTGAAAGGGGCCATTTTAAATGAGGCTGGCTTAAGGCTGCTGTTAGGGCTAGGGTTAGGGTTAAGGGGCTGGGGTTTCGGACCACGGCCGTCTTTTGACCGATTGACTCGAAATTGATCACGCATGTCCTCCTCACCGGTGGAATGAGGCTGGCCAGTTTTGGTTGGATTCTGGTGGAATTTGTATTTTACATGAATATTTTAAAGAAAAGGCCATTTTTCACGAAAAAATACCCCGCCCATTTATTTCAATAGCTTCCAGGTCTTTGGACCGATTGACTGGAAATTTCCCCCAAACGTGCTCCTGTAGCGGCTGAACGAGACACAGCAGTCCCCGTTGGATTCGGGTGAAATTTGTATTTTTGGTGAATATTTTAGTCAGAGGGACAATCTTTCATGAGGCCTGGCTTAAGGCTGAGGCTAGGGTTAGGGTTAGGGTTAGGGTTAGTGATTGGCTGGACCGATTGACTCGAAATCGATCAGGCATGTCCTCCTCACTGGTGTAAGCAGGGTCGCCAGTTTTGGTTGGATTCCGGTGGAATTTGTATTTGACATGAATATTTTAAAGAAAAGGCCATTTTTCACGAAAAAATACCCCGCCCATTTATTTCAATAGCTTCCAGGTCTTTGGACCGATTGACTCGAAACTTCTCCCAGACGTGCTCCTATACTGGCTGAACGAGACACAGCAGTCCCCGTTGGATTCGGGTGGAATTTGTATTTTTGGTGAATATTTTAGTGAAAGGGGCCATTTTAAATGAGGCTGGCTTAAGGCTGCTGTTAGGGCTAGGGTTAGGGTTAAGGGGCTGGGGTTTCGGACCACGGCCGTCTTTTGACCGATTGACTCGAAATTGATCACGCATGTCCTCCTCACCGGTGGAATGAGGCTGGCCAGTTTTGGTTGGATTCTGGTGGAATTTGTATTTTGCATGAATATTTTAAAGAAAAGGCCATTTTTCACGAAAAAATACCCCGCCCATTTATTTCAATAGCTTCCAGGTCTTTGGACCGATTGACTGGAAATTTCCCCCAAACGTGCTCCTGTAGCGGCTGAACGAGACACAGCAGTCCCCGTTGGATTCGGGTGAAATTTGTATTTTTGGTGAATATTTTAGTCAGAGGGACAATCTTTCATGAGGCCTGGCTTAAGGCTGAGGCTAGGGTTAGGGTTAGGGTTAGGGTTAGTGATTGGCTGGACCGATTGACTCGAAATCGATCAGGCATGTCCTCCTCACTGGTGTAAGCAGGGTCGCCAGTTTTGGTTGGATTCCGGTGGAATTTGTATTTGACATGAATATTTTAAAGAAAAGGCCATTTTTCACGAAAAAATACCCCGCCCATTTATTTCAATAGCTTCCAGGTCTTTGGACCGATTGACTGGAAATTTCCCCCAAACGTGCTCCTGTAGCGGCTGAACGAGACACAGCAGTCCCCGTTGGATTCGGGTGAAATTTGTATTTTTGGTGAATATTTTAGTCAGAGGGACAATCTTTCATGAGGCCTGGCTTAAGGCTGAGGCTAGGGTTAGGGTTAGGGTTAGTGATTGGCTGGACCGATTGACTCGAAATCGATCAGGCATGTCCTCCTCACTGGTGTAAGCAGGGTCGCCAGTTTTGGTTGGATTCCGGTGGAATTTGTATTTGACATGAATATTTTAAAGAAAAGGCCATTTTTCACGAAAAAATACCCCGCCCATTTATTTCAATAGCTTCCAGGTCTTTGGACCGATTGACTCGAAACTTCTCCCAGACGTGCTCCTATACTGGCTGAACGAGACACAGCAGTCCCCGTTGGATTCGGGTGGAATTTGTATTTTTGGTGAATATTTTAGTGAAAGGGGCCATTTTAAATGAGGCTGGCTTAAGGCTGCTGTTAGGGCTAGGGTTAGGGTTAAGGGGCTGGGGTTTCGGACCACGGCCGTCTTTTGACCGATTGACTCGAAATTGATCACGCATGTCCTCCTCACCGGTGGAATGAGGCTGGCCAGTTTTGGTTGGATTCTGGTGGAATTTGTATTTTACATGAATATTTTAAAGAAAAGGCCATTTTTCACGAAAAAATACCCCGCCCATTTATTTCAATAGCTTCCAGGTCTTTGGACCAATTGACTGGAAATTTCCCCCAAACGTGCTCCTGTAGCGGCTGAACGAGACACAGCAGTCCCCGTTGGATTCGGGTGAAATTTGTATTTTTGGTGAATATTTTAGTCAGAGGGACAATCTTTCATGAGGCCTGGCTTAAGGCTGAGGCTAGGGTTAGGGTTAGGGTTAGTGATTGGCTGGACCGATTGACTCGAAATCGATCAGGCATGTCCTCCTCACTGGTGTAAGCAGGGTCGCCAGTTTTGGTTGGATTCCGGTGGAATTTGTATTTGACATGAATATTTTAAAGAAAAGGCCATTTTTCACGAAAAAATACCCCGCCCATTTATTTCAATAGCTTCCAGGTCTTTGGACCGATTGACTCGAAACTTCTCCCAGACGTGCTCCTATACTGGCTGAACGAGACACAGCAGTCCCCGTTGGATTCGGGTGGAATTTGTATTTTTGGTGAATATTTTAGTGAAAGGGGCCATTTTAAATGAGGCTGGCTTAAGGCTGCTGTTAGGGCTAGGGTTAGGGTTAAGGGGCTGGGGTTTCGGACCACGGCCGTCTTTTGACCGATTGACTCGAAATTGATCACGCATGTCCTCCTCACCGGTGGAATGAGGCTGGCCAGTTTTGGTTGGATTCTGGTGGAATTTGTATTTTACATGAATATTTTAAAGAAAAGGCCATTTTTCACGAAAAAATACCCCGCCCATTTATTTCAATAGCTTCCAGGTCTTTGGACCGATTGACTGGAAATTTCCCCCAAACGTGCTCCTGTAGCGGCTGAACGAGACACAGCAGTCCCCGTTGGATTCGGGTGAAATTTGTATTTTTGGTGAATATTTTAGTCAGAGGGACAATCTTTCATGAGGCCTGGCTTAAGGCTGAGGCTAGGGTTAGGGTTAGGGTTAGGGTTAGTGATTGGCTGGACCGATTGACTCGAAATCGATCAGGCATGTCCTCCTCACTGGTGTAAGCAGGGTCGCCAGTTTTGGTTGGATTCCGGTGGAATTTGTATTTGACATGAATATTTTAAAGAAAAGGCCATTTTTCACGAAAAAATACCCCGCCTATTTATTTCAATAGCTTCCAGGTCTTTGGACCGATTGACTCGAAACTTCTCCCAGACGTGCTCCTATACTGGCTGAACGAGACACAGCAGTCCCCGTTGGATTCGGGTGGAATTTGTATTTTTGGTGAATATTTTAGTGAAAGGGGCCATTTTAAATGAGGCTGGCTTAAGGCTGCTGTTAGGGCTAGGGTTAGGGTTAAGGGGCTGGGGTTTCGGACCACGGCCGTCTTTTGACCGATTGACTCGAAATCGATCGCGCATGTCCTCCTCACCGGTGGAATGAGGCTGGCCAGTTTTGGTTGGATTCTGGCGGAATTTGTATTTTACATGAATATTTTAAAGGAAAAGCGGCCATTTTTCATCAAAACCTCGGCCGATTTTTTCAATAGCTTCCCGGTCTTTGGCCCGATTGACTGGAAATTTCCCCCAAACGTGCTCCTGTAGCGGCTGAACGAGACACAGCAGTCCCCGTTGGATTCGGGTGAAATTTGTATTTTTGGTGAATATTTTAGTCAGAGGGACAATCTTTCATGAGGCCTGGCTTAAGGCTGAGGCTAGGGTTAGGGTTAGGGTTAGGGTTAGGGTTAGTGATTGGCTGGACCGATTGACTCGAAATCGATCAGGCATGTCCTCCTCACTGGTGTAAGCAGGGTCGCCAGTTTTGGTTGGATTCCGGTGGAATTTGTATTTGACATGAATATTTTAAAGAAAAGGCCATTTTTCACGAAAAAATACCCCGCCCATTTATTTCAATAGCTTCCAGGTCTTTGGACCGATTGACTCGAAACTTCTCCCAGACGTGCTCCTATACTGGCTGAACGAGACACAGCAGTCCCCGTTGGATTCGGGTGGAATTTGTATTTTTGGTGAATATTTTAGTGAAAGGGGCCATTTTAAATGAGGCTGGCTTAAGGCTGCTGTTAGGGCTAGGGTTAGGGTTAAGGGGCTGGGGTTTCGGACCACGGCCGTCTTTTGACCGATTGACTCGAAATTGATCACGCATGTCCTCCTCACCGGTGGAATGAGGCTGGCCAGTTTTGGTTGGATTCTGGTGGAATTTGTATTTTACATGAATATTTTAAAGAAAAGGCCATTTTTCACGAAAAAATACCCCGCCCATTTATTTCAATAGCTTCCAGGTCTTTGGACCGATTGACTGGAAATTTCCCCCAAACGTGCTCCTGTAGCGGCTGAACGAGACACAGCAGTCCCCGTTGGATTCGGGTGAAATTTGTATTTTTGGTGAATATTTTAGTCAGAGGGACAATCTTTCATGAGGCCTGGCTTAAGGCTGAGGCTAGGGTTAGGGTTAGGGTTAGGGTTAGTGATTGGCTGGACCGATTGACTCGAAATCGATCAGGCATGTCCTCCTCACTGGTGTAAGCAGGGTCGCCAGTTTTGGTTGGATTCCGGTGGAATTTGTATTTGACATGAATATTTTAAAGAAAAGGCCATTTTTCACGAAAAAATACCCCGCCCATTTATTTCAATAGCTTCCAGGTCTTTGGACCGATTGACTCGAAACTTCTCCCAGACGTGCTCCTATACTGGCTGAACGAGACACAGCAGTCCCCGTTGGATTCGGGTGGAATTTGTATTTTTGGTGAATATTTTAGTGAAAGGGGCCATTTTAAATGAGGCTGGCTTAAGGCTGCTGTTAGGGCTAGGGTTAGGGTTAAGGGGCTGGGGTTTCGGACCACGGCCGTCTTTTGACCGATTGACTCGAAATTGATCACGCATGTCCTCCTCACCGGTGGAATGAGGCTGGCCAGTTTTGGTTGGATTCTGGTGGAATTTGTATTTTACATGAATATTTTAAAGAAAAGGCCATTTTTCACGAAAAAATACCCCGCCCATTTATTTCAATAGCTTCCAGGTCTTTGGACCGATTGACTGGAAATTTCCCCCAAACGTGCTCCTGTAGCGGCTGAACGAGACACAGCAGTCCCCGTTGGATTCGGGTGAAATTTGTATTTTTGGTGAATATTTTAGTCAGAGGGACAATCTTTCATGAGGCCTGGCTTAAGGCTGAGGCTAGGGTTAGGGTTAGGGTTAGGGTTAGTGATTGGCTGGACCGATTGACTCGAAATCGATCAGGCATGTCCTCCTCACTGGTGTAAGCAGGGTCGCCAGTTTTGGTTGGATTCCGGTGGAATTTGTATTTGACATGAATATTTTAAAGAAAAGGCCATTTTTCACGAAAAAATACCCCGCCCATTTATTTCAATAGCTTCCAGGTCTTTGGACCGATTGACTCGAAACTTCTCCCAGACGTGCTCCTATACTGGCTGAACGAGACACAGCAGTCCCCGTTGGATTCGGGTGGAATTTGTATTTTTGGTGAATATTTTAGTGAAAGGGGCCATTTTAAATGAGGCTGGCTTAAGGCTGCTGTTAGGGCTAGGGTTAGGGTTAAGGGGCTGGGGTTTCGGACCACGGCCGTCTTTTGACCGATTGACTCGAAATTGATCACGCATGTCCTCCTCACCGGTGGAATGAGGCTGGCCAGTTTTGGTTGGATTCTGGTGGAATTTGTATTTTGCATGAATATTTTAAAGAAAAGGCCATTTTTCACGAAAAAATACCCCGCCCATTTATTTCAATAGCTTCCAGGTCTTTGGACCGATTGACTGGAAATTTCCCCCAAACGTGCTCCTGTAGCGGCTGAACGAGACACAGCAGTCCCCGTTGGATTCGGGTGAAATTTGTATTTTTGGTGAATATTTTAGTCAGAGGGACAATCTTTCATGAGGCCTGGCTTAAGGCTGAGGCTAGGGTTAGGGTTAGGGTTAGGGTTAGTGATTGGCTGGACCGATTGACTCGAAATCGATCAGGCATGTCCTCCTCACTGGTGTAAGCAGGGTCGCCAGTTTTGGTTGGATTCCGGTGGAATTTGTATTTGACATGAATATTTTAAAGAAAAGGCCATTTTTCACGAAAAAATACCCCGCCCATTTATTTCAATAGCTTCCAGGTCTTTGGACCGATTGACTGGAAATTTCCCCCAAACGTGCTCCTGTAGCGGCTGAACGAGACACAGCAGTCCCCGTTGGATTCGGGTGAAATTTGTATTTTTGGTGAATATTTTAGTCAGAGGGACAATCTTTCATGAGGCCTGGCTTAAGGCTGAGGCTAGGGTTAGGGTTAGGGTTAGTGATTGGCTGGACCGATTGACTCGAAATCGATCAGGCATGTCCTCCTCACTGGTGTAAGCAGGGTCGCCAGTTTTGGTTGGATTCCGGTGGAATTTGTATTTGACATGAATATTTTAAAGAAAAGGCCATTTTTCACGAAAAAATACCCCGCCCATTTATTTCAATAGCTTCCAGGTCTTTGGACCGATTGACTCGAAACTTCTCCCAGACGTGCTCCTATACTGGCTGAACGAGACACAGCAGTCCCCGTTGGATTCGGGTGGAATTTGTATTTTTGGTGAATATTTTAGTGAAAGGGGCCATTTTAAATGAGGCTGGCTTAAGGCTGCTGTTAGGGCTAGGGTTAGGGTTAAGGGGCTGGGGTTTCGGACCACGGCCGTCTTTTGACCGATTGACTCGAAATTGATCACGCATGTCCTCCTCACCGGTGGAATGAGGCTGGCCAGTTTTGGTTGGATTCTGGTGGAATTTGTATTTTACATGAATATTTTAAAGAAAAGGCCATTTTTCACGAAAAAATACCCCGCCCATTTATTTCAATAGCTTCCAGGTCTTTGGACCAATTGACTGGAAATTTCCCCCAAACGTGCTCCTGTAGCGGCTGAACGAGACACAGCAGTCCCCGTTGGATTCGGGTGAAATTTGTATTTTTGGTGAATATTTTAGTCAGAGGGACAATCTTTCATGAGGCCTGGCTTAAGGCTGAGGCTAGGGTTAGGGTTAGGGTTAGTGATTGGCTGGACCGATTGACTCGAAATCGATCAGGCATGTCCTCCTCACTGGTGTAAGCAGGGTCGCCAGTTTTGGTTGGATTCCGGTGGAATTTGTATTTGACATGAATATTTTAAAGAAAAGGCCATTTTTCACGAAAAAATACCCCGCCCATTTATTTCAATAGCTTCCAGGTCTTTGGACCGATTGACTCGAAACTTCTCCCAGACGTGCTCCTATACTGGCTGAACGAGACACAGCAGTCCCCGTTGGATTCGGGTGGAATTTGTATTTTTGGTGAATATTTTAGTGAAAGGGGCCATTTTAAATGAGGCTGGCTTAAGGCTGCTGTTAGGGCTAGGGTTAGGGTTAAGGGGCTGGGGTTTCGGACCACGGCCGTCTTTTGACCGATTGACTCGAAATTGATCACGCATGTCCTCCTCACCGGTGGAATGAGGCTGGCCAGTTTTGGTTGGATTCTGGTGGAATTTGTATTTTACATGAATATTTTAAAGAAAAGGCCATTTTTCACGAAAAAATACCCCGCCCATTTATTTCAATAGCTTCCAGGTCTTTGGACCGATTGACTGGAAATTTCCCCCAAACGTGCTCCTGTAGCGGCTGAACGAGACACAGCAGTCCCCGTTGGATTCGGGTGAAATTTGTATTTTTGGTGAATATTTTAGTCAGAGGGACAATCTTTCATGAGGCCTGGCTTAAGGCTGAGGCTAGGGTTAGGGTTAGGGTTAGGGTTAGTGATTGGCTGGACCGATTGACTCGAAATCGATCAGGCATGTCCTCCTCACTGGTGTAAGCAGGGTCGCCAGTTTTGGTTGGATTCCGGTGGAATTTGTATTTGACATGAATATTTTAAAGAAAAGGCCATTTTTCACGAAAAAATACCCCGCCTATTTATTTCAATAGCTTCCAGGTCTTTGGACCGATTGACTCGAAACTTCTCCCAGACGTGCTCCTATACTGGCTGAACGAGACACAGCAGTCCCCGTTGGATTCGGGTGGAATTTGTATTTTTGGTGAATATTTTAGTGAAAGGGGCCATTTTAAATGAGGCTGGCTTAAGGCTGCTGTTAGGGCTAGGGTTAGGGTTAAGGGGCTGGGGTTTCGGACCACGGCCGTCTTTTGACCGATTGACTCGAAATCGATCGCGCATGTCCTCCTCACCGGTGGAATGAGGCTGGCCAGTTTTGGTTGGATTCTGGCGGAATTTGTATTTTACATGAATATTTTAAAGGAAAAGCGGCCATTTTTCATCAAAACCTCGGCCGATTTTTTCAATAGCTTCCCGGTCTTTGGCCCGATTGACTGGAAATTTCCCCCAAACGTGCTCCTGTAGCGGCTGAACGAGACACAGCAGTCCCCGTTGGATTCGGGTGAAATTTGTATTTTTGGTGAATATTTTAGTCAGAGGGACAATCTTTCATGAGGCCTGGCTTAAGGCTGAGGCTAGGGTTAGGGTTAGGGTTAGGGTTAGGGTTAGTGATTGGCTGGACCGATTGACTCGAAATCGATCAGGCATGTCCTCCTCACTGGTGTAAGCAGGGTCGCCAGTTTTGGTTGGATTCCGGTGGAATTTGTATTTGACATGAATATTTTAAAGAAAAGGCCATTTTTCACGAAAAAATACCCCGCCCATTTATTTCAATAGCTTCCAGGTCTTTGGACCGATTGACTCGAAACTTCTCCCAGACGTGCTCCTATACTGGCTGAACGAGACACAGCAGTCCCCGTTGGATTCGGGTGGAATTTGTATTTTTGGTGAATATTTTAGTGAAAGGGGCCATTTTAAATGAGGCTGGCTTAAGGCTGCTGTTAGGGCTAGGGTTAGGGTTAAGGGGCTGGGGTTTCGGACCACGGCCGTCTTTTGACCGATTGACTCGAAATCGATCGCGCATGTCCTCCTCACCGGTGGAATGAGGCTGGCCAGTTTTGGTTGGATTCTGGCGGAATTTGTATTTTACATGAATATTTTAAAGGAAAAGCGACCATTTTTCATCAAAACCTCGGCCGATTTTTTCAATAGCTTCCCGGTCTTTGGCCCGATTGACTGGAAATTTCCCCCAAACGTGCTCCTGTAGCGGCTGAACGAGACACAGCAGTCCCCGTTGGATTCGGGTGAAATTTGTATTTTTGGTGAATATTTTAGTCAGAGGGACAATCTTTCATGAGGCCTGGCTTAAGGCTGAGGCTAGGGTTAGGGTTAGGGTTAGGGTTAGTGATTGGCTGGACCGATTGACTCGAAATCGATCAGGCATGTCCTCCTCACTGGTGTAAGCAGGGTCGCCAGTTTTGGTTGGATTCCGGTGGAATTTGTATTTGACATGAATATTTTAAAGAAAAGGCCATTTTTCACGAAAAAATACCCCGCCCATTTATTTCAATAGCTTCCAGGTCTTTGGACCGATTGACTCGAAACTTCTCCCAGACGTGCTCCTATACTGGCTGAACGAGACACAGCAGTCCCCGTTGGATTCGGGTGGAATTTGTATTTTTGGTGAATATTTTAGTGAAAGGGGCCATTTTAAATGAGGCTGGCTTAAGGCTGCTGTTAGGGCTAGGGTTAGGGTTAAGGGGCTGGGGTTTCGGACCACGGCCGTCTTTTGACCGATTGACTCGAAATCGATCGCGCATGTCCTCCTCACCGGTGGAATGAGGCTGGCCAGTTTTGGTTGGATTCTGGCGGAATTTGTATTTTACATGAATATTTTAAAGGAAAAGCGGCCATTTTTCATCAAAACCTCGGCCGATTTTTTCAATAGCTTCCCGGTCTTTGGACCGATTGACTGGAAATTTCCCCCAAACGTGCTCCTGTAGCAGCTGAACGAGACACAGCAGTCCCAGTTGGATTCGGGTGAAATTTGTATTTTTGGTGAATATTTTAGTCAGAGGGACAATCTTTCATGAGGCCTGGCTTAAGGCTGAGGCTAGGGTTAGGGTTAGGGTTAGTGATTGGCTGGACCGATTGACTCGAAATCGATCAGGCATGTCCTCCTCACTGGTGTAAGCAGGGTCGCCAGTTTTGGTTGGATTCCGGTGGAATTTGTATTTGACATGAATATTTTAAAGAAAAGGCCATTTTTCACGAAAAAATACCCCGCCCATTTATTTCAATAGCTTCCAGGTCTTTGGACCGATTGACTCGAAACTTCTCCCAGACGTGCTCCTATACTGGCTGAACGAGACACAGCAGTCCCCGTTGGATTCGGGTGGAATTTGTATTTTTGGTGAATATTTTAGTGAAAGGGGCCATTTTAAATGAGGCTGGCTTAAGGCTGCTGTTAGGGCTAGGGTTAGGGTTAAGGGGCTGGGGTTTCGGACCACGGCCGTCTTTTGACCGATTGACTCGAAATTGATCACGCATGTCCTCCTCACCGGTGGAATGAGGCTGGCCAGTTTTGGTTGGATTCTGGTGGAATTTGTATTTTACATGAATATTTTAAAGAAAAGGCCATTTTTCACGAAAAAATACCCCGCCCATTTATTTCAATAGCTTCCAGGTCTTTGGACCGATTGACTGGAAATTTCCCCCAAACGTGCTCCTGTAGCGGCTGAACGAGACACAGCAGTCCCCGTTGGATTCGGGTGAAATTTGTATTTTTGGTGAATATTTTAGTCAGAGGGACAATCTTTCATGAGGCCTGGCTTAAGGCTGAGGCTAGGGTTAGGGTTAGGGTTAGGGTTAGTGATTGGCTGGACCGATTGACTCGAAATCGATCAGGCATGTCCTCCTCACTGGTGTAAGCAGGGTCGCCAGTTTTGGTTGGATTCCGGTGGAATTTGTATTTGACATGAATATTTTAAAGAAAAGGCCATTTTTCACGAAAAAATACCCCGCCCATTTATTTCAATAGCTTCCAGGTCTTTGGACCGATTGACTCGAAACTTCTCCCAGACGTGCTCCTATACTGGCTGAACGAGACACAGCAGTCCCCGTTGGATTCGGGTGGAATTTGTATTTTTGGTGAATATTTTAGTGAAAGGGGCCATTTTAAATGAGGCTGGCTTAAGGCTGCTGTTAGGGCTAGGGTTAGGGTTAAGGGGCTGGGGTTTCGGACCACGGCCGTCTTTTGACCGATTGACTCGAAATCGATCGCGCATGTCCTCCTCACCGGTGGAATGAGGCTGGCCAGTTTTGGTTGGATTCTGGCGGAATTTGTATTTTACATGAATATTTTAAAGGAAAAGCGGCCATTTTTCATCAAAACCTCGGCCGATTTTTTCAATAGCTTCCCGGTCTTTGGCCCGATTGACTGGAAATTTCCCCCAAACGTGCTCCTGTAGCGGCTGAACGAGACACAGCAGTCCCCGTTGGATTCGGGTGAAATTTGTATTTTTGGTGAATATTTTAGTCAGAGGGACAATCTTTCATGAGGCCTGGCTTAAGGCTGAGGCTAGGGTTAGGGTTAGGGTTAGGGTTAGTGATTGGCTGGACCGATTGACTCGAAATCGATCAGGCATGTCCTCCTCACTGGTGTAAGCAGGGTCGCCAGTTTTGGTTGGATTCCGGTGGAATTTGTATTTGACATGAATATTTTAAAGAAAAGGCCATTTTTCACGAAAAAATACCCCGCCCATTTATTTCAATAGCTTCCAGGTCTTTGGACCGATTGACTCGAAACTTCTCCCAGACGTGCTCCTATACTGGCTGAACGAGACACAGCAGTCCCCGTTGGATTCGGGTGGAATTTGTATTTTTGGTGAATATTTTAGTGAAAGGGGCCATTTTAAATGAGGCTGGCTTAAGGCTGCTGTTAGGGCTAGGGTTAGGGTTAAGGGGCTGGGGTTTCGGACCACGGCCGTCTTTTGACCGATTGACTCGAAATCGATCGCGCATGTCCTCCTCACCGGTGGAATGAGGCTGGCCAGTTTTGGTTGGATTCTGGCGGAATTTGTATTTTACATGAATATTTTAAAGGAAAAGCGGCCATTTTTCATCAAAACCTCGGCCGATTTTTTCAATAGCTTCCCGGTCTTTGGCCCGATTGACTGGAAATTTCCCCCAAACGTGCTCCTGTAGCGGCTGAACGAGACACAGCAGTCCCCGTTGGATTCGGGTGAAATTTGTATTTTTGGTGAATATTTTAGTCAGAGGGACAATCTTTCATGAGGCCTGGCTTAAGGCTGAGGCTAGGGTTAGGGTTAGGGTTAGGGTTAGTGATTGGCTGGACCGATTGACTCGAAATCGATCAGGCATGTCCTCCTCACTGGTGTAAGCAGGGTCGCCAGTTTTGGTTGGATTCCGGTGGAATTTGTATTTGACATGAATATTTTAAAGAAAAGGCCATTTTTCACGAAAAAATACCCCGCCCATTTATTTCAATAGCTTCCAGGTCTTTGGACCGATTGACTCGAAACTTCTCCCAGACGTGCTCCTATACTGGCTGAACGAGACACAGCAGTCCCCGTTGGATTCGGGTGGAATTTGTATTTTTGGTGAATATTTTAGTGAAAGGGGCCATTTTAAATGAGGCTGGCTTAAGGCTGCTGTTAGGGCTAGGGTTAGGGTTAAGGGGCTGGGGTTTCGGACCACGGCCGTCTTTTGACCGATTGACTCGAAATCGATCGCGCATGTCCTCCTCACCGGTGGAATGAGGCTGGCCAGTTTTGGTTGGATTCTGGCGGAATTTGTATTTTACATGAATATTTTAAAGGAAAAGCGGCCATTTTTCATCAAAACCTCGGCCGATTTTTTCAATAGCTTCCCGGTCTTTGGCCCGATTGACTGGAAATTTCCCCCAAACGTGCTCCTGTAGCGGCTGAACGAGACACAGCAGTCCCCGTTGGATTCGGGTGAAATTTGTATTTTTGGTGAATATTTTAGTCAGAGGGACAATCTTTCATGAGGCCTGGCTTAAGGCTGAGGCTAGGGTTAGGGTTAGGGTTAGGGTTAGTGATTGGCTGGACCGATTGACTCGAAATCGATCAGGCATGTCCTCCTCACTGGTGTAAGCAGGGTCGCCAGTTTTGGTTGGATTCCGGTGGAATTTGTATTTGACATGAATATTTTAAAGAAAAGGCCATTTTTCACGAAAAAATACCCCGCCCATTTATTTCAATAGCTTCCAGGTCTTTGGACCGATTGACTCGAAACTTCTCCCAGACGTGCTCCTATACTGGCTGAACGAGACACAGCAGTCCCCGTTGGATTCGGGTGGAATTTGTATTTTTGGTGAATATTTTAGTGAAAGGGGCCATTTTAAATGAGGCTGGCTTAAGGCTGCTGTTAGGGCTAGGGTTAGGGTTAAGGGGCTGGGGTTTCGGACCACGGCCGTCTTTTGACCGATTGACTCGAAATCGATCGCGCATGTCCTCCTCACCGGTGGAATGAGGCTGGCCAGTTTTGGTTGGATTCTGGCGGAATTTGTATTTTACATGAATATTTTAAAGGAAAAGCGGCCATTTTTCATCAAAACCTCGGCCGATTTTTTCAATAGCTTCCCGGTCTTTGGCCCGATTGACTGGAAATTTCCCCCAAACGTGCTCCTGTAGCGGCTGAACGAGACACAGCAGTCCCCGTTGGATTCGGGTGAAATTTGTATTTTTGGTGAATATTTTAGTCAGAGGGACAATCTTTCATGAGGCCTGGCTTAAGGCTGAGGCTAGGGTTAGGGTTAGGGTTAGGGTTAGTGATTGGCTGGACCGATTGACTCGAAATCGATCAGGCATGTCCTCCTCACTGGTGTAAGCAGGGTCGCCAGTTTTGGTTGGATTCCGGTGGAATTTGTATTTGACATGAATATTTTAAAGAAAAGGCCATTTTTCACGAAAAAATACCCCGCCCATTTATTTCAATAGCTTCCAGGTCTTTGGACCGATTGACTCGAAACTTCTCCCAGACGTGCTCCTATACTGGCTGAACGAGACACAGCAGTCCCCGTTGGATTCGGGTGGAATTTGTATTTTTGGTGAATATTTTAGTGAAAGGGGCCATTTTAAATGAGGCTGGCTTAAGGCTGCTGTTAGGGCTAGGGTTAGGGTTAAGGGGCTGGGGTTTCGGACCACGGCCGTCTTTTGACCGATTGACTCGAAATCGATCGCGCATGTCCTCCTCACCGGTGGAATGAGGCTGGCCAGTTTTGGTTGGATTCTGGCGGAATTTGTATTTTACATGAATATTTTAAAGGAAAAGCGGCCATTTTTCATCAAAACCTCGGCCGATTTTTTCAATAGCTTCCCGGTCTTTGGCCCGATTGACTGGAAATTTCCCCCAAACGTGCTCCTGTAGCGGCTGAACGAGACACAGCAGTCCCCGTTGGATTCGGGTGAAATTTGTATTTTTGGTGAATATTTTAGTCAGAGGGACAATCTTTCATGAGGCCTGGCTTAAGGCTGAGGCTAGGGTTAGGGTTAGGGTTAGGGTTAGTGATTGGCTGGACCGATTGACTCGAAATCGATCAGGCATGTCCTCCTCACTGGTGTAAGCAGGGTCGCCAGTTTTGGTTGGATTCCGGTGGAATTTGTATTTGACATGAATATTTTAAAGAAAAGGCCATTTTTCACGAAAAAATACCCCGCCCATTTATTTCAATAGCTTCCAGGTCTTTGGACCGATTGACTCGAAACTTCTCCCAGACGTGCTCCTATACTGGCTGAACGAGACACAGCAGTCCCCGTTGGATTCGGGTGGAATTTGTATTTTTGGTGAATATTTTAGTGAAAGGGGCCATTTTAAATGAGGCTGGCTTAAGGCTGCTGTTAGGGCTAGGGTTAGGGTTAAGGGGCTGGGGTTTCGGACCACGGCCGTCTTTTGACCGATTGACTCGAAATCGATCGCGCATGTCCTCCTCACCGGTGGAATGAGGCTGGCCAGTTTTGGTTGGATTCTGGCGGAATTTGTATTTTACATGAATATTTTAAAGGAAAAGCGGCCATTTTTCATCAAAACCTCGGCCGATTTTTTCAATAGCTTCCCGGTCTTTGGCCCGATTGACTGGAAATTTCCCCCAAACGTGCTCCTGTAGCGGCTGAACGAGACACAGCAGTCCCCGTTGGATTCGGGTGAAATTTGTATTTTTGGTGAATATTTTAGTCAGAGGGACAATCTTTCATGAGGCCTGGCTTAAGGCTGAGGCTAGGGTTAGGGTTAGGGTTAGGGTTAGTGATTGGCTGGACCGATTGACTCGAAATCGATCAGGCATGTCCTCCTCACTGGTGTAAGCAGGGTCGCCAGTTTTGGTTGGATTCCGGTGGAATTTGTATTTGACATGAATATTTTAAAGAAAAGGCCATTTTTCACGAAAAAATACCCCGCCCATTTATTTCAATAGCTTCCAGGTCTTTGGACCGATTGACTCGAAACTTCTCCCAGACGTGCTCCTATACTGGCTGAACGAGACACAGCAGTCCCCGTTGGATTCGGGTGGAATTTGTATTTTTGGTGAATATTTTAGTGAAAGGGGCCATTTTAAATGAGGCTGGCTTAAGGCTGCTGTTAGGGCTAGGGTTAGGGTTAAGGGGCTGGGGTTTCGGACCACGGCCGTCTTTTGACCGATTGACTCGAAATCGATCGCGCATGTCCTCCTCACCGGTGGAATGAGGCTGGCCAGTTTTGGTTGGATTCTGGCGGAATTTGTATTTTACATGAATATTTTAAAGGAAAAGCGGCCATTTTTCATCAAAACCTCGGCCGATTTTTTCAATAGCTTCCCGGTCTTTGGCCCGATTGACTGGAAATTTCCCCCAAACGTGCTCCTGTAGCGGCTGAACGAGACACAGCAGTCCCCGTTGGATTCGGGTGAAATTTGTATTTTTGGTGAATATTTTAGTCAGAGGGACAATCTTTCATGAGGCCTGGCTTAAGGCTGAGGCTAGGGTTAGGGTTAGGGTTAGGGTTAGTGATTGGCTGGACCGATTGACTCGAAATCGATCAGGCATGTCCTCCTCACTGGTGTAAGCAGGGTCGCCAGTTTTGGTTGGATTCCGGTGGAATTTGTATTTGACATGAATATTTTAAAGAAAAGGCCATTTTTCACGAAAAAATACCCCGCCCATTTATTTCAATAGCTTCCAGGTCTTTGGACCGATTGACTCGAAACTTCTCCCAGACGTGCTCCTATACTGGCTGAACGAGACACAGCAGTCCCCGTTGGATTCGGGTGGAATTTGTATTTTTGGTGAATATTTTAGTGAAAGGGGCCATTTTAAATGAGGCTGGCTTAAGGCTGCTGTTAGGGCTAGGGTTAGGGTTAAGGGGCTGGGGTTTCGGACCACGGCCGTCTTTTGACCGATTGACTCGAAATCGATCGCGCATGTCCTCCTCACCGGTGGAATGAGGCTGGCCAGTTTTGGTTGGATTCTGGCGGAATTTGTATTTTACATGAATATTTTAAAGGAAAAGCGGCCATTTTTCATCAAAACCTCGGCCGATTTTTTCAATAGCTTCCCGGTCTTTGGCCCGATTGACTGGAAATTTCCCCCAAACGTGCTCCTGTAGCGGCTGAACGAGACACAGCAGTCCCCGTTGGATTCGGGTGAAATTTGTATTTTTGGTGAATATTTTAGTCAGAGGGACAATCTTTCATGAGGCCTGGCTTAAGGCTGAGGCTAGGGTTAGGGTTAGGGTTAGGGTTAGTGATTGGCTGGACCGATTGACTCGAAATCGATCAGGCATGTCCTCCTCACTGGTGTAAGCAGGGTCGCCAGTTTTGGTTGGATTCCGGTGGAATTTGTATTTGACATGAATATTTTAAAGAAAAGGCCATTTTTCACGAAAAAATACCCCGCCCATTTATTTCAATAGCTTCCAGGTCTTTGGACCGATTGACTCGAAACTTCTCCCAGACGTGCTCCTATACTGGCTGAACGAGACACAGCAGTCCCCGTTGGATTCGGGTGGAATTTGTATTTTTGGTGAATATTTTAGTGAAAGGGGCCATTTTAAATGAGGCTGGCTTAAGGCTGCTGTTAGGGCTAGGGTTAGGGTTAAGGGGCTGGGGTTTCGGACCACGGCCGTCTTTTGACCGATTGACTCGAAATCGATCGCGCATGTCCTCCTCACCGGTGGAATGAGGCTGGCCAGTTTTGGTTGGATTCTGGCGGAATTTGTATTTTACATGAATATTTTAAAGGAAAAGCGGCCATTTTTCATCAAAACCTCGGCCGATTTTTTCAATAGCTTCCCGGTCTTTGGCCCGATTGACTGGAAATTTCCCCCAAACGTGCTCCTGTAGCGGCTGAACGAGACACAGCAGTCCCCGTTGGATTCGGGTGAAATTTGTATTTTTGGTGAATATTTTAGTCAGAGGGACAATCTTTCATGAGGCCTGGCTTAAGGCTGAGGCTAGGGTTAGGGTTAGGGTTAGGGTTAGTGATTGGCTGGACCGATTGACTCGAAATCGATCAGGCATGTCCTCCTCACTGGTGTAAGCAGGGTCGCCAGTTTTGGTTGGATTCCGGTGGAATTTGTATTTGACATGAATATTTTAAAGAAAAGGCCATTTTTCACGAAAAAATACCCCGCCCATTTATTTCAATAGCTTCCAGGTCTTTGGACCGATTGACTCGAAACTTCTCCCAGACGTGCTCCTATACTGGCTGAACGAGACACAGCAGTCCCCGTTGGATTCGGGTGGAATTTGTATTTTTGGTGAATATTTTAGTGAAAGGGGCCATTTTAAATGAGGCTGGCTTAAGGCTGCTGTTAGGGCTAGGGTTAGGGTTAAGGGGCTGGGGTTTCGGACCACGGCCGTCTTTTGACCGATTGACTCGAAATCGATCGCGCATGTCCTCCTCACCGGTGGAATGAGGCTGGCCAGTTTTGGTTGGATTCTGGCGGAATTTGTATTTTACATGAATATTTTAAAGGAAAAGCGGCCATTTTTCATCAAAACCTCGGCCGATTTTTTCAATAGCTTCCCGGTCTTTGGCCCGATTGACTGGAAATTTCCCCCAAACGTGCTCCTGTAGCGGCTGAACGAGACACAGCAGTCCCCGTTGGATTCGGGTGAAATTTGTATTTTTGGTGAATATTTTAGTCAGAGGGACAATCTTTCATGAGGCCTGGCTTAAGGCTGAGGCTAGGGTTAGGGTTAGGGTTAGGGTTAGTGATTGGCTGGACCGATTGACTCGAAATCGATCAGGCATGTCCTCCTCACTGGTGTAAGCAGGGTCGCCAGTTTTGGTTGGATTCCGGTGGAATTTGTATTTGACATGAATATTTTAAAGAAAAGGCCATTTTTCACGAAAAAATACCCCGCCCATTTATTTCAATAGCTTCCAGGTCTTTGGACCGATTGACTCGAAACTTCTCCCAGACGTGCTCCTATACTGGCTGAACGAGACACAGCAGTCCCCGTTGGATTCGGGTGGAATTTGTATTTTTGGTGAATATTTTAGTGAAAGGGGCCATTTTAAATGAGGCTGGCTTAAGGCTGCTGTTAGGGCTAGGGTTAGGGTTAAGGGGCTGGGGTTTCGGACCACGGCCGTCTTTTGACCGATTGACTCGAAATCGATCGCGCATGTCCTCCTCACCGGTGGAATGAGGCTGGCCAGTTTTGGTTGGATTCTGGCGGAATTTGTATTTTACATGAATATTTTAAAGGAAAAGCGGCCATTTTTCATCAAAACCTCGGCCGATTTTTTCAATAGCTTCCCGGTCTTTGGCCCGATTGACTGGAAATTTCCCCCAAACGTGCTCCTGTAGCGGCTGAACGAGACACAGCAGTCCCCGTTGGATTCGGGTGAAATTTGTATTTTTGGTGAATATTTTAGTCAGAGGGACAATCTTTCATGAGGCCTGGCTTAAGGCTGAGGCTAGGGTTAGGGTTAGGGTTAGGGTTAGTGATTGGCTGGACCGATTGACTCGAAATCGATCAGGCATGTCCTCCTCACTGGTGTAAGCAGGGTCGCCAGTTTTGGTTGGATTCCGGTGGAATTTGTATTTGACATGAATATTTTAAAGAAAAGGCCATTTTTCACGAAAAAATACCCCGCCCATTTATTTCAATAGCTTCCAGGTCTTTGGACCGATTGACTCGAAACTTCTCCCAGACGTGCTCCTATACTGGCTGAACGAGACACAGCAGTCCCCGTTGGATTCGGGTGGAATTTGTATTTTTGGTGAATATTTTAGTGAAAGGGGCCATTTTAAATGAGGCTGGCTTAAGGCTGCTGTTAGGGCTAGGGTTAGGGTTAAGGGGCTGGGGTTTCGGACCACGGCCGTCTTTTGACCGATTGACTCGAAATCGATCGCGCATGTCCTCCTCACCGGTGGAATGAGGCTGGCCAGTTTTGGTTGGATTCTGGCGGAATTTGTATTTTACATGAATATTTTAAAGGAAAAGCGGCCATTTTTCATCAAAACCTCGGCCGATTTTTTCAATAGCTTCCCGGTCTTTGGCCCGATTGACTGGAAATTTCCCCCAAACGTGCTCCTGTAGCGGCTGAACGAGACACAGCAGTCCCCGTTGGATTCGGGTGAAATTTGTATTTTTGGTGAATATTTTAGTCAGAGGGACAATCTTTCATGAGGCCTGGCTTAAGGCTGAGGCTAGGGTTAGGGTTAGGGTTAGGGTTAGTGATTGGCTGGACCGATTGACTCGAAATCGATCAGGCATGTCCTCCTCACTGGTGTAAGCAGGGTCGCCAGTTTTGGTTGGATTCCGGTGGAATTTGTATTTGACATGAATATTTTAAAGAAAAGGCCATTTTTCACGAAAAAATACCCCGCCCATTTATTTCAATAGCTTCCAGGTCTTTGGACCGATTGACTCGAAACTTCTCCCAGACGTGCTCCTATACTGGCTGAACGAGACACAGCAGTCCCCGTTGGATTCGGGTGGAATTTGTATTTTTGGTGAATATTTTAGTGAAAGGGGCCATTTTAAATGAGGCTGGCTTAAGGCTGCTGTTAGGGCTAGGGTTAGGGTTAAGGGGCTGGGGTTTCGGACCACGGCCGTCTTTTGACCGATTGACTCGAAATCGATCGCGCATGTCCTCCTCACCGGTGGAATGAGGCTGGCCAGTTTTGGTTGGATTCTGGCGGAATTTGTATTTTACATGAATATTTTAAAGGAAAAGCGGCCATTTTTCATCAAAACCTCGGCCGATTTTTTCAATAGCTTCCCGGTCTTTGGCCCGATTGACTGGAAATTTCCCCCAAACGTGCTCCTGTAGCGGCTGAACGAGACACAGCAGTCCCCGTTGGATTCGGGTGAAATTTGTATTTTTGGTGAATATTTTAGTCAGAGGGACAATCTTTCATGAGGCCTGGCTTAAGGCTGAGGCTAGGGTTAGGGTTAGGGTTAGGGTTAGTGATTGGCTGGACCGATTGACTCGAAATCGATCAGGCATGTCCTCCTCACTGGTGTAAGCAGGGTCGCCAGTTTTGGTTGGATTCCGGTGGAATTTGTATTTTACATGAATATTTTAAAGAAAAGGCCATTTTTCACGAAAAAATACCCCGCCCATTTATTTCAATAGCTTCCAGGTCTTTGGACCGATTGACTCGAAACTTCTCCCAGACGTGCTCCTATACTGGCTGAACGAGACACAGCAGTCCCCGTTGGATTCGGGTGGAATTTGTATTTTTGGTGAATATTTTAGTGAAAGGGGCCATTTTAAATGAGGCTGGCTTAAGGCTGCTGTTAGGGCTAGGGTTAGGGTTAAGGGGCTGGGGTTTCGGACCACGGCCGTCTTTTGACCGATTGACTCGAAATCGATCGCGCATGTCCTCCTCACCGGTGGAATGAGGCTGGCCAGTTTTGGTTGGATTCTGGCGGAATTTGTATTTTACATGAATATTTTAAAGGAAAAGCGGCCATTTTTCATCAAAACCTCGGCCGATTTTTTCAATAGCTTCCCGGTCTTTGGACCGATTGACTGGAAATTTCCCCCAAACGTGCTCCTGTAGCGGCTGAACGAGACACAGCAGTCCCCGTTGGATTCGGGTGAAATTTGTATTTTTGGTGAATATTTTAGTCAGAGGGACAATCTTTCATGAGGCCTGGCTTAAGGCTGAGGCTAGGGTTAGGGTTAGGGTTAGGGTTAGTGATTGGCTGGACCGATTGACTCGAAATCGATCAGGCATGTCCTCCTCACTGGTGTAAGCAGGGTCGCCAGTTTTGGTTGGATTCCGGTGGAATTTGTATTTTACATGAATATTTTAAAGAAAAGGCCATTTTTCACGAAAAAATACCCCGCCCATTTATTTCAATAGCTTCCAGGTCTTTGGACCGATTGACTCGAAACTTCTCCCAGACGTGCTCCTATACTGGCTGAACGAGACACAGCAGTCCCCGTTGGATTCGGGTGGAATTTGTATTTTTGGTGAATATTTTAGTGAAAGGGGCCATTTTAAATGAGGCTGGCTTAAGGCTGCTGTTAGGGCTAGGGTTAGGGTTAAGGGGCTGGGGTTTCGGACCACGGCCGTCTTTTGACCGATTGACTCGAAATCGATCGCGCATGTCCTCCTCACCGGTGGAATGAGGCTGGCCAGTTTTGGTTGGATTCTGGCGGAATTTGTATTTTACATGAATATTTTAAAGGAAAAGCGGCCATTTTTCATCAAAACCTCGGCCGATTTTTTCAATAGCTTCCCGGTCTTTGGACCGATTGACTGGAAATTTCCCCCAAACGTGCTCCTGTAGCGGCTGAACGAGACACAGCAGTCCCCGTTGGATTCGGGTGAAATTTGTATTTTTGGTGAATATTTTAGTCAGAGGGACAATCTTTCATGAGGCCTGGCTTAAGGCTGAGGCTAGGGTTAGGGTTAGGGTTAGGGTTAGTGATTGGCTGGACCGATTGACTCGAAATCGATCAGGCATGTCCTCCTCACTGGTGTAAGCAGGGTCGCCAGTTTTGGTTGGATTCCGGTGGAATTTGTATTTTACATGAATATTTTAAAGAAAAGGCCATTTTTCACGAAAAAATACCCCGCCCATTTATTTCAATAGCTTCCAGGTCTTTGGACCGATTGACTCGAAACTTCTCCCAGACGTGCTCCTATACTGGCTGAACGAGACACAGCAGTCCCCGTTGGATTCGGGTGGAATTTGTATTTTTGGTGAATATTTTAGTGAAAGGGGCCATTTTAAATGAGGCTGGCTTAAGGCTGCTGTTAGGGCTAGGGTTAGGGTTAAGGGGCTGGGGTTTCGGACCACGGCCGTCTTTTGACCGATTGACTCGAAATCGATCGCGCATGTCCTCCTCACCGGTGGAATGAGGCTGGCCAGTTTTGGTTGGATTCTGGCGGAATTTGTATTTTACATGAATATTTTAAAGGAAAAGCGGCCATTTTTCATCAAAACCTCGGCCGATTTTTTCAATAGCTTCCCGGTCTTTGGACCGATTGACTGGAAATTTCCCCCAAACGTGCTCCTGTAGCGGCTGAACGAGACACAGCAGTCCCCGTTGGATTCGGGTGAAATTTGTATTTTTGGTGAATATTTTAGTCAGAGGGACAATCTTTCATGAGGCCTGGCTTAAGGCTGAGGCTAGGGTTAGGGTTAGGGTTAGGGTTAGTGATTGGCTGGACCGATTGACTCGAAATCGATCAGGCATGTCCTCCTCACTGGTGTAAGCAGGGTCGCCAGTTTTGGTTGGATTCCGGTGGAATTTGTATTTTACATGAATATTTTAAAGAAAAGGCCATTTTTCACGAAAAAATACCCCGCCCATTTATTTCAATAGCTTCCAGGTCTTTGGACCGATTGACTCGAAACTTCTCCCAGACGTGCTCCTATACTGGCTGAACGAGACACAGCAGTCCCCGTTGGATTCGGGTGGAATTTGTATTTTTGGTGAATATTTTAGTGAAAGGGGCCATTTTAAATGAGGCTGGCTTAAGGCTGCTGTTAGGGCTAGGGTTAGGGTTAAGGGGCTGGGGTTTCGGACCACGGCCGTCTTTTGACCGATTGACTCGAAATTGATCGCGCATGTCCTCCTCACCGGTGGAATGAGGCTGGCCAGTTTTGGTTGGATTCTGGCGGAATTTGTATTTTACATGAATATTTTAAAGGAAAAGCGGCCATTTTTCATCAAAACCTCGGCCGATTTTTTCAATAGCTTCCCGGTCTTTGGACCGATTGACTGGAAATTTCCCCCAAACGTGCTCCTGTAGCGGCTGAACGAGACACAGCAGTCCCCGTTGGATTCGGGTGAAATTTGTATTTTTGGTGAATATTTTAGTCAGAGGGACAATCTTTCATGAGGCCTGGCTTAAGGCTGAGGCTAGGGTTAGGGTTAGGGTTAGGGTTAGTGATTGGCTGGACCGATTGACTCGAAATCGATCAGGCATGTCCTCCTCACTGGTGTAAGCAGGGTCGCCAGTTTTGGTTGGATTCCGGTGGAATTTGTATTTTACATGAATATTTTAAAGAAAAGGCCATTTTTCACGAAAAAATACCCCGCCCATTTATTTCAATAGCTTCCAGGTCTTTGGACCGATTGACTCGAAACTTCTCCCAGACGTGCTCCTATACTGGCTGAACGAGACACAGCAGTCCCCGTTGGATTCGGGTGGAATTTGTATTTTTGGTGAATATTTTAGTGAAAGGGGCCATTTTAAATGAGGCTGGCTTAAGGCTGCTGTTAGGGCTAGGGTTAGGGTTAAGGGGCTGGGGTTTCGGACCACGGCCGTCTTTTGACCGATTGACTCGAAATTGATCACGCATGTCCTCCTCACCGGTGGAATGAGGCTGGCCAGTTTTGGTTGGATTCTGGTGGAATTTGTATTTTACATGAATATTTTAAAGGAAAAGCGGCCATTTTTCATCAAAACCTCGGCCGATTTTTTCAATAGCTTCCCGGTCTTTGGACCGATTGACTGGAAATTTCCCCCAAACGTGCTCCTGTAGCGGCTGAACGAGACACAGCAGTCCCCGTTGGATTCGGGTGAAATTTGCATTTTTGGTGAATATTTTAGTCAGAGGGACAATCTTTCATGAGGCCTGGCTTAAGGCTGAGGCTAGGGTTAGGGTTAGGGCTAGGGTTAGTGATTGGCTGGACCGATTGACTCGAAATCGATCAGGCATGTCCTCCTCACTGGTGTAAGCAGGGTCGCCAGTTTTGGTTGGATTCCGGTGGAATTTGTATTTTACATGAATATTTTAAAGAAAAGGCCATTTTTCACGAAAAAATACCCCGCCCATTTATTTCAATAGCTTCCAGGTCTTTGGACCGATTGACTCGAAACTTCTCCCAGACGTGCTCCTATACTGGCTGAACGAGACACAGCAGTCCCCGTTGGATTCGGGTGGAATTTGTATTTTTGGTGAATATTTTAGTGAAAGGGGCCATTTTAAATGAGGCTGGCTTAAGGCTGCTGTTAGGGCTAGGGTTAGGGTTAAGGGGCTGGGGTTTCGGACCACGGCCGTCTTTTGACCGATTGACTCGAAATTGATCACGCATGTCCTCCTCACCGGTGGAATGAGGCTGGCCAGTTTTGGTTGGATTCTGGTGGAATTTGTATTTTACATGAATATTTTAAAGGAAAAGCGGCCATTTTTCATCAAAACCTCGGCCGATTTTTTCAATAGCTTCCCGGTCTTTGGACCGATTGACTGGAAATTTCCCCCAAACGTGCTCCTGTAGCGGCTGAACGAGACACAGCAGTCCCCGTTGGATTCGGGTGAAATTTGCATTTTTGGTGAATATTTTAGTCAGAGGGACAATCTTTCATGAGGCCTGGCTTAAGGCTGAGGCTAGGGTTAGGGTTAGGGTTAGGGTTAGTGATTGGCTGGACCGATTGACTCGAAATCGATCAGGCATGTCCTCCTCACTGGTGTAAGCAGGGTCGCCAGTTTTGGTTGGATTCCGGTGGAATTTGTATTTTACATGAATATTTTAAAGAAAAGGCCATTTTTCACGAAAAAATACCCCGCCCATTTATTTCAATAGCTTCCAGGTCTTTGGACCGATTGACTCGAAACTTCTCCCAGACGTGCTCCTATACTGGCTGAACGAGACACAGCAGTCCCCGTTGGATTCGGGTGGAATTTGTATTTTTGGTGAATATTTTAGTGAAAGGGGCCATTTTAAATGAGGCTGGCTTAAGGCTGCTGTTAGGGCTAGGGTTAGGGTTAAGGGGCTGGGGTTTCGGACCACGGCCGTCTTTTGACCGATTGACTCGAAATTGATCACGCATGTCCTCCTCACCGGTGGAATGAGGCTGGCCAGCTTTGGTTGGATTCTGGTGGAATTTGTATTTTACATGAATATTTTAAAGGAAAAGCGGCCATTTTTCATCAAAACCTCGGCCGATTTTTTCAATAGCTTCCCGGTCTTTGGACCGATTGACTGGAAATTTCCCCCAAACGTGCTCCTGTAGCGGCTGAACGAGACACAGCAGTCCCCGTTGGATTTGGGTGAAATTTGTATTTTTGGTGAATATTTTAGTCAGAGGGACAATCTTTCATGAGGCCTGGCTTAAGGCTGAGGCTAGGGTTAGGGTTAGGGTTAGGGTTAGTGATTGGCTGGACCGATTGACTCGAAATCGATCAGGCATGTCCTCCTCACTGGTGTAAGCAGGGTCGCCAGTTTTGGTTGGATTCCGGTGGAATTTGTATTTTACATGAATATTTTAAAGAAAAGGCCATTTTTCACAAAAAAATACCCCGCCCATTTATTTCAATAGCTTCCAGGTCTTTGGACCGATTGACTCCAAACTTCTCCCAGACGTGCTCCTATACTGGCTGAACGAGACACAGCAGTCCCCGTTGGATTCGGGTGGAATTTGTATTTTTGGTGAATATTTTAGTGAAAGGGGCCATTTTAAATGAGGCTGGCTTAAGGCTGCTGTTAGGGCTAGGGTTAGGGTTAAGGGGCTGGGGTTTCGGACCACGGCCGTCTTTTGACCGATTGACTCGAAATTGATCACGCATGTCCTCCTCACCGGTGGAATGAGGCTGGCCAGTTTTGGTTGGATTCTGGTGGAATTTGTATTTTACATGAATATTTTAAAGGAAAAGCGGCCATTTTTCATCAAAACCTCGGCCGATTTTTTCAATAGCTTCCCGGTCTTTGGACCGATTGACTGGAAATTTCCCCCAAACGTGCTCCTGTAGCGGCTGAACGAGACACAGCAGTCCCCGTTGGATTCGGGTGAAATTTGCATTTTTGGTGAATATTTTAGTCAGAGGGACAATCTTTCATGAGGCCTGGCTTAAGGCTGAGGCTAGGGTTAGGGTTAGGGCTAGGGTTAGTGATTGGCTGGACCGATTGACTCGAAATCGATCAGGCATGTCCTCCTCACTGGTGTAAGCAGGGTCGCCAGTTTTGGTTGGATTCCGGTGGAATTTGTATTTTACATGAATATTTTAAAGAAAAGGCCATTTTTCACGAAAAAATACCCCGCCCATTTATTTCAATAGCTTCCAGGTCTTTGGACCGATTGACTCGAAACTTCTCCCAGACGTGCTCCTATACTGGCTGAACGAGACACAGCAGTCCCCGTTGGATTCGGGTGGAATTTGTATTTTTGGTGAATATTTTAGTGAAAGGGGCCATTTTAAATGAGGCTGGCTTAAGGCTGCTGTTAGGGCTAGGGTTAGGGTTAAGGGGCTGGGGTTTCGGACCACGGCCGTCTTTTGACCGATTGACTCGAAATTGATCACGCATGTCCTCCTCACCGGTGGAATGAGGCTGGCCAGTTTTGGTTGGATTCTGGTGGAATTTGTATTTTACATGAATATTTTAAAGGAAAAGCGGCCATTTTTCATCAAAACCTCGGCCGATTTTTTCAATAGCTTCCCGGTCTTTGGACCGATTGACTGGAAATTTCCCCCAAACGTGCTCCTGTAGCGGCTGAACGAGACACAGCAGTCCCCGTTGGATTCGGGTGAAATTTGCATTTTTGGTGAATATTTTAGTCAGAGGGACAATCTTTCATGAGGCCTGGCTTAAGGCTGAGGCTAGGGTTAGGGTTAGGGTTAGGGTTAGCGATTGGCTGGACCGATTGACTCGAAATCGATCAGGCATGTCCTCCTCACTGGTGTAAGCAGGGTCGCCAGTTTTGGTTGGATTCCGGTGGAATTTGTATTTTACATGAATATTTTAAAGAAAAGGCCATTTTTCACGAAAAAATACCCCGCCCATTTATTTCAATAGCTTCCAGGTCTTTGGACCGATTGACTCGAAACTTCTCCCAGACGTGCTCCTATACTGGCTGAACGAGACACAGCAGTCCCCGTTGGATTCGGGTGGAATTTGTATTTTTGGTGAATATTTTAGTGAAAGGGGCCATTTTAAATGAGGCTGGCTTAAGGCTGCTGTTAGGGCTAGGGTTAGGGTTAAGGGGCTGGGGTTTCGGACCACGGCCGTCTTTTGACCGATTGACTCGAAATTGATCACGCATGTCCTCCTCACCGGTGGAATGAGGCTGGCCAGCTTTGGTTGGATTCTGGTGGAATTTGTATTTTACATGAATATTTTAAAGGAAAAGCGGCCATTTTTCATCAAAACCTCGGCCGATTTTTTCAATAGCTTCCCGGTCTTTGGACCGATTGACTGGAAATTTCCCCCAAACGTGCTCCTGTAGCGGCTGAACGAGACACAGCAGTCCCCGTTGGATTTGGGTGAAATTTGTATTTTTGGTGAATATTTTAGTCAGAGGGACAATCTTTCATGAGGCCTGGCTTAAGGCTGAGGCTAGGGTTAGGGTTAGGGTTAGGGTTAGTGATTGGCTGGACCGATTGACTCGAAATCGATCAGGCATGTCCTCCTCACTGGTGTAAGCAGGGTCGCCAGTTTTGGTTGGATTCCGGTGGAATTTGTATTTTACATGAATATTTTAAAGAAAAGGCCATTTTTCACGAAAAAATACCCCGCCCATTTATTTCAATAGCTTCCAGGTCTTTGGACCGATTGACTCCAAACTTCTCCCAGACGTGCTCCTATACTGGCTGAACGAGACACAGCAGTCCCCGTTGGATTCGGGTGGAATTTGTATTTTTGGTGAATATTTTAGTGAAAGGGGCCATTTTAAATGAGGCTGGCTTAAGGCTGCTGTTAGGGCTAGGGTTAGGGTTAAGGGGCTGGGGTTTCGGACCACGGCCGTCTTTTGACCGATTGACTCGAAATTGATCACGCATGTCCTCCTCACCGGTGGAATGAGGCTGGCCAGTTTTGGTTGGATTCTGGTGGAATTTGTATTTTACATGAATATTTTAAAGGAAAAGCGGCCATTTTTCATCAAAACCTCGGCCGATTTTTTCAATAGCTTCCCGGTCTTTGGACCGATTGACTGGAAATTTCCCCCAAACGTGCTCCTGTAGCGGCTGAACGAGACACAGCAGTCCCCGTTGGATTCGGGTGAAATTTGCATTTTTGGTGAATATTTTAGTCAGAGGGACAATCTTTCATGAGGCCTGGCTTAAGGCTGAGGCTAGGGTTAGGGTTAGGGCTAGGGTTAGTGATTGGCTGGACCGATTGACTCGAAATCGATCAGGCATGTCCTCCTCACTGGTGTAAGCAGGGTCGCCAGTTTTGGTTGGATTCCGGTGGAATTTGTATTTTACATGAATATTTTAAAGAAAAGGCCATTTTTCACGAAAAAATACCCCGCCCATTTATTTCAATAGCTTCCAGGTCTTTGGACCGATTGACTCGAAACTTCTCCCAGACGTGCTCCTATACTGGCTGAACGAGACACAGCAGTCCCCGTTGGATTCGGGTGGAATTTGTATTTTTGGTGAATATTTTAGTGAAAGGGGCCATTTTAAATGAGGCTGGCTTAAGGCTGCTGTTAGGGCTAGGGTTAGGGTTAAGGGGCTGGGGTTTCGGACCACGGCCGTCTTTTGACCGATTGACTCGAAATTGATCACGCATGTCCTCCTCACCGGTGGAATGAGGCTGGCCAGTTTTGGTTGGATTCTGGTGGAATTTGTATTTTACATGAATATTTTAAAGGAAAAGCGGCCATTTTTCATCAAAACCTCGGCCGATTTTTTCAATAGCTTCCCGGTCTTTGGACCGATTGACTGGAAATTTCCCCCAAACGTGCTCCTGTAGCGGCTGAACGAGACACAGCAGTCCCCGTTGGATTCGGGTGAAATTTGCATTTTTGGTGAATATTTTAGTCAGAGGGACAATCTTTCATGAGGCCTGGCTTAAGGCTGAGGCTAGGGTTAGGGTTAGGGTTAGGGTTAGTGATTGGCTGGACCGATTGACTCGAAATCGATCAGGCATGTCCTCCTCACTGGTGTAAGCAGGGTCGCCAGTTTTGGTTGGATTCCGGTGGAATTTGTATTTTACATGAATATTTTAAAGAAAAGGCCATTTTTCACGAAAAAATACCCCGCCCATTTATTTCAATAGCTTCCAGGTCTTTGGACCGATTGACTCCAAACTTCTCCCAGACGTGCTCCTATACTGGCTGAACGAGACACAGCAGTCCCCGTTGGATTCGGGTGGAATTTGTATTTTTGGTGAATATTTTAGTGAAAGGGGCCATTTTAAATGAGGCTGGCTTAAGGCTGCTGTTAGGGCTAGGGTTAGGGTTAAGGGGCTGGGGTTTCGGACCACGGCCGTCTTTTGACCGATTGACTCGAAATTGATCACGCATGTCCTCCTCACCGGTGGAATGAGGCTGGCCAGCTTTGGTTGGATTCTGGTGGAATTTGTATTTTACATGAATATTTTAAAGGAAAAGCGGCCATTTTTCATCAAAACCTCGGCCGATTTTTTCAATAGCTTCCCGGTCTTTGGACCGATTGACTGGAAATTTCCCCCAAACGTGCTCCTGTAGCGGCTGAACGAGACACAGCAGTCCCCGTTGGATTTGGGTGAAATTTGTATTTTTGGTGAATATTTTAGTCAGAGGGACAATCTTTCATGAGGCCTGGCTTAAGGCTGAGGCTAGGGTTAGGGTTAGGGTTAGGGTTAGTGATTGGCTGGACCGATTGACTCGAAATCGATCAGGCATGTCCTCCTCACTGGTGTAAGCAGGGTCGCCAGTTTTGGTTGGATTCCGGTGGAATTTGTATTTTACATGAATATTTTAAAGAAAAGGCCATTTTTCACAAAAAAATACCCCGCCCATTTATTTCAATAGCTTCCAGGTCTTTGGACCGATTGACTCCAAACTTCTCCCAGACGTGCTCCTATACTGGCTGAACGAGACACAGCAGTCCCCGTTGGATTCGGGTGGAATTTGTATTTTTGGTGAATATTTTAGTGAAAGGGGCCATTTTAAATGAGGCTGGCTTAAGGCTGCTGTTAGGGCTAGGGTTAGGGTTAAGGGGCTGGGGTTTCGGACCACGGCCGTCTTTTGACCGATTGACTCGAAATTGATCACGCATGTCCTCCTCACCGGTGGAATGAGGCTGGCCAGTTTTGGTTGGATTCTGGTGGAATTTGTATTTTACATGAATATTTTAAAGGAAAAGCGGCCATTTTTCATCAAAACCTCGGCCGATTTTTTCAATAGCTTCCCGGTCTTTGGACCGATTGACTGGAAATTTCCCCCAAACGTGCTCCTGTAGCGGCTGAACGAGACACAGCAGTCCCCGTTGGATTCGGGTGAAATTTGCATTTTTGGTGAATATTTTAGTCAGAGGGACAATCTTTCATGAGGCCTGGCTTAAGGCTGAGGCTAGGGTTAGGGTTAGGGCTAGGGTTAGTGATTGGCTGGACCGATTGACTCGAAATCGATCAGGCATGTCCTCCTCACTGGTGTAAGCAGGGTCGCCAGTTTTGGTTGGATTCCGGTGGAATTTGTATTTTACATGAATATTTTAAAGAAAAGGCCATTTTTCACGAAAAAATACCCCGCCCATTTATTTCAATAGCTTCCAGGTCTTTGGACCGATTGACTCGAAACTTCTCCCAGACGTGCTCCTATACTGGCTGAACGAGACACAGCAGTCCCCGTTGGATTCGGGTGGAATTTGTATTTTTGGTGAATATTTTAGTGAAAGGGGCCATTTTAAATGAGGCTGGCTTAAGGCTGCTGTTAGGGCTAGGGTTAGGGTTAAGGGGCTGGGGTTTCGGACCACGGCCGTCTTTTGACCGATTGACTCGAAATTGATCACGCATGTCCTCCTCACCGGTGGAATGAGGCTGGCCAGTTTTGGTTGGATTCTGGTGGAATTTGTATTTTACATGAATATTTTAAAGGAAAAGCGGCCATTTTTCATCAAAACCTCGGCCGATTTTTTCAATAGCTTCCCGGTCTTTGGACCGATTGACTGGAAATTTCCCCCAAACGTGCTCCTGTAGCGGCTGAACGAGACACAGCAGTCCCCGTTGGATTCGGGTGAAATTTGCATTTTTGGTGAATATTTTAGTCAGAGGGACAATCTTTCATGAGGCCTGGCTTAAGGCTGAGGCTAGGGTTAGGGTTAGGGTTAGGGTTAGCGATTGGCTGGACCGATTGACTCGAAATCGATCAGGCATGTCCTCCTCACTGGTGTAAGCAGGGTCGCCAGTTTTGGTTGGATTCCGGTGGAATTTGTATTTTACATGAATATTTTAAAGAAAAGGCCATTTTTCACGAAAAAATACCCCGCCCATTTATTTCAATAGCTTCCAGGTCTTTGGACCGATTGACTCGAAACTTCTCCCAGACGTGCTCCTATACTGGCTGAACGAGACACAGCAGTCCCCGTTGGATTCGGGTGGAATTTGTATTTTTGGTGAATATTTTAGTGAAAGGGGCCATTTTAAATGAGGCTGGCTTAAGGCTGCTGTTAGGGCTAGGGTTAGGGTTAAGGGGCTGGGGTTTCGGACCACGGCCGTCTTTTGACCGATTGACTCGAAATTGATCACGCATGTCCTCCTCACCGGTGGAATGAGGCTGGCCAGTTTTGGTTGGATTCTGGTGGAATTTGTATTTTACATGAATATTTTAAAGGAAAAGCGGCCATTTTTCATCAAAACCTCGGCCGATTTTTTCAATAGCTTCCCGGTCTTTGGACCGATTGACTGGAAATTTCCCCCAAACGTGCTCCTGTAGCGGCTGAACGAGACACAGCAGTCCCCGTTGGATTTGGGTGAAATTTGTATTTTTGGTGAATATTTTAGTCAGAGGGACAATCTTTCATGAGGCCTGGCTTAAGGCTGAGGCTAGGGTTAGGGTTAGGGTTAGGGTTAGTGATTGGCTGGACCGATTGACTCGAAATCGATCAGGCATGTCCTCCTCACTGGTGTAAGCAGGGTCGCCAGTTTTGGTTGGATTCCGGTGGAATTTGTATTTTACATGAATATTTTAAAGAAAAGGCCATTTTTCACGAAAAAATACCCCGCCCATTTATTTCAATAGCTTCCAGGTCTTTGGACCGATTGACTCGAAACTTCTCCCAGACGTGCTCCTATACTGGCTGAACGAGACACAGCAGTCCCCGTTGGATTCGGGTGGAATTTGTATTTTTGGTGAATATTTTAGTGAAAGGGGCCATTTTAAATGAGGCTGGCTTAAGGCTGCTGTTAGGGCTAGGGTTAGGGTTAAGGGGCTGGGGTTTCGGACCACGGCCGTCTTTTGACCGATTGACTCGAAATTGATCACGCATGTCCTCCTCACCGGTGGAATGAGGCTGGCCAGTTTTGGTTGGATTCTGGTGGAATTTGTATTTTACATGAATATTTTAAAGGAAAAGCGGCCATTTTTCATCAAAACCTCGGCCGATTTTTTCAATAGCTTCCCGGTCTTTGGACCGATTGACTGGAAATTTCCCCCAAACGTGCTCCTGTAGCGGCTGAACGAGACACAGCAGTCCCCGTTGGATTCGGGTGAAATTTGCATTTTTGGTGAATATTTTAGTCAGAGGGACAATCTTTCATGAGGCCTGGCTTAAGGCTGAGGCTAGGGTTAGGGTTAGGGCTAGGGTTAGTGATTGGCTGGACCGATTGACTCGAAATCGATCAGGCATGTCCTCCTCACTGGTGTAAGCAGGGTCGCCAGTTTTGGTTGGATTCCGGTGGAATTTGTATTTTACATGAATATTTTAAAGAAAAGGCCATTTTTCACGAAAAAATACCCCGCCCATTTATTTCAATAGCTTCCAGGTCTTTGGACCGATTGACTCGAAACTTCTCCCAGACGTGCTCCTATACTGGCTGAACGAGACACAGCAGTCCCCGTTGGATTCGGGTGGAATTTGTATTTTTGGTGAATATTTTAGTGAAAGGGGCCATTTTAAATGAGGCTGGCTTAAGGCTGCTGTTAGGGCTAGGGTTAGGGTTAAGGGGCTGGGGTTTCGGACCACGGCCGTCTTTTGACCGATTGACTCGAAATTGATCACGCATGTCCTCCTCACCGGTGGAATGAGGCTGGCCAGTTTTGGTTGGATTCTGGTGGAATTTGTATTTTACATGAATATTTTAAAGGAAAAGCGGCCATTTTTCATCAAAACCTCGGCCGATTTTTTCAATAGCTTCCCGGTCTTTGGACCGATTGACTGGAAATTTCCCCCAAACGTGCTCCTGTAGCGGCTGAACGAGACACAGCAGTCCCCGTTGGATTCGGGTGAAATTTGCATTTTTGGTGAATATTTTAGTCAGAGGGACAATCTTTCATGAGGCCTGGCTTAAGGCTGAGGCTAGGGTTAGGGTTAGGGTTAGGGTTAGCGATTGGCTGGACCGATTGACTCGAAATCGATCAGGCATGTCCTCCTCACTGGTGTAAGCAGGGTCGCCAGTTTTGGTTGGATTCCGGTGGAATTTGTATTTTACATGAATATTTTAAAGAAAAGGCCATTTTTCACGAAAAAATACCCCGCCCATTTATTTCAATAGCTTCCAGGTCTTTGGACCGATTGACTCGAAACTTCTCCCAGACGTGCTCCTATACTGGCTGAACGAGACACAGCAGTCCCCGTTGGATTCGGGTGGAATTTGTATTTTTGGTGAATATTTTAGTGAAAGGGGCCATTTTAAATGAGGCTGGCTTAAGGCTGCTGTTAGGGCTAGGGTTAGGGTTAAGGGGCTGGGGTTTCGGACCACGGCCGTCTTTTGACCGATTGACTCGAAATTGATCACGCATGTCCTCCTCACCGGTGGAATGAGGCTGGCCAGTTTTGGTTGGATTCTGGTGGAATTTGTATTTTACATGAATATTTTAAAGGAAAAGCGGCCATTTTTCATCAAAACCTCGGCCGATTTTTTCAATAGCTTCCCGGTCTTTGGACCGATTGACTGGAAATTTCCCCCAAACGTGCTCCTGTAGCGGCTGAACGAGACACAGCAGTCCCCGTTGGATTTGGGTGAAATTTGTATTTTTGGTGAATATTTTAGTCAGAGGGACAATCTTTCATGAGGCCTGGCTTAAGGCTGAGGCTAGGGTTAGGGTTAGGGTTAGGGTTAGTGATTGGCTGGACCGATTGACTCGAAATCGATCAGGCATGTCCTCCTCACTGGTGTAAGCAGGGTCGCCAGTTTTGGTTGGATTCCGGTGGAATTTGTATTTTACATGAATATTTTAAAGAAAAGGCCATTTTTCACGAAAAAATACCCCGCCCATTTATTTCAATAGCTTCCAGGTCTTTGGACCGATTGACTCGAAACTTCTCCCAGACGTGCTCCTATACTGGCTGAACGAGACACAGCAGTCCCCGTTGGATTCGGGTGGAATTTGTATTTTTGGTGAATATTTTAGTGAAAGGGGCCATTTTAAATGAGGCTGGCTTAAGGCTGCTGTTAGGGCTAGGGTTAGGGTTAAGGGGCTGGGGTTTCGGACCACGGCCGTCTTTTGACCGATTGACTCGAAATTGATCACGCATGTCCTCCTCACCGGTGGAATGAGGCTGGCCAGTTTTGGTTGGATTCTGGTGGAATTTGTATTTTACATGAATATTTTAAAGGAAAAGCGGCCATTTTTCATCAAAACCTCGGCCGATTTTTTCAATAGCTTCCCGGTCTTTGGACCGATTGACTGGAAATTTCCCCCAAACGTGCTCCTGTAGCGGCTGAACGAGACACAGCAGTCCCCGTTGGATTCGGGTGAAATTTGCATTTTTGGTGAATATTTTAGTCAGAGGGACAATCTTTCATGAGGCCTGGCTTAAGGCTGAGGCTAGGGTTAGGGTTAGGGCTAGGGTTAGTGATTGGCTGGACCGATTGACTCGAAATCGATCAGGCATGTCCTCCTCACTGGTGTAAGCAGGGTCGCCAGTTTTGGTTGGATTCCGGTGGAATTTGTATTTTACATGAATATTTTAAAGAAAAGGCCATTTTTCACGAAAAAATACCCCGCCCATTTATTTCAATAGCATCCAGGTCTTTGGACCGATTGACTCGAAACTTCTCCCAGACGTGCTCCTATACTGGCTGAACGAGACACAGCAGTCCCCGTTGGATTCGGGTGGAATTTGTATTTTTGGTGAATATTTTAGTGAAAGGGGCCATTTTAAATGAGGCTGGCTTAAGGCTGCTGTTAGGGCTAGGGTTAGGGTTAAGGGGCTGGGGTTTCGGACCACGGCCGTCTTTTGACCGATTGACTCGAAATTGATCACGCATGTCCTCCTCACCGGTGGAATGAGGCTGGCCAGCTTTGGTTGGATTCTGGTGGAATTTGTATTTTACATGAATATTTTAAAGGAAAAGCGGCCATTTTTCATCAAAACCTCGGCCGATTTTTTCAATAGCTTCCCGGTCTTTGGACCGATTGACTGGAAATTTCCCCCAAACGTGCTCCTGTAGCGGCTGAACGAGACACAGCAGTCCCCGTTGGATTTGGGTGAAATTTGTATTTTTGGTGAATATTTTAGTCAGAGGGACAATCTTTCATGAGGCCTGGCTTAAGGCTGAGGCTAGGGTTAGGGTTAGGGTTAGGGTTAGTGATTGGCTGGACCGATTGACTCGAAATCGATCAGGCATGTCCTCCTCACTGGTGTAAGCAGGGTCGCCAGTTTTGGTTGGATTCCGGTGGAATTTGTATTTTACATGAATATTTTAAAGAAAAGGCCATTTTTCACGAAAAAATACCCCGCCCATTTATTTCAATAGCTTCCAGGTCTTTGGACCGATTGACTCGAAACTTCTCCCAGACGTGCTCCTATACTGGCTGAACGAGACACAGCAGTCCCCGTTGGATTCGGGTGGAATTTGTATTTTTGGTGAATATTTTAGTGAAAGGGGCCATTTTAAATGAGGCTGGCTTAAGGCTGCTGTTAGGGCTAGGGTTAGGGTTAAGGGGCTGGGGTTTCGGACCACGGCCGTCTTTTGACCGATTGACTCGAAATTGATCACGCATGTCCTCCTCACCGGTGGAATGAGGCTGGCCAGTTTTGGTTGGATTCTGGTGGAATTTGTATTTTACATGAATATTTTAAAGGAAAAGCGGCCATTTTTCATCAAAACCTCGGCCGATTTTTTCAATAGCTTCCAGGTCTTTGGACCGATTGACTGGAAATTTCCCCCAAACGTGCTCCTGTAGCGGCTGAACGAGACACAGCAGTCCCCGTTGGATTCGGGTCAAATTTGTATTTTTGGTGAATATTTTAGTCAGAGGGACAATCTTTCATGAGGCTGGCTTAAGGCTGCTGTTAGGGCTAGGGTTAGGGTTAAGGGGCTGGGGTTTCGGACCACGGCCGTCTTTTGACCGATTGACTCGAAATTGATCACGCATGTCCTCCTCACCGGTGGAATGAGGCTGGCCAGTTTTGGTTGGATTCTGGTGGAATTTGTACTTTACATGAATATTTTAAAGGAAAAGCGGCCATTTTTCATCAAAACCTCGGCCGATTTTTTCAATAGCTTCCAGGTCTTTGGACCGATTGACTGGAAATTTCCCCCAAACGTGCTCCTGTAGCGGCTGAACGAGACACAGCAGTCCCCGTTGGATTCGGGTGAAATTTGTATTTTTGGTGAATATTTTAGTCAGAGGGACAATCTTTCATGAGGCCTGGCTTAAGGCTGAGGCTAGGGTTAGGGTTAGGGTTAGGGTTAGGGTTAGGGTTAGTGATTGGCTGGACCGATTGACTCGAAATCGATCAGGCATGTCCTCCTCACTGGTGTAAGCAGGGTCGCCAGTTTTGGTTGGATTCCGGTGGAATTTGTATTTTACATGAATATTTTAAAGAAAAGGCCATTTTTCACGAAAAAATACCCCGCCCATTTATTTCAATAGCTTCCAGGTCTTTGGACCGATTGACTCGAAACTTCTCCCAGACGTGCTCCTATACTGGCTGAACGAGACACAGCAGTCCCCGTTGGATTCGGGTGGAATTTGTATTTTTGGTGAATATTTTAGTGAAAGGGGCCATTTTAAATGAGGCTGGCTTAAGGCTGCTGTTAGGGCTAGGGTTAGGGTTAAGGGGCTGGGGTTTCGGACCACGGCCGTCTTTTGACCGATTGACTCGAAATTGATCACGCATGTCCTCCTCACCGGTGGAATGAGGCTGGCCAGTTTTGGTTGGATTCTGGTGGAATTTGTATTTTACATGAATATTTTAAAGGAAAAGCGGCCATTTTTCATCAAAACCTCGGCCGATTTTTTCAATAGCTTCCAGGTCTTTGGACCGATTGACTGGAAATTTCCCCCAAACGTGCTCCTGTAGCGGCTGAACGAGACACAGCAGTCCCCGTTGGATTCGGGTGAAATTTGTATTTTTGGTGAATATTTTAGTCAGAGGGACAATCTTTCATGAGGCTGGCTTAAGGCTGCTGTTAGGGCTAGGGTTAGGGTTAAGGGGCTGGGGTTTCGGACCACGGCCGTCTTTTGACCGATTGACTCGAAATTGATCACGCATGTCCTCCTCACCGGTGGAATGAGGCTGGCCAGTTTTGGTTGGATTCTGGTGGAATTTGTATTTTACATGAATATTTTAAAGGAAAAGCGGCCATTTTTCATCAAAACCTCGGCCGATTTTTTCAATAGCTTCCAGGTCTTTGGACCGATTGACTGGAAATTTCCCCCAAACGTGCTCCTGTAGCGGCTGAACGAGACACAGCAGTCCCCGTTGGATTCGGGTGAAATTTGTATTTTTGGTGAATATTTTAGTCAGAGGGACAATCTTTCATGAGGCTGGCTTAAGGCTGCTGTTAGGGCTAGGGTTAGGGTTAAGGGGCTGGGGTTTCGGACCACGGCCGTCTTTTGACCGATTGACTCGAAATTGATCACGCATGTCCTCCTCACCGGTGGAATGAGGCTGGCCAGTTTTGGTTGGATTCTGGTGGAATTTGTATTTTACATGAATATTTTAAAGGAAAAGCGGCCATTTTTCATCAAAACCTCGGCCGATTTTTTCAATAGCTTCCAGGTCTTTGGACCGATTGACTGGAAATTTCCCCCAAACGTGCTCCTGTAGCGGCTGAACGAGACACAGCAGTCCCCGTTGGATTCGGGTGAAATTTGTATTTTTGGTGAATATTTTAGTCAGAGGGACAATCTTTCATGAGGCCTGGCTTAAGGCTGAGGCTAGGGTTAGGGTTAGGGTTAGGGTTAGTGATTGGCTGGACCGATTGACTCGAAATCGATCAGGCATGTCCTCCTCACTGGTGTAAGCAGGGTCGCCAGTTTTGGTTGGATTCCGGTGGAATTTGTATTTTACATGAATATTTTAAAGAAAAGGCCATTTTTCACGAAAAAATACCCCGCCCATTTATTTCAATAGCTTCCAGGTCTTTGGACCGATTGACTCGAAACTTCTCCCAGACGTGCTCCTATACTGGCTGAACGAGACACAGCAGTCCCCGTTGGATTCGGGTGGAATTTGTATTTTTGGTGAATATTTTAGTGAAAGGGGCCATTTTAAATGAGGCTGGCTTAAGGCTGCTGTTAGGGCTAGGGTTAGGGTTAAGGGGCTGGGGTTTCGGACCACGGCCGTCTTTTGACCGATTGACTCGAAATTGATCACGCATGTCCTCCTCACCGGTGGAATGAGGCTGGCCAGTTTTGGTTGGATTCTGGTGGAATTTGTATTTTACATGAATATTTTAAAGGAAAAGCGGCCATTTTTCATCAAAACCTCGGCCGATTTTTTCAATAGCTTCCAGGTCTTTGGACCGATTGACTGGAAATTTCCCCCAAACGTGCTCCTGTAGCGGCTGAACGAGACACAGCAGTCCCCGTTGGATTCGGGTGAAATTTGTATTTTTGGTGAATATTTTAGTCAGAGGGACAATCTTTCATGAGGCTGGCTTAAGGCTGCTGTTAGGGCTAGGGTTAGGGTTAAGGGGCTGGGGTTTCGGACCACGGCCGTCTTTTGACCGATTGACTCGAAATTGATCACGCATGTCCTCCTCACCGGTGGAATGAGGCTGGCCAGTTTTGGTTGGATTCTGGTGGAATTTGTATTTTACATGAATATTTTAAAGGAAAAGCGGCCATTTTTCATCAAAACCTCGGCCGATTTTTTCAATAGCTTCCAGGTCTTTGGACCGATTGACTGGAAATTTCCCCCAAACGTGCTCCTGTAGCGGCTGAACGAGACACAGCAGTCCCCGTTGGATTCGGGTGAAATTTGTATTTTTGGTGAATATTTTAGTCAGAGGGACAATCTTTCATGAGGCTGGCTTAAGGCTGCTGTTAGGGCTAGGGTTAGGGTTAAGGGGCTGGGGTTTCGGACCACGGCCGTCTTTTGACCGATTGACTCGAAATTGATCACGCATGTCCTCCTCACCGGTGGAATGAGGCTGGCCAGTTTTGGTTGGATTCTGGTGGAATTTGTATTTTACATGAATATTTTAAAGGAAAAGCGGCCATTTTTCATCAAAACCTCGGCCGATTTTTTCAATAGCTTCCAGGTCTTTGGACCGATTGACTGGAAATTTCCCCCAAACGTGCTCCTGTAGCGGCTGAACGAGACACAGCAGTCCCCGTTGGATTCGGGTGAAATTTGTATTTTTGGTGAATATTTTAGTCAGAGGGACAATCTTTCATGAGGCCTGGCTTAAGGCTGAGGCTAGGGTTAGGGTTAGGGTTAGGGTTAGTGATTGGCTGGACCGATTGACTCGAAATCGATCAGGCATGTCCTCCTCACTGGTGTAAGCAGGGTCGCCAGTTTTGGTTGGATTCCGGTGGAATTTGTATTTTACATGAATATTTTAAAGAAAAGGCCATTTTTCACGAAAAAATACCCCGCCCATTTATTTCAATAGCTTCCAGGTCTTTGGACCGATTGACTCGAAACTTCTCCCAGACGTGCTCCTATACTGGCTGAACGAGACACAGCAGTCCCCGTTGGATTCGGGTGGAATTTGTATTTTTGGTGAATATTTTAGTGAAAGGGGCCATTTTAAATGAGGCTGGCTTAAGGCTGCTGTTAGGGCTAGGGTTAGGGTTAAGGGGCTGGGGTTTCGGACCACGGCCGTCTTTTGACCGATTGACTCGAAATTGATCACGCATGTCCTCCTCACCGGTGGAATGAGGCTTGCCAGTTTTGGTTGGATTCTGGTGGAATTTGTATTTTACATGAATATTTTAACGGAAAAGCGGCCATTTTTCATCAAAACCTCGGCCGATTTTTTCAATAGCTTCCAGGTCTTTGGACCGATTGACTGGAAATTTCCCCCAAACGTGCTCCTGTAGCGGCTGAACGAGACACAGCAGTCCCCGTTGGATTCGGGTGAAATTTGTATTTTTGGTGAATATTTTAGTCAGAGGGACAATCTTTCATGAGGCTGGCTTAAGGCTGCTGTTAGGGCTAGGGTTAGGGTTAAGGGGCTGGGGTTTCGGACCACGGCCGTCTTTTGACCGATTGACTCGAAATTGATCACGCATGTCCTCCTCACCGGTGGAATGAGGCTGGCCAGTTTTGGTTGGATTCTGGTGGAATTTGTATTTTACATGAATATTTTAAAGGAAAAGCGGCCATTTTTCATCAAAACCTCGGCCGATTTTTTCAATAGCTTCCAGGTCTTTGGACCGATTGACTGGAAATTTCCCCCAAACGTGCTCCTGTAGCGGCTGAACGAGACACAGCAGTCCCCGTTGGATTCGGGTGAAATTTGCATTTTTGGTGAATATTTTAGTCAGAGGGACAATCTTTCATGAGGCCTGGCTTAAGGCTGAGGCTAGGGTTAGGGTTAGGGCTAGGGTTAGTGATTGGCTGGACCGATTGACTCGAAATCGATCAGGCATGTCCTCCTCACTGGTGTAAGCAGGGTCGCCAGTTTTGGTTGGATTCCGGTGGAATTTGTATTTTACATGAATATTTTAAAGAAAAGGCCATTTTTCACGAAAAAATACCCCGCCCATTTATTTCAATAGCTTCCAGGTCTTTGGACCGATTGACTCGAAACTTCTCCCAGACGTGCTCCTATACTGGCTGAACGAGACACAGCAGTCCCCGTTGGATTCGGGTGGAATTTGTATTTTTGGTGAATATTTTAGTGAAAGGGGCCATTTTAAATGAGGCTGGCTTAAGGCTGCTGTTAGGGCTAGGGTTAGGGTTAAGGGGCTGGGGTTTCGGACCACGGCCGTCTTTTGACCGATTGACTCGAAATTGATCACGCATGTCCTCCTCACCGGTGGAATGAGGCTGGCCAGCTTTGGTTGGATTCTGGTGGAATTTGTATTTTACATGAATATTTTAAAGGAAAAGCGGCCATTTTTCATCAAAACCTCGGCCGATTTTTTCAATAGCTTCCCGGTCTTTGGACCGATTGACTGGAAATTTCCCCCAAACGTGCTCCTGTAGCGGCTGAACGAGACACAGCAGTCCCCGTTGGATTTGGGTGAAATTTGTATTTTTGGTGAATATTTTAGTCAGAGGGACAATCTTTCATGAGGCCTGGCTTAAGGCTGAGGCTAGGGTTAGGGTTAGGGTTAGGGTTAGTGATTGGCTGGACCGATTGACTCGAAATCGATCAGGCATGTCCTCCTCACTGGTGTAAGCAGGGTCGCCAGTTTTGGTTGGATTCCGGTGGAATTTGTATTTTACATGAATATTTTAAAGAAAAGGCCATTTTTCACGAAAAAATACCCCGCCCATTTATTTCAATAGCTTCCAGGTCTTTGGACCGATTGACTCGAAACTTCTCCCAGACGTGCTCCTATACTGGCTGAACGAGACACAGCAGTCCCCGTTGGATTCGGGTGGAATTTGTATTTTTGGTGAATATTTTAGTGAAAGGGGCCATTTTAAATGAGGCTGGCTTAAGGCTGCTGTTAGGGCTAGGGTTAGGGTTAAGGGGCTGGGGTTTCGGACCACGGCCGTCTTTTGACCGATTGACTCGAAATTGATCACGCATGTCCTCCTCACCGGTGGAATGAGGCTGGCCAGTTTTGGTTGGATTCTGGTGGAATTTGTATTTTACATGAATATTTTAAAGGAAAAGCGGCCATTTTTCATCAAAACCTCGGCCGATTTTTTCAATAGCTTCCAGGTCTTTGGACCGATTGACTGGAAATTTCCCCCAAACGTGCTCCTGTAGCGGCTGAACGAGACACAGCAGTCCCCGTTGGATTCGGGTGAAATTTGTATTTTTGGTGAATATTTTAGTCAGAGGGACAATCTTTCATGAGGCTGGCTTAAGGCTGCTGTTAGGGCTAGGGTTAGGGTTAAGGGGCTGGGGTTTCGGACCACGGCCGTCTTTTGACCGATTGACTCGAAATTGATCACGCATGTCCTCCTCACCGGTGGAATGAGGCTGGCCAGTTTTGGTTGGATTCTGGTGGAATTTGTATTTTACATGAATATTTTAAAGGAAAAGCGGCCATTTTTCATCAAAACCTCGGCCGATTTTTTCAATAGCTTCCAGGTCTTTGGACCGATTGACTGGAAATTTCCCCCAAACGTGCTCCTGTAGCGGCTGAACGAGACACAGCAGTCCCCGTTGGATTCGGGTGAAATTTGTATTTTTGGTGAATATTTTAGTCAGAGGGACAATCTTTCATGAGGCTGGCTTAAGGCTGCTGTTAGGGCTAGGGTTAGGGTTAAGGGGCTGGGGTTTCGGACCACGGCCGTCTTTTGACCGATTGACTCGAAATTGATCACGCATGTCCTCCTCACCGGTGGAATGAGGCTGGCCAGTTTTGGTTGGATTCTGGTGGAATTTGTATTTTACATGAATATTTTAAAGGAAAAGCGGCCATTTTTCATCAAAACCTCGGCCGATTTTTTCAATAGCTTCCAGGTCTTTGGACCGATTGACTGGAAATTTCCCCCAAACGTGCTCCTGTAGCGGCTGAACGAGACACAGCAGTCCCCGTTGGATTCGGGTGAAATTTGTATTTTTGGTGAATATTTTAGTCAGAGGGACAATCTTTCATGAGGCTGGCTTAAGGCTGCTGTTAGGGCTAGGGTTAGGGTTAAGGGGCTGGGGTTTCGGACCACGGCCGTCTTTTGACCGATTGACTCGAAATTGATCACGCATGTCCTCCTCACCGGTGGAATGAGGCTGGCCAGTTTTGGTTGGATTCTGGTGGAATTTGTATTTTACATGAATATTTTAAAGGAAAAGCGGCCATTTTTCATCAAAACCTCGGCCGATTTTTTCAATAGCTTCCAGGTCTTTGGACCGATTGACTGGAAATTTCCCCCAAACGTGCTCCTGTAGCGGCTGAACGAGACACAGCAGTCCCCGTTGGATTCGGGTGAAATTTGCATTTTTGGTGAATATTTTAGTCAGAGGGACAATCTTTCATGAGGCCTGGCTTAAGGCTGAGGCTAGGGTTAGGGTTAGGGCTAGGGTTAGTGATTGGCTGGACCGATTGACTCGAAATCGATCAGGCATGTCCTCCTCACTGGTGTAAGCAGGGTCGCCAGTTTTGGTTGGATTCCGGTGGAATTTGTATTTTACATGAATATTTTAAAGAAAAGGCCATTTTTCACGAAAAAATACCCCGCCCATTTATTTCAATAGCTTCCAGGTCTTTGGACCGATTGACTCGAAACTTCTCCCAGACGTGCTCCTATACTGGCTGAACGAGACACAGCAGTCCCCGTTGGATTCGGGTGGAATTTGTATTTTTGGTGAATATTTTAGTGAAAGGGGCCATTTTAAATGAGGCTGGCTTAAGGCTGCTGTTAGGGCTAGGGTTAGGGTTAAGGGGCTGGGGTTTCGGACCACGGCCGTCTTTTGACCGATTGACTCGAAATTGATCACGCATGTCCTCCTCACCGGTGGAATGAGGCTGGCCAGCTTTGGTTGGATTCTGGTGGAATTTGTATTTTACATGAATATTTTAAAGGAAAAGCGGCCATTTTTCATCAAAACCTCGGCCGATTTTTTCAATAGCTTCCCGGTCTTTGGACCGATTGACTGGAAATTTCCCCCAAACGTGCTCCTGTAGCGGCTGAACGAGACACAGCAGTCCCCGTTGGATTTGGGTGAAATTTGTATTTTTGGTGAATATTTTAGTCAGAGGGACAATCTTTCATGAGGCCTGGCTTAAGGCTGAGGCTAGGGTTAGGGTTAGGGTTAGGGTTAGTGATTGGCTGGACCGATTGACTCGAAATCGATCAGGCATGTCCTCCTCACTGGTGTAAGCAGGGTCGCCAGTTTTGGTTGGATTCCGGTGGAATTTGTATTTTACATGAATATTTTAAAGAAAAGGCCATTTTTCACGAAAAAATACCCCGCCCATTTATTTCAATAGCTTCCAGGTCTTTGGACCGATTGACTCGAAACTTCTCCCAGACGTGCTCCTATACTGGCTGAACGAGACACAGCAGTCCCCGTTGGATTCGGGTGGAATTTGTATTTTTGGTGAATATTTTAGTGAAAGGGGCCATTTTAAATGAGGCTGGCTTAAGGCTGCTGTTAGGGCTAGGGTTAGGGTTAAGGGGCTGGGGTTTCGGACCACGGCCGTCTTTTGACCGATTGACTCGAAATTGATCACGCATGTCCTCCTCACCGGTGGAATGAGGCTGGCCAGTTTTGGTTGGATTCTGGTGGAATTTGTATTTTACATGAATATTTTAAAGGAAAAGCGGCCATTTTTCATCAAAACCTCGGCCGATTTTTTCAATAGCTTCCCGGTCTTTGGACCGATTGACTGGAAATTTCCCCCAAACGTGCTCCTGTAGCGGCTGAACGAGACACAGCAGTCCCCGTTGGATTCGGGTGAAATTTGCATTTTTGGTGAATATTTTAGTCAGAGGGACAATCTTTCATGAGGCCTGGCTTAAGGCTGAGGCTAGGGTTAGGGTTAGGGCTAGGGTTAGTGATTGGCTGGACCGATTGACTCGAAATCGATCAGGCATGTCCTCCTCACTGGTGTAAGCAGGGTCGCCAGTTTTGGTTGGATTCCGGTGGAATTTGTATTTTACATGAATATTTTAAAGAAAAGGCCATTTTTCACGAAAAAATACCCCGCCCATTTATTTCAATAGCATCCAGGTCTTTGGACCGATTGACTCGAAACTTCTCCCAGACGTGCTCCTATACTGGCTGAACGAGACACAGCAGTCCCCGTTGGATTCGGGTGGAATTTGTATTTTTGGTGAATATTTTAGTGAAA